>NC_136291.1:12126465-12717376 GCF_964198595.1 Lampetra fluviatilis | reverse complement strand
CGCCCTGTGTGTCGAGGCCTTAAATAGAGATGGGGGGGGGCTGAAGAGAGGGGGTGGGTGGGCTGGAGTAGAGAAATTAGCATATCAATGAGAGAGGCCGTGTGGAAATCCACTCCGTCGTTGGCCGTGGGAGGAGGAAAGAGCAAAATGGACACTATACAAGACCTGGTAAATTGTAAAGAGAGAAAATAGGAAGTCCGAGAAAACACACCTAGCAAAATTTGGAAATGTAATGCAATGCAACACAGAGAGTCGGCCAACACACAACAGTTAACGCATAGCCTGGTTGATTACTTTCCTCCAAAGATTGCTAAACTGGAAGTTAAGTGTGAATTTGAGAGAGAGACAAAAACACAGACACAGAGACACAGACAGATACACAAGCAGAGAGAGACAAATAGAAACACAGAAAGAGAGAGAGAGAAAACAAATTTAAATACCTCCCCATAGAGGTGGTTTCAAACTTCATTTGAAAGCTTTCGTGACTGTCAGTGTTTTGTCTCTCAAATTTGTGCAAATCTTTTGGAAGAACGTAATCAACCAGGTAGGGTGTTGACTGTTGTGTTAGCCGATTCTCTGTATTGTAATGCATTATATTTCTAAGTTTACTAGGTTTGTTTTTCTACCTGATGACGATTTGCTTGTGTTGCAAATCGAAACTTCGTATTCTATATATTAATAATTATTTTCTTTCTTCGTAAACTTTACCGAAAGAACCAAAGAGTAATATTGTCTTTTCTGTGAATGAAATGCTTCACCAAACTCAACGCGCTGTACAGCAACACCTCCAGCACTAAAACATTCGAAGGGCACCCCCAGGTGTGCGGCTGTGAGGCAAAGGGTGACGTAGCACCGGCTTGCAAGTGGGCATTCATCTTCCAGGAGGGGGGTGATGGTAGCTGTGTGCAATCTCAATTGAGTAGTTTGCAGGTATATTTTGTTCTCCTATAAACGCTGCGTGTTTTCATAACGCGATTTGGATATAACTGCGATCGAGTGAACAGAACTACGTCGTGCGAGTAGGAATAAGCAGTCCGTACAGCTGCCTCGGCGTCGCATCTGCATGAGGCGGGATGCTGCTGGATGCTTCTAGACGCTACACACGCGCGTCAGTTTTTTGTTCAGCCTGCATACGCATCTCACGTGTTATCGCGGACTAATGCTTTACCCTATATTATAGGATTATTTAACTACTATAACACAATGTTTCCTTAACGCGGTGTTCTTCAGGAATCGCAACTACCGTGTTATAACGAGAACGGACTGTATTATGTCTTACTTGATCAATTGGCAGCACACAATGGCCTCTTTCATTACTAATGACGTCACATTTATATTTAATTTCCACTGTGAAAACAGAGGGCGTGTATTTATTGTTAATGCACCCGCAGTAATTGACCAGGGCGGACCTGCTGGATTCAAACGGCAAACCTTTGCAGTAAGTGGCGAATGCGATTCTGCCATGTCACCACCTCATTATTAGGTAAAAGCAGGAACATATGGCTATCAATACTTGCAAGTATGTAATTATAACGTCTTGAACTTGTGTATATTCTATAATCCGTGGTCCTCTTTCTGTCTATCGGTGTAATTCCAAGCATACTCTCGTATATATTTGGAAAATGTCACCTATTGTTCCATTTCCGAAGGCAACATATTGACTGTTCACGGGAGTTAATTAAATGGGCTTGAGAAGGACGTGTCGCTAAAGAAGATGATGGCTGGTGGCGGAAGCTAACGAGGGATTGGCAGCGAAAGGAGAAAGACAACTGAGATGGTACCCACTGAGAGATGGAGCGGTGCAATTCATAATGCGATTAGTACTACTTGTGAAATGCGTAGGAGGTTTGGCGAGGGGTTTAAAGTCATTATGCCCATGCATTATGCAGGATTAGCAGTATCAAAGGGAGGGAGTAAGGTTAGAATTAATCAAGGGAAGGAATGTTATAATTAATAAAGGGAAGGAATGTTAATAATATTGCTGCGGCGCCATATTATTAACATTCCTTCCCTTTATTAATTCTAACCTTACTCCCTCCCTTTGATACTGCTAATCCTGCATAATGCATGGGCATAATGACTTTAAACCCCTCGCCAAACCTCCTACGCATTTCACAAGTAGTACTAATCGCATATCTGCATTTCCCATAAATATGCCAAATTCCTCTTGATATGCAAATTATTTTGTCAAGGCGCTCTTCTTCCCCCCTCCATCCCAGCATAAATAGTCGCTCCAAGCCTGGGGCGTGCCATTCAGACTCTGTCTACTTGACAGACCTGTTTTTCCACCTGAAGATGGCTGCTTGCGTTGTGGCCCAAACGTCGTGAGAATAATTTTATTATGTTTTATTTTTATTATTTTATTATTTTCCTTCTACGTGACTTTGCCGAAAGAACCAAGACGAGGTATCTCATATCATCAAGGCTTAAGCATAAATGGGCGCAATACATACTTATCGTTGTCCTCCAGTGTCTTTCTAAAGGAGCACCTGTTATGCATTGTGCGTAATTGCCTCCGATACAGCGATTTTGTTGCAGCGGTACGTTGCGCGGTCACGCACGCCGGTAATGGAGAAGGGGCGGTGGGTGGAGGAGGGGGAGCTTGGAGGTGTAGCAGGGGGAAAAAAGGCTAAACTAATAAAGGAATGGCAGTGTTATTAGCTGCGCTAGATTGAATTTACCAGTGACATTTCATATATTGCATTCATAACTTACGCCGAGCCAAGGTCTCCTTGCGTTGCTGGGGCTGTGAAAGCCAAGGGACCTGTCTCGCCTTCTCCACACAAAAAAAACCCTCGTGCCACCATTCGTTTGTCAATCGAGACGAAAAAGACAATGACACGTGTGTGGCGAGAGTGAAATTCATATTTTTTTTCTCTACACCCTGGGTTCTTGTTGTCCATCAGTCAAGCCCTCAACGATGTGCTCCTCTCTGGCTCGTTTCACAGATGAGGCTTACTGGGACTGAATGGGCTATTCCTTGACAGGCCTGCAGGCTAAATAATTGGCAATTTATTTGCCAGGCTTATCAATGAGCCATATCCATATGAGTGGGGGGGGGGGGGGTTCCACCCAAATGGCAGGGGAGGAAACTGAATTCTGTTTGCTATGTTTTCCCCCAAAAACAAATATCTCAAACACAAGAATGCACGATTATTCCTTTAAAACCATTTTCAACGTTTTCAATTGGTGGTGATTCATTGCATGAGTGCCTCAGTTATGCAGCTCTGCTTGCTTTAGTGAGGTGCAAGGTTTGAGAAATGTGATTTCTCCACTTATAGGTGTTTTCATCCGTGCTACATCTGTAATAATTGGTATTGCTGCGTTTACATTGTTGCGTATCTTATTACATTGGATTGTTTTTTTAACACTATGACCATTTTATTCCAAATCTATTACATTGTATTTAGGAGTGTTTTATATAATATGTTATTCGATTTAAAAATATTAAAACGATTAGATAAATTTATTGGTGCGGCCACAATGATTTGGCCAAATTTGTATCGTTAAGACCCATCCCATACAGCAAAGAAATTAAAATTGTCAAGTGTACAAGTGTTTAACAACGCACACATAATTGTTGCAGCTCACTGGCAATCTGAAAAACAAGTCTAACATTCCTAATGTAGCAATTAGTTATGCGAAGTTTCATTTGAAACTGTGTCTTGTATCTCCAAAACAAGATCTAGGAAGTCAGAAAAAACTCTTCTGGAAGTGATAATAACCATGTCACTTGACCCAGATCCTTAAATCGGTGTCATGAGCTCACAAAAACAACCAATCACATTGCAACTGTTGTATATGTTGGATTATGCAATTTTGATAAAAAATAATAAAAATTAATAATTTTCCGAAAAATGCACAAATCGCATTAATTATGTTAATGTGTGTATTGATATGCATAAATTATCATAATGTGTGTGATTATATGCATAAATTATGATAATGCATGTAATTGTATGCATAAATTATGATAATCACGGAGATAATCGTAGTAATTTATGCGGAAGCTTGCGATTATGTTAATGTGTGTAGTTATGATAATTAGGCTCAGCTTCGTTTATCCAGTGTTATATCAATCAGGATAACACGATTATCATTGATTAAACATTTACCGATTATCCTAGTTGGGTGCCAAATTTTTCCTGGATTGTTACTTCGCCATCTTTGTGCGTAATTTTGACCTTGCGTATGTCGTGGCATGGGGTGTTGATATGATTCTGCCCTTGGTCTCCACATTCTGCGATTCTCCTGAATGTTCGCCTCCGTACCTCCGCAGTCTGTGTACCACCTTCTCGCTAGATGGTTATCTCGCCATCTTTGTGAGTAATTTTGACCTTGCGTGTGTCGTGGCATGGGGTGTTGATATGGTTCTGCTCTGAACCCCCCCCCTGCGATTCTCCTGAATGTTCGCCTTTGTGCCGCTCTCACTCTCGTGCCCCCCTCTCTCTGGGTTATTTTGCCATGTGTGCGTGCGTCTTTGCTCCTCCCTGCATTGTGGGACTGCTCGGTGATTTTTATTCCTCTCTGAGAGGCTGGGTTCCTTATCCCTCTCCCTGTGTTCTGGATCCGAATTATGATTCTTAGCTCTGTATAACCATGTCATGTACGCCTTGCTCTCTATGCGGCGTAGGGATGCGGTTTCCGGATTCAAAACCATTCTCACCCTTTCTGTAATCTCTGGGCTCAAGGATTTAAAAAACATAATTTTGAACATTTTATCTCCTTCGTGGTATTGATTCACATCGCCTGCGTAATACGCTCTTTTAAATTGTAAAAGGTAGTCACGTGGATCTTGGTCCATGCCCTGGGTCATCGATTTTACAGCATAAAACCCCTCAGTGAGTGTCGAATATTCTCCAAACTTCCGAATCACTGCCAGGCTCAGTTGTTTAAAATCATTTCTAACCTTGTGTGGTAGTGAATTTACCCATGGTATAGATTCTCTATGTAAGCTTCGTTTCAACAAACTCGCTTTTTCATCCCGTCTCATCAGCCCTCTAATCATTGCCTCCTCTTCTACTGTTGCGATATGTGTGTGTATATCCATAGTCTGATTGTGTGGGTCAAAATCGGGAATTCTGACTAGAGCCTTGTCCATCAATTTAAGGGTTTTACTGTGGAATAAGTATTCCGAAAGTTGATCGCCGTCAGCGTCATCATCAAACAAGTTATCATCAGGCAATCTGTCACTTTGGTCTGTGCTGTGTCGGGCGTGTTTCAGCGGCGTGCATTTTTTGTGTGCGCGCCCAGTGCTGTGTCGCTCGTGTTGCCATTTCCCTTCAGTTTTTGCCTCTGCCCTTAGTGAAGAATGTCCTGGTAGCTTTACTTTAACTTTTGTGCGATCAGTCCCTGGACTCTGTCCACGTACCCAAGAGTGTGATTTAATGTTACTTCCATATTTATTCTGTGGATCAACGTCTGTGAGTTTCGCTGGTGTCGCGAGCACTGATTTCCCCTCCCTCTCGAGGGTGTGAGGACATTTCTTCTCGTTTATTAGAGACGATTTCTCTCCCGTTTCCTTTCCAAATTTTTCCTCATTCCACAATCCCTGTCTGTATGCCTGAGTGGGAAGGCATGAGTCCTGTCCTGCCTTCTCTTCAGTTTTTGCATCGTGTTCGCCTTCGTTACATTTTATCCAGTCAATTAGTTTCCCCCGAGGTGTGTTCGTGTTATCGATACAGCTCCCTTCCCATATGTCTCTCTGACTGTACTGCTTTGTAACAGGTCGATCGGTACGTTTTAATACGAGTTCCCAGTATCCCGTAATCCATTCAAATATTATTCTTAATCCTAGCATCTCAAGTGTGGCGGGAGTTACTTTGACATTTCCTTTCAGAGTGCATATAAAACAATTATCTCACAGAGTGTAGTCAATTTGACTCGAGCTATTCTGTTATTTCCGATTCAGTGTGCGTACCTCTAACACCATTTATCACAGGATGCAATTGGTTCGATACGATATTATCTTAATTCCACTGTCTCTGTTTCAACCTGCTATTCTGGGTTTTAACCTTAGAGGGCGTTTTTTTTTTTGTTTTACGCCCGTTTACAATCACCATGCAATGTTCGATCACGATATTCTGTTTAACATGTAGTGATTCATTCCTTCATCCATGCAAAACACTGTCTGCGAGAGATCCCGGACGACGCCACCCCATTATGTTGTATGTTTTAGGTTATGAAATTTTGATAAAAATAATAAAAAATAATAATTTTCCGAAAAATGCGCAAATCGCATTAATTATGTTAATGTGTGTATTGATATGCATACATTATTATAATGTGTGTGATTGTATGCATAAATTATGATAATGCATGTAATTATATGCATAAATTATGATAATCACGGAGATAATCGTAGTAATTTTTGCGGAAGCTTGCGATTATGTTAATGTGTGCAGTTATGATAATTAGGCTCAGCTTCGTTTATCCAGTGTTATATCAATCAGGATAACACGATTATCATTGATTAAACATTTACCGATTATCCTAGTGTGTGTTATGATATTTTAGGTCTCCAGTTTCAGATCTCATCACAGGATACAGTACTCAAGAATGAGACAGTTTTGCATGGACTTGGAAGGAACACTCGTTATGCTTCTGTGATAACAATTTTATTCTAACAAGCATGTGACATTCTATCATGCAGGTCAAACATGCGTCAATAATTCATGAGCAACATTATGCAATTAGCGAAAATGGATGACTAAAACACTTCTAACAATCGTAACCTCTACCTTTCCACCAGGCATCTCATTAGTTCCCTCATGTATCGATCACAATCGGCGACTGGCCGAGTTTGAAAACAAGCATGACACACTTCATATGGCGGTAATAAAGCACTTATTGTATCCCAGAGGCGAAAATATATGTCAATAGATTCATCGGCAAGTATAAAATCCTCTTAACGGAATGTTTGATATAATGGTGGGTGAGGGCGTGTGTGTGGGAGAGCGAATCTGGCTCTGTTTTAATTAATTCTTCGGCGAGACTCTGACAAAGAAACCGGTTTGACAAGATATTCTCTGTGCTTCCTTGAGCCTGTGGGTGTGGAAACGATACAACCCTGTTAGGAGATTCCTCTGTCCATGCGAGTTGCAGCCGAGACTTTCTCCGCTGCGAGGTGAGCGGCGGCGCTTGGTGGCGCTCGGTAGCTGACGGCGCGATGGCGCCTCTCTGCAGCTCTGACGGCGGCACTCGTTCGGAAGACTTTGACTCTCTTTCTTCACTGCGGGATGACGAGTCGGTTTTGGTTGATGCTGGCATCAAACCCACGGCGCATTCAACGGCGCTGTCCTCCTCCTCACAGCCGTTCAATCAGGCTTTCTCCACTGCTTCGCGCTCTCTGCTTTGCTCGCTTGGCGATCTCCGCCTTTCCTGCGGGTTGATCGCTGGTCGTCACTCTGACGAGGAGCGATGTTTCGTTTGTGGCAGGGTGGACGTTGGCGTCTTTGTTGGCTTCACTCGCAGCTTGGCGACTCAGGGTAGCGATTCTTCTCAGGTGGTGCAGACCTCGGCTTGTTGCTGCACGTCGCTACCCCGCGAACCTCGTCATTCTGGATGACGAAAAACTTCTTCGTTGTCGGCGTTGAGATGAGATGGGGCCGACGCCCCGTGACGAGATGGGGCCCAGAGCCCCTGACGAGATGGTTTGAATGGATTTTTCCTCGGCTTATATTGGGAAATTCCACTCAGTTTTCCCGAGCTGTTCAAAGGCTGTCATAAAACCTTCCTGTGGGGGTGAAGTTGTGCGTTCGTGTGTGTCGTGTCCGTCCGTGTGTGTTTGTCCGTGTGTTTTTGTCCGTATGTTTATTAGCTTTGAAGACCAGCTGTGTAATCGTTCTGGAAGGAGGGGTGGGGGCCTCGCGACGGCGCCACCTCATTATCCATTAACCAGACCGATGGTCCGCGTTCGCATCGAGTTATATAAAAAAAAATATTCTAATCCATGTTTTTGTTACTGAATAATATTTGTCGCGAAAACCTACGCGTTAAGCGAGCTTAATTATTCCCTCCCTTGCTCGGGGATCATATCTTTTGTCTCACACAGCTTAAGTTGTTTTGGTTTGGAAGTTGAAATGCGACTTATTTGCTGCTTAGTTCCATTGTGACTTGATTGCGAGCGACCCTGATTATGCCGTAACCGTGTTCACGGTGTTTCATCATGGCCCGATCTCCCCATAAAAATGTTATTTGCTCGCGTGTGCAATTTTTGCTGTCCGTGTTGCGGGGAGACAAAGACGGTTGTTTCCACTGTGGAAGCACCCAGCGCATGCGCTTATTTATTTATCTTCGGAGGCATGTGTTCCAACCTTTATTGGGGCAATCTCCTGGCCCCTGATGTGTGGGTGTGGAGATCCTCTTCGGGAAAACAAAGACAGCCGTGTTGCGTTTGGTTAATTATGAGAGACTTCTCCGCCCTTAGCTCCTCTAGGAGATCCACTTTAATTCCGTACTTATTATTTGACTTCTTGTGATTATTTAATCTGATATCCCGGCTAGGAATTTTTGTTTTGGAGCGACCCAAGCCATAATTATTCTTTGATGCTTCGGCCCGGCCGCGTAGAAACTACCAAGTGTACATAATGTCCGTATGGAATTAATACATGAGGATTCAAACCCGTCTGTGTTTTTTTTGTTGTCGATGCTATTTCCTTTGTTAAGTATATAATTATCTCTTCCTCCGTGGTGCCTGGTTTTGTAAGAAAATGTAACGAAAGGATGTCATTCTAACCCTCCGCCTGCCATTCCCCCCTCCCTTGTTCCTCTTGTGTTAAATTAGGGGAGTTTTTATGACCTTTATTGCCCTCTTTCATGCCCTCTAGTCTTTTGAGGTGAGGTATGCGCATCTGTGGAAGTGTGGGGCGTGTCCGTTCCCACGTTGCCGCGTGTCTATTAAAAAAACGATATTATATATGTTGGCAGAATAATTCTTAAAAAAAATAATATTAAAAAAAATAAAAAGGGGGTATATACACAACACAACTATATATTAACCATTACAAATGAATGCATTCTAATTTTATTCTGATTTATCTGGACGAATTCTTGCCATTTATGTTTAGTGGTTCACAAAGGGAGATGAAGGCTTCCTTGGAGGTAACACGTTTATTTAATAATTCAGCCCGAACACAAAGGGATATTTCCCCTTCCACAGAAAACCTAGGGAGATAGTCCCTCTGGGCTAGCCAAACCCTAACACACACTGGGGAGGCTATCTTAGACCGGACCCCGACTCGGTACCGGGTCTTGTCTTCAGGGCTTTTTTTCCAGGTGATGACTTCCTGTCTTCATTTAAACAAAAGCAGCTGCACCCATTCAGGGCTCCGGCTTATATTCTCGGTGGCGGGCTCGTTCCGCCCCTAGCCACGCCCACTTTCTGGACACTCCCAAAAGGATCTCGATGGGACCTGTGGTCCCGCAGCCCCCTCTTTGGGGGCCCCCCCAGTCGGTACCTTCGGTCACGTGTGCCGCAGGTTCACTCAGAGTGCCATGGCCCCCTGTGAACCCCACACCGTGCCCAACACTCTCGCCCCCTTACCTCTGGGGGCATCCGTCCTTGACAGGTCATCTCAGCCGGCCCCCGTTAGGGCCGGTACTGCATCCCCAGTGCAGGGCTGACAGTGGTGTGCACGCCATATATCGTGCCTCACACAGGCCGGCTCACACCCCCATGCAGTGGCATCCCATGAATGCCACTACATCACCCCCCCCCCCCCCACCCCCCGGAAACACTCAGCCGTCCCAGCTGACAACTCCCCTCTGAAGCTCGGCTAGCCCACAACAGCAAATACAACAACCCTGTGTGCCTCAACAGGAACAAAAACTAACCCCACAATAAATACCCCACAGCCCACCTATACAAATGTGCACTATATAAAATTGTACACTGCGACCGGAAAAAGGGCAGGAGCATAGAGCAACAACATGGGATAGAGGGAACAATGTAAAGCATGTGAAGCTCATGACCCCACACACAAACAACTGCCACCACCCACACCTTATACCACCACTCGACAGCACAATAAAGGCAACGACAAAAATAGCCTGATGAGTGAAACGATAATTGGTGTGGGAGTGTGTGTGACAGGGGGGTCATGAGAAGCGAAGAGTTTTGGACCGAGTCCTTGTGGTCGGGTCCCTGGGGGAGGTGGGCCCACTCACCCCAGAGGACCCGTGGGGAACTTGTGAGCGTTCCGAAGCAGCCGGCTCTCTACAGGGAGCATCCGGCTGAGCAGATAAATTTCCAGCGTCCGTAGCCGGAGGAGCAGTACCCGGAGGCAACTGGAGGGGCATCAGTCGCTCGGCATCTGAGGACCAAGTCACAGGTCCCCGCTGAAGATCCACCTCAGCAGGCACACACCTCAGCTCATCGGACACGTCACATACTCGGCCCCTGCATTGTGGAGGTGTGATGGAATCGCGCGCAGCAATAAAGGTCTTGAGGTGCGACGGGTAGACGAACGAGCACTGGCGGCCCCAGCGAATTTGCACACATTGCGGACTGACAACCCGAACGATCTCGACAGGCCCTCTCCAAGGTTTGAAAAATTTAGGCGACGTACCCACCGGAACCTGAGGGCAATGGAGTCATGCCTTGTCACCCGCAATCCACTCATGGCCAGAAGTACAGAGACCCCTTAGGCACTCATTAGCCAATTGGCGCAAATTGGAATACACCACGGAAGCCTCCCGTGCTTCAGAGAGCTTCTGGATGTTGAAGCGCACCAAATCGGAATTTTTGTATTTATCCTTGGTGGGTGCGACATGCAGTTGAATGTCAATCAGGGGGTTGAGATCCCTGCCGTACATTAAAAAACACGGTGAATAGCCAGTGGAAGCATGAGGAGCCATACGGTATGCTGCCAACACACTAATCAAGCTGGGACTCGCTGACGTGGTGACTCAGCATTGCAGTGAGCGTTCTGTGCAGGTGCTCGACCATACCATCCGTTTGGGGGTGGTATGGCGACGTTCTAATTTTCTTTGTGCCCAATAGGTCACACACTTCCCACTGCAATTTGAAGGAGAAGTTCTTCCCTTGGTCCATTAATAGATGCTCGGGAGCACCCTTACCCATAACGTAGCCATTTAGGAAGGCATTAGTGATGGCAGCTGCCGACTGGTCGGGGAGCGGCCAGGCCATAGGCCAGCACGAAAAATATTCAACTCCCAGCAGTAAATATTTATTACCCTGCGGGGTAGCGGGAAAGGGACCCAGGATGTCCAGAGCAACGAATTCATTGATGCGGGAGACGCGGATTGACTGCAAGGGCGGACAACAAGGCTTGGCCGGTTGTTTCCACCGCACACACTGCACGCAACCTTTCAGCAGGTCAGCCACGTCCTTAGCCATGTCTGGCCAGAAAAAATCACGCTGGATCATGGCGAGGGTTTTGTGCACGCCAAAGTGCATAAGCTTCTCATGCACAGCCCACACAACCCGCCCTCTCAGGGCTGTGGGCACGACAACAGCGTAGCGGCGCACTCCACCATTCCAGCACATCAATAGGCCATCCCGCAGGACCACCGAGGCCAAGCCCCTATGGCCTTCCTCCCCATCAGAGTGCACAACGCGGCGGCGCATCTTGACCAGGGAAGCGTCCTCCATCTGGAGACGTCCCGGTGCACAATGGCAATCATGACAGGCCATCAGCGTTGGAGTGCTGGGTACCCTTCCTGTATGACACGGTGAAGAAAAAGTTCTGGAGGACCTCGAGCCAATGCGAAAATTGGCCGGATGGCTGGTCGACCTGCAGCGCATATTGCAGTGTAGCGTGGTCAGAGTACACTGTGAAGTGCCTGCCATATAAGTACAGATGGTACAGCCGAACGAAAAACACAATTGCCAGGAGTTCGCGGCGCGTGACGTAGTAGCGCTTTTCGGCCGGGGAAAGCACCTTGCTACAATACACAATGATGCACTCCACCCTGTTGACAACCTGCGACAAGACCGTGCCAATGCCGGTGTTGCTCGTGTCTGTATCAAGGACGAATGGTACCGTAAAATCGGGGTAGCGGAGGGGAGGGGCGTTGATTAGGGCCTCCTGAAGTGCGCCAAACGAGGCCTCCTCCTCCTCCCCCCAATGGAACTTCTGTCCTTTGGCCATCAGCGCATGGAGGGGTTTCACGATGGTAGCGAATCCGGCTACAAAGCGGCGGTAGTAAGATGCGAAGCCAATGAAGCTTTGCGCCTCCCCCACCGACGTGGGAGTAGACCAGGTCCGAACACACCACGTTTTCTCAGGGTCCGTAGAAATACGGGACTTGCTGACAATGTGCCCGAGATACCGCGCGGATTTCTGGAGTAGGTGACATTTTTGGGGCTTAAATTTGCCGCCCGCATTTTGGCAAATACAGCACGCAACCAATCGAGATGTTCATCGAACATGCGGCTAAAGATGATGATGTCATCAAGATATATCAAACACGAGTCCCACTGAAGTCCAGCTAGGATTAGTTACATCAATCATTGGAACGTTGCTGGCGTGGAGTGGAGTCCCATTGGGAGCCGATTCAATTCTAAAAGACCCTGTGGCGTATTGAAAGCCGTCTTGGGCCTGGAAGCCTTGTCCAATGGCACCTGCCAAAACCCGGACAGAAGGTCAAGCATGGAAAATAATTGGGTGCCAGCTAGGGCACCCAGGGAGTCGTCCATCCGAGGGAGAGGGTAAACATCAGCAACCTAAATTTTGTTGAGCTTCTGAAAATCAACATAGAAGTGCAAGCTGCCATCGTGTTTCTTAACAAGCACCAGCTGGCCGGCGAGATACTCGACTGGCGGCACGTCTCCCCCCTCCTGGGGGCCGCCAACCCCGGGGCTGCCGAGTTGTCGTCATCCTCCTCCTCAGGAGAGCGGGTATGTGTCTTCCTTCTTGTTTCCATGTACACTTAGTTAGATAAGTACTTAACTAATTGGCCACTTCTGACTCCAGTTGTAGTGGTTCACAAATGGAGATGAAGGCTTCTTTGGAGGTCACACGTTTATTTAACAATTCAGCCTAACACAAAGGGATATCTCCCCTTCCACAAATAACCTAGAGAGGTAGTCCCTCCGGGCTAGCCAAACCCTAACACACACTGGAGAGGCTATCTTAGACCAGACCTCGACTCAGGTCCGGATCTTGTCTTCAGGGCTTTCCTTCCAGGTGACGACTTTGTGTCTTCATTCAAACAACAGCAGCCGGCCCCGTTCAGGGCTCCAGTTTATATTCTCGGTGGCGGGGTCGTATCGCCCCTAGCCATACCCACCTTCTGGAAGCTCCAAGAAGGATCTCGATAGGACCTATGGTCCCCCAGCCCCCTCTTTGGGGGCCCCCCAGTTGATACCTCCGGTCACATGTGCCGCAGGTTCACTCAGAGTGCCATAGCCCCCTGTAAACCCCGCACCATGCCCGATACTCTCGCCCCCTAACCTCTGGAAGCTGGCACTACACGTAGAGTGCAGTGCCATCCATCTCTGACAGGTCATCTCAGCTGGCCCCCATTAGGGCCGGTACTGCATCCCCAGTGCAGGGCTGACAGTGGTGTGCACGCCGTATATCGTGCCTCACACAGGCTGGCTCACATAATGTGCAGTGGCATCCCACGATGCCACTACATATGTGTAATAATCCTTCTTGAGACGGCTTCGGAATCAGTCCTTTTTATTTCCACTTCCACAAATACACTTTACTCACACACTCTCCGTTGCTGGCAGACAACGGAGAGAGGGCAGACTTCACACCAAGTCCCCACCGCGCACGTGGCACCCAGAGCCCCCGTACGCGCGTGACCCTGCTCTTGTCGTTCCCAAGTCTGCTCCCGATCATTCCCTCTCTCTCTCTCTTAATCCCTTCGTCACGTGGTACCCCCCAGCCAATCCTCCATGGGCAGCCTTGACCGTTCTCGATGGTTCCCTGTCAATCCAGGGACCACGCCTCTGATCCGGCTCCCCATTAGCTGGGGCCCCGAATGGCCAGGCCAATCACCCCTGCTGACATGCCGTGATCACGCGGAGGCCATGCTCCCTGTCTCAACCCTTATTGGCTACAACGCAGGACCGGCAAGCCAATTCCCACGTGAACCCTCTATGGCTGTTATTACATCACCCCCCCCCCCCCCCCGGTGAAAAAAATTAGCCGTCTCGGCTGGGAAAAGGGTGATGAACCAATTCCGTAAAACATCTTATTAGGGCACCAAGGTGCGTTTAACAGTTGAGGGTGAAACGGCGTCCCCGCGCCTAACAACACTTAAAAACAGTCACCCATGAAAACCCGACATACATTAGGGCGCCCCTGCAGCGCAGTAACGACAGGGAAAATAGCTAAACGATCAAACGTTAACAAAACGGAAGAGAATTCGACCGCGTACGCGACGCGGGACCCTCTCCGCTTCCAGCGCATGGTCGCTTTGCTTCCGGATGGACAGGAGGTAGTAGGCTCGAAGAAGAAGTAGGTTGTTGGTGCTTGGTCACGTCCAGGGCAGGCCCCGTTGGAGGGGGGGCAGCGGGGGCTTCCTCAGCCCTTAGAACCTGTTCATCTGTAGGAGGCACAACACAGTCCCCCTTGGGATCAACGGGTGTGGCAATCGGCGTAGTCGGCTCGGCAGAACCCGGCAGGTCAGCTAGTGGGGATGAAGGACCAACACGCGCGTCAACATAGGGTTTAAGTCGCGAGGAATGAACATACCACCGACGTTTTCCGTACTGAACGCGGATACTTTGCAAGATCCGAACATCTACCAGCGTCACAGGCCCCCGCCACAGCCTGTGCAGTTTGGGGGATGTGCCCGCCGGTACCTGGGGGCAGTGGAGCCACGCCAGGTCTCCCACTGACCAAGGCATGCGAGTATGCGATCGACGCGCATACCGTTCGTTCCTTGCCTGGGCATGGGCCGTCGCACACCGGGCAGCCTCTCGCGCCTCCGTTACTCATTCAAGCGAGTCACGCACGTGGTCAGGCAAGGAGCGGGACGGTCGTTTACTCGGCTTACCCAGTTGCACATCGATGGGTGGAACATTTTCACGGCCATACATAAAAAAAATGGTGAGTATCCCGTGGACGTGTGCGGAACCATGCGGTATGCCGCTAAGACGCCTTGTATGTGCCGGTCCCAATCGGTTTGCTTTTCACTGACCGTGTGACAAAGCATAGCCGAGAGGGTACGGTTGAATCATTACACCATACCATCTGTTTGTGGATGGTATGGGGCGGTGCGAACTTTCTTTGTACCCAGCGCGTCACAAACTTCCCTAAGCAATTCAGAGGAGAAATTCCGCCCTTGATCTGTGAGCAGCCTCTCAGGTGCCCCCTTGTCCATGACATACCCATTCAAGAAAGTGTCGGTGATGGACGCTGCCGTTTGGTCGGGCAGAGGCCAGGCCATCGGCCATCGAGAAAAATATTCCACCCCGACCAGAAAGTATTTATTGCCCCTAGCCGACGGGGGAAACGGCCCCAGAATGTCGAGAGCAACTAATTCGTTGATACGGGACACCTCAATGGAACGCAACGGTGGTACATAGTGGTTCCGAGGCGGCTTCCTCTTCGCACAATCATGGCATGAGCGGACAAAGTCATTGACGTCTGCCGTCATACCGGCCCAGAAAAAATCCTTTTGCATCGCGGCCAAAGTCTTTTGGACGCCGAGGTGCATCAACTTATCAGCGTGCAGAGCACGGAGCAGGTCGTAGCGAAGCGAAGTAGGCACTACCAAGCATGGTCGGTCAGACAACCCGTCGGTACACATTAACAATCCCGACTTGCCTCGGAACATCTGCCACTTCCAGCCCGCCAATTGAGATTTTTGTTTCCCTACCAATTTCCGTAGCGGAGACAGCGAGGCATTGGCCTCCTGCTCACGTAACCAGACCGCGTGTGGCAGCCGTAAGGTATCATCGGTGTGCACCGACACCTGCTGGTCATCTTCCTTCGCTTTCGCCCCTGCGTCGTCCTCATTCGATATCGCCCCCATAACCGGGCAGGGCGACGTGGGCGGTGCCGCACAGCGGTGCGTGCCCGTCAGGCAAGTGCACGGAGGAACGGGCGGCAGCCTTGAGAGCGCATCAGCGTTCGCGTGACGGGCCCCCTTTCGGTATGTAATATCGAAGGAAAATTCCTGTAACGATTCCAACCACCGGGTCAATTGGCCTGACGGCTGATCCAATTTCAGGGAGTATTGCAAGGCCGCATGATCAGTGCGAACCAGGAATTTCCGTCCATACAGGTACAGCTGGTACAAGCAAACAAAATGGACAATTGCCAAAAGTTCCCGCCTTGTCACGCAATATCGCGTTTCCGCAGGGGATAGAACCCTGCTGCCGTACGCCACCACTCGCTCAACCCCATCCTTACGTTGCGACAAAACGGTCCCAATGCCGATATCACTAGCATCCGTATCAAGGATGAACGGCTGTGAGAAGTCTGGGTAATCTAGCGTAGGCGCCATGGCGAGGTGGTCCCGAAGTGCCCTAAAAGAACTTTCTTCCTCCGCTCCCCATTTAAACCTTTGATTTTTGCCAGTTAGAACGTGTAATGGTTTTGCCAACGTCGCAAAGTTCTTAACGAAGCAGCGATAATAGGAAGCAAATCCAATAAACCGCCGAACATCACCCACTGAAGTGGGTGTGGGCCACTCACGTACACATTTGGTTTTCAGAGGGTCAGTGGATACACCGTCCGAACTGACAATATGACCCATGTAACGGATGGAGTGTTGCAGAAGGTGGCATTTCTTAGGTTTAAACTTAAGATCAGCCACGCGCATTTTTTTAAAAACCGTCTCTAGGCGTTGGAGGTGTTCCTCGAACGTGCGGCTGAAGACAATTATATCGTCTAGATATATGAGGCACGTTTCCCACTGTAGTCCCGCCAACACCAATTCCATGAGCCGCTGAAACGTCGCCGGAGCCGCATTCAGGCCCATAGGCAACCGATTAAATTCAAAGAGACCTTGCGGCGTGCGGAATGCCGTTTTGGCTTTCGACTCGTCATCGAGGGGAAGCTGCCAGAAGCCCGAGGACAGGTCAAAGAATTTAGCACCTGATAAAGCATCCAATGAGTCATCCATCCTCGGTAAGGGGTATGCGTCCGCTACCGAAATTTTGTTGAACCGGCGGAAATCAACGCAAAACCTCGTACCACCATCTTTTTTCTTAACCAGAACGACGGGCGCGCCCCAAGGGCTGTTGGACGGCGAAATAATATCCGCCGCCAGCAATTCATCTACTGCCCCACGCACGTGTTCCCTTTCCGCCGGGCTCATGCGGTGAGGGTGCATACAGATGGGAGGTGCCGCACCGGTGTCAATATGGTGTGACAAAAGCGACGTGCGGCCGAGGTCCAAATCATTTCTGCTGAAAACATCAGCATATCGTAGCAATAGTGAACGCAGGGCGTTCCTATGTTCATTTGACAAGGAAGAATTCTCTCCGCATAAATCTGTGATCCAGCGTTCTTGTGAACGATCGTGTGGAGGCCCACCCGCGGGCATCCGAGCGCGCGGCGTTTTGTCACAAGAGGCAAAATCGGTAGTGGCGTGAGCCAGCACCGATCCCTCCGGAACAACAACGCGGTCAGGTCCCCCATTCAACACCTGTATGAAAGGTGCCTGACCTGGTCGCACGATCGTTTGTGCCGCCGCCAAAGAAAAATATTTAGATACCGAATTCGATGGGGATAATAGCACGCCCTTCGCATCCCTTCCCATTTGAAGGGGTTTTCGGTAACGCAGCGGAATGAGCATTTGCGCTCCCGACGGAACCTCCACCGTAGCAGCAACTACGGCAGTAACTGTGTTACCTGTAGGCGCATTGGCCAGCAGGGAAGGCAGGAACGCCATCCTACGACCCCCCGGCATTTCCAAACAGTCCTGGTCGACCCGTATTCTCAGCGGCATCCGGCGCAGGAAATCAGTACCAAGCAAGCATGGAACAGCTAGCGAGCGAGAGATTAACACAGGTCCTGCGGCGGTAATATTTCCGATAGCGATGCTCACATCTACCTGACCACAGATACCCATGCTTCCCCCATTTGCGGCAACACACGCATCATTAACACTGCGTATCCGCGACGTAGGAATGGACAACAAATGAAAAATAACATCTGAAATGATGGTAGCAGACGCGCCCGTGTCTACCAAGATACGGACGTCAACGCCGTCGATGGTACGGGGTACCATCGACGGCGTTGACGCCGCAGCCACAACCCTGCGAGCCAATTTCTTGTGTAGCAGAGCGTGTAAATGGAGCAGGAGAAGTAAAATTATCCTTAGGAGTGTAAGAATGAGTGCGAGTGGATGAGTGATGTGACAAGACCTGCCGGGTGTCCGATTTGTGCCGACTCGCCCGAGGTTGTTGCAGCTCCGCAGCAGGTGGAGGAGATGGAGGTCCCCTTGGCGGAAGAGGCGACAGCAGAGGTCGGCAGCGGCAGTCACGGGCGAAATGGCCCCGTCTGCCGCACTTGAAACACGCGGCCGACGTCGGCCGGCGGTCGGACGACCCGGCCCTTGCGCGTGGACAGCCCGTGTAGTCGCCACGCTGGTCGCGCAGCTGCCGTCCCGGAATCCTATGCGGAACAGCAGCAGCCAGCATGTCGTCGGAGCAGTGAACAACCAGTCGCGGAGACCACCCCAAAGGCGGCCCGTCGATTTCCGGTTTCCCCGTCCACGCCGCCATCTGGTCCCAACGCTTAATATTAAACTTAGCGTCCAGGCAGCGCACCACCCATCGCGATGTAAGCGGTTCGTGGCCGCGCACTGGTAGAGAAATGTTGAGCTCCTGAGACAACTCCAGCATACGGGAAAGGATGAGAGGATCCAAATGATCGGCCGTCGCGTCGGGGTAGGCAGCGATGGCCAGCGCCATCAACGCCCCCCGATAAGCCAACGGCGATTCCTCCGATGCTCGGCGACGCGACATAAATTTTCTGGTGGCTGACGTCGGTGGGTCATAAAATTCCGCCATCTCTGCGAACGCATCCCGCAATGTCTTCTTCTTAGACGCCGGGATGGAGCGGAAGACCCCCAGAGAAACATCATCAAGCAGTGTAGGTAGCGCTCCCAGCGCTTCATCCTCCGTCCAGTTCACGGATCTAAAAGCTGACTCGAAGCGCCACGTAAAAGCACTCCAATCGCCCCCGGCAATAAATTCTTTAATTTGTGGAAGACGATGTCCGCGGTGGCAAGCGCGCGCCGCGGGCGTCTCCGACTGCCGTTCCCGCTCTCTACCCGTTGCAGGCAAAATGGCGTCCGGCGGCCGCGTGGTGGTAGGCGCACCCAAAATGGCGGCCGACGGCTCCGGCGCAGCCGCCCCACCCAAAACGACGGCGTCCTCCCGCGTGGCAGGAGCAATGGCGGACTCAGATTCCTTTGCAGGACCCCTTCCCGCGGCGTCCAGCTGATCGGCGATCTGGCGACCTACGGCTGGTGAGGACGCCACCGCGGTCACCAGGCTTAGCTGAATGGCGCGTAACGACTCGATCTGCTCCGCCATCAGCCGCCATTCGTCTTTTGTTCCTGCGGTGGTCGCATCTTCCCCCGGTCGACGCTGAGAGGCGTCGAAGAGAGTATTATCAGCAGGCGGCATAGGGGCTGTAGCTCCGAACAGCTCATCTTCATCCGTCTCGACCTCTTCCTCCGATAGAGGCACGGGCAGGTTCTTTTTTCTGGGGTGTTTAGACATCTTGACGATCGTCCAAACAGTCGCAGAAGCACTTCTGACACCAGTGTAATAATCCTTCTTGAGACGGCTTCGGAATCAGTCCTTTTTATTTCCACTTCCACAAATACACTTTACTCACACACTCTCCGTTGCTGGCAGACAACGGAGAGAGGGCAGACTTCACACCAAGTCCCCACCGCGCACGTGGCACCTAGAGCCCCCGTACGCACGTGACCCTGCTCTTGTCATTCCCAAGTCTGCTCCCGATCATTCCCTCTTTCTCTCTCTTAATCCCTTCGTCACGTGGTACCCCCCAGCCAATCCTCCATGGACAGCCTTGACCGTTCTCGATGGTTCCCTGTCAATCCCGGGACCACGCCTCTGATCTGGCTCCCCATTAGCTGGGGCCCCGAATGGCCAGGCCAATCACCCCTGCTGACATGCCGTGATCACGCCGAGGCCATGCTCCCTGTCTCAACCCTTATTGGCTACAAAGCAGGACCGGCAAGCCAATCCCCACGTGAACCCTCTATGACTGTTATTACATATGTATTAGCCTGTAGCAGGATAGCATTATTATTTTAGGTGAAGTTTTAAACTAAGGATTAGAAATGTAATACTAATTTATTATCGAAAACATCACCTACTTTTTCACGTTTCCAAGCCGCACTTAATTAACATCTACAGCAAAATCCAGTAACTCCACAATGACATTTGAGGACTATATCGCAGATCCTGTAATCTGGCACACCGCGGAGGTTAGAAATCAGTGTTTGCACCAACGTGGTTTGTGGCGGATTATGGCAGGAATTCCCCACGCAGTTCATTGATTTGCAAAAAATTTTTGATGGATTCCAGGGGAAGCACAGAATGAGACTTGCAGTGAAATTAATCCACGATAAATTTGCGGATTACGAGGTTGCGAGTTTTTTTAAGGCCCAAATGGTGCAAATCTGTCATATGGGTTTGTTAAAGGATTTTACACTAACTGAATCAGGTCTCTAATTGAATCAGGTCTCTGATTCAGGTCTCTGATTCAATTTGCATAGCTCGTCTATGCAGATGCAAAACAAAACGATGCTAGATAAAAAATAAAAGATTTTCATGCAGCTCTGCGTTAGTCTTGTCCACTTTTATCGATCGCGGTTTGCTTTCAGCGAAGCGTTTTCACTTCCGTGATCCTGCTGTACTATACATCTTGCAGTATTAAAGCAGTATTGGTAATTGTATTACTTGTATGCGAATATAACATTAAAATATGGCAGAATGGTACAGAATATGCAGAGTAATAATGTTGACCATAATCACGTACAATAACATTGTTCGTATAATATGAGGAGTTTATTTGTGAGCTATAGGTACAGTGAGGGAAAAAAGTATTTGATCCCCTGCTGATTTTGTACGTTTGCCCACTGACAAAGAAATTATCAGTCTATAATTTTAATGGTAGGTTTATTTGAACAGTGAGAGAGAATAACAACAACAAAATCCAGAAAAACGTATGTCAAAAATGTTATAAATTGATTTGCATTTTAATGAGGAAAATAAGTATTTGACCCCTCTTCAAAACATGACTTAGTACTTTGTGGCAAAACCCTTGTTGGCAATCACAGAGGTCAGACGTTTCTTGTAGTTGGCCACCAGGTTTGCACACATGTCAGGAGGGATTTTGTCCCACTCCTCTTTGCAGATCTTCTTCAAGTCATTAAGTTTCGAGGCTGACGTTTGGCAACTCGAACCTTCAGCTCCCTCCACAGATTTTCTATGGGATTAAGGTCTGGAGACTAGCTAGGCCACTCCAGGACCTTAATGTGCTTCTTCTTGAGCCACGCCTTTGTTGCCTTGGCCGTGTGTTTTGGGTCATTGTCATGCTGGAATACCCATCCACGACCCATTTTCAATGCCCTGGCTGAGGGAAGGAGGTTCTCACCCAAGATTTGACGGTACATGGCCCCATCCATCGTCCCTTTGATGCGGTGAAGTTGTGCTGTCCCCTTAGCAGAAAAACACCCCCAAAGCATAATGTTTCCACAAACACGGCGAGTTGAGTTGATGCCAAAGAACTCCATTTTGGTCTCATCTGACCACAACACTTTCACCCAGTTGTCCTCTGCATCATTCAGGTGTTCATTGGCAAACTTCATACGGGCATGTATATGTGCTTTCTTGAGCAGGGGGACCTTGCGGGCGCTGCAGGATTTCAGTCCTTCACGGCGTAGTGTGTTACCAACTGTTTTCTTGGTGACTATGGTCCCAGCTGCCTTGAGATCATTGACAAGATCCTCCCGTGTAGTTCTAGGCTGATTCCTCACCGTTCTCATGATCATTGCAACTCCACGAGGTGAGATCTTGCATAGAGCCCCAGGCCGAGGGAGATTGACAGTTCATTTGTGTTTCTTCCATTTGCGAATAATCGCACCAACTGTTGTCACCTTCTCACCAAGCTGCTTGGCGATGGTCTTGTAGCCCATTCCAGCCTTGTGCAGGTCTACAATCTTGTCCATGACATCCTTGGAGAGCTCTTTGGTATTGGCCATGGTGGAGAGTTTGGAATCTGATTGATTGATTGCTTCTGTGAACAGGTGTCTTTTATGCACACTCTTAAAGGGAGCGCTCCTAATCTCAGCTCGTTACCTGTTTAAAAGACACCTGGGAGCCAGAAATCTTTCTGATTGAGAGGGGGTCAAATACTTATTTTCCTCATTAAAATGCAAATCAATTTATAACATTTTTGACATGCGTTTTTCTGGATTTTGTTGTTGTTATTCTCTCTCACTGTTCAAATAAACCTACCATTACAATTATAGACTGATAATTTCTTTGTCAGTGGGCAAACGTACAAAATCAGCAGGGGATCAAATACTTTTTCCCCTCACTGTAGCTTTAATGGTAGTGTAACAGAAATGATTTGCAGCAGTTCATCCTTTATATGCAAATGTATCAAGTACATTCCATGCTACTCAAGCCCTTACATGTTTTAATGAAATACTTTAATTGGTTCTGGATTACTTTAAACTTTCTTTAATCCACCATACTATATACAGGAGGTAAGTTGAAATCAAGCCTATTCAATGACTCTACTCATCTGTTTCCTCAACTGTGACCTCAACCGTGCTTAACAGGTTCAAAATTAACGCGGTCTCCACACCTCTAAATTCAATTTACTTCGTCAAATTTCTCAGCTGCGCACCAACGGTATACTGCACCTTAGCTCTTCCATTGCTAAAATCCCTCACTTCTCAGATTAAAGCCGCACTTCTTTCCATGAACTCCCTCAACTGCTCACCTTAAAATGTTTATGCTGAAGGCCCCTGCTATAAATCCCACCAACATCATTAAATTGACCAAACATCATCAGTGCACGGATCCTTATGCTGTTTCACTGTCATTCACCTGCGCGTCAAATGCACGCCCTCTTAATTTATCTTTAATGTGCTCAATAGCCTCACTGTTCCCTGTATAACATCTTCTCGTAATAATCTCTGCACTCTTTTTTGGCAATCCTATCTCCACCTTAAATCCCTGTCAATGTGAAGTTGTTCTCAATTTCTCCCAGATTCCAGTACAACCTTCTTCTTCTAGTTTTCAGACTTCGTATCACTCATTAAATATACGCACACAGTATGTACTGTATATGTTAGGTGACTTGGAAGGATAATGTCCTTGTCAGAGCATATAACTAGAAGTGATGATATCCAAGGCCTGAATATGATCACTTTGAATGAACCAACTTAGTCAAATGCATAAAGGTAATGGTTTGAGCCCGGTCAATGTTAACAGCAAAAAAAACACAATTTTGTTTAATCCTGTTTTATATCTATAATGCAGGTTTTTTTGCATGTTGTCTCAGCAGGCTTTGAGGGATACATTACAACATACCAGATCGTTGACAAGTGAAGATCCACTCTTTGCAGAACATGTGTGAGTGTCTTCCCTTGTTGGGTCACAGAGGACCTGTAGAAGTGACTTAGGGAGCAGTTTTGTGATGTCGCTCCTTCTGGTCCATTTTCCAACCACAGGAGTTCAAGAAGTATTTTTTTTTGGCTCAGGGTGTCACTTTCGTAGTTTAACTGGGATACATCTGCAGATAACATTTTCAAACATTTTACACTGTACTTTAATACATGTATTTAATACATACACTTCCTCGTTTTATTCATTACTTGAAATGGCCATTTGGTCCACTTTTGTATATATAGTAGCATACGTCCCTTAGTAAAAAGTAATACATTTTATCATTTACATAAAGAATAGCCTGATGTTTGCACATCGCATTGTATTACATTTCCATTTAGTATTTGTTTTCACCATATGTAATGTTTTCATACATAGTGAAAATGTATTTCTGTTGCACTGTCGTAAATTTCTGCTTTGTCCTGATCTTATTTCCCCCCCATCATGGACACTTCAAATTCCAGATATGGCAAGGAGATGGCAGTAAAGGCATGGCCTGCAATCTGATACAGGCTCACTATAAAAATGTATCTTGGCCCCAACAATCGCGTGGTGAGGACGGTATATCCATACATATGTCCGCAAATTCTGCCTGTCACCAAATTCGCTTGTAATAATAAAAGAGGGCGAGTGAGGGGAAACCTGTCAGCTGCAGCTGAAATGAAAAACATTGATACAAGCTGAATTGCCTTAGCTGTTAGAGCTGCCGTGTGGACAAAGAAACATTTCTCATTGGGCGATTCCACAATTGCTTGCTTCAATCGTGCAGGATATATGTGTTAAATAATTTATAAGGCTTTTCTGCACCGACAAGTTTCCACATTTTCACGACACGGCTGTTTAAGACTGGCCTAATAACATCTAAATCGAGACACCCACGTTTTACCCAAAACAATGCAGTAATCTTATAATGTGGCAAAAAAGAAAGGCAATCGTTAGAATTTAAAGGGAAAAATTAGAAAATAACTAAATATGAAAGATTTTAACAAATGTAAATCAAAATTGAGTCATTGTAGCAAAACATTGTAAATGATTTTACTGTATTTTTATATTGCAATTTTCGCTTTGAGATTATATTTAGTGGAATAAACATTCACTTGCTGGAGCTAATATGTAACTTGGTTATGAATTTTGAATAAATTATAAATATTCATGTAAATGCTGTCCTGAGTTTTAAACTGGTAAGCTAAAATAGTTGTTTTAACAATACATATTTTTATGAGTCCAGATATTCATTGTAGACCTTTCCTTGTGTATAATTTGAGACGAAACATTATTTGCCATTCTGCAGTTACCTGTGAATTTTTTAATTGCTATTTTGTAACATTGCTGTTTTTGTAACATGCTATTTGTTTATGGGACCTTTTTGTCAGCATCCAAAATGATGAAAAATAAGAATTGGGTTTACCCTTTCTGGAAATACAACGGATGTTAAGATATTCAAACACCAAATAGATACCTTTTGCACGGCATCAAGTCTGTATTAACCACACATACTTGTGGCAAAACGTGCAAACAAACATGCTCTGATAATATATGCATTGTCTTTGAAACTGATTGGCCTACACCAGAGACAGCCTTTTTATGGCCTTGTCTCACCAGTGGTAGACCAGAGAACGCCAAAAGGCGTGCAATACAAAATAAGTAATATTTAAACAAAAAAATTAAAAATATGCTTTAATGAAATGTACCCTACTCGTAATGGCAGAACTCCACGACTCCAGGAAGTGGCCGCTAAGCTTACCATAACGTAAGGGACCGTGGCGATTTACAGCCAACGTCAGTTGAGCGTGGACAATTAGACCCAAGCCGAAACATAACATACTAAATGTAATGTTTAAAAACACTTTCTTTTTTATAGAATATAGTATTGTCATCAGTATGACATAAGTATACCAACTTTGCAGTCGATACCTCATTGGGAAGTGGGTTAAAATTGAGTTACAAGATTTGAGGATACGACAACAACAACAAACAGAGTGAGTTAAATAAAAGCGTGTAAAAAGATTGCAAGTATCGGACCACTTACAGCTCGGGTCGAGCAGTTATATACTGTATATGGGATACCTTTTGCTAGCATCCAAAATTATGAAAAACAGGAATAGGTTTTACCCTTTCTGGCAATAAAACAAAGATTGGTTGAAACCAACTCGAAATGAACACCTTAACACCTATTCATATTTCGATTTAAAGCTTTCGTGACTGCAGGGATTCATCTTCTTGGTTCTTTCGCTAAAGTCACGTAGAAGGGAAATAATAAAATAATAAAAATAAAACATTATAAAATAATTCTCACGACGTTTCGGCCACAACGCAAGCAGCCATCCTCAGGTGAAGACCAGGTCTGTCGGGGAGACAGCGTCTGAATGAAACACCACCACGCTTGGAGCGTATATTTAAGCTGGGTTGGAAGGGGGGAAGGGCGCCTTGACAAAATAATTTGCATATCAAGAGGAATTTAGCATATTTATGGGAAATGCAGGTATGTGATTAGTACTACTTGTGAAATGCATAGGAGGTGGGCGGGGGGTTTCAAAGTCATATTATGCCCGTGCATTATGCAGGATTAGCAGCATCAAAGGGAGGGGATAGGGGTAGTATTAATAAAGGGAAGGAATGTTAATAGTATGTAGCTGCAGTAACTAAACAACCACGTAAAAAACTAAAGTATAAACTACATAGTATCATCAGGATACTAAATATACTCTTCAATAAGCTGAGCTACTAACAGTAAGTAATACATTACAATTCTATGTCGCAAAAAATATAATATGCTTCCAGCTAAACTTTTTTCCCTTACATCACACGGGTCTACCCCGTACTATATGCTGCCATAGACAAACCCAACATTAAATTATATACTGTATTACTATACACCACCCTATACCTTAGAATAATACATAGTGTAATATTACACTATGTATTATTCTATCCACCCTACTGTATATCACACTGCTGTATATTCACTATACAATTACGATACTATATATTGCCTTGTACATTGTATTACACATTACAATCTGCTATACACTATACCATTGACCGTCGAGTGAAAGATACTAAGAGGAAGCAACGAAATATGTCAATGGGAGAGTGGTAGTAGGAGACTTGCAGCGGAGCAAAGAATCCATTCCCTGCGGAGAATACAAGATATATAGTCATGCCAGTGAGTGGACTGCGGTCTGAAAGTCACCGTAAACGTGAACACAATCAGTTAAAATCCGAAATGGTTTATTACGTCCTTCCAATGATTGCTGAGCCAGAATCCATCTTCTCGGTTGTATATGTGGATCGCCTCATGAACGAATCTCTCATGGTAGCCAGATGGCTTGCAGAGAACCTCTGCCTTGGGGAAGTCAATGTCATGTGAGCCCACTGAATTGTAATAGTGATCTGCCACGGCTGAGGTGTTTGTCCTACCGTGTTTCAGGTCTGCTTTATGTTCACGGATGCGGTCCGAGACATGTCGTTTGGTTTCTCCAATGTAACTGCTACCACAGAGGCAACTTAGTTTGTAGACGCCAGGGTTCTGTATGTCTGGAACCACATATTTTACAAACGGAACCAGATCACGGATTTTATGTACTGTGTTGAATCGGACCAGGATCTTGTGTTTAATCAGGATTTTGGAGATCTTTTTTGTGACCCCAGCAATGTAGGGTAAGGTGATGGGTTTCAAAGGCTCCTCAACAGGATCCTTCTTGATGGTTGGAGTGATGGCTTTGCGGATTGTGTAGTCGGAGTAACCATTAGCCTTAAGAGCTTGGCCTACGTGCTTGAGTTCACTGGCAATGTGTTCCTGGTCGGAGATGCATTGGGATCTATGGTATAGAGTCTTGATGAGGGAATTCTTCTGGGATGGATGGTGGTGGGAATCCGGTTTTAGGTAAGCATCCGTATGGGTGGCTTTCCTGTAGACAGAGTGGCTCATTGAACCATCAGGTCTCCTTTTAATTAGGACATCCAAAAAGGGTAGCTTTCCATCTTTTTCGACTTCCATGGTGAATCTGATGGCTGGGTGTATGGAATTGATGTGGTCGAGGAATTGGTCTAGAGCAGGCCGGCCATGTGGCCAGATGACAAAAGTGTCATCAACGTACCTCTCCCATAAGGTCGGGCGTAGTCGGGCGATTTTGCCTTGCATACTGCGGCACCCTTAACAGGTGCTTGCAAACACAGTGCATTCTGCTATTTAGACATCCATAATGTTGCAACAAAATGTATTTTCTGCAAAATAGTCATCGAAGGCAAAATGGGAGATATTTATTATATTATTATATTCTCACAAACAAAGTAACAACAATTGCTTTGACATGAATTGAGATGTATTCTAAACACAGCCCAGATTCTTCATTAGCAACAGCAGTGTGATGATTCTTCATCAGCAGCAACAGCTGAATATCTGAAAGCTGCGAGCTTTGCATCAGAATTAAGATCCTTCTTGCATATGGAAATTCGATGGCATGTTATGATTTAATCTAGTATTTATGTTTTATTTTACTGTGTGCTTTCAAAAGTATGTAAAACTATTACCACATCCCCACATTTTCTACAAGTAACATCTTTATATGTGGATTATATTTTATTTCCACTTGTATCCATTTTTTTGTTATTCTTCCCTCATCATGTTAGGGACGGACAGCAGAGTTAACGCTATAAAACCACAGCTGAAAAATCCTCCCCACCTTCTTCATTATTGCCGTATCATTGCTGAAAATTTTACGGTAAGAATGTGAGGCTCACACCATTCACAACACATTGACGGTAGCCGCGTACATGACAAAGCATCACTAAGCCTTGGTCTTGTTACATCCCCACGTAGTCCCATGGGGGTGATCGACGCACATCTGCCATCATGACAACCAACTTGAAAATACGACTGTGGGTGGAGCTCTGGTCTGGCACCCCACGCAATCGCCCTCACGGGTCATATCGTGTACACGTTGGTGTGTACCCAGCATGCTCGCTGGCGGTTGAATAAGTCACACGCTGGCGTTTTGATCATTTGGTGCGATTTTGAGTCATGATTCAATCCAATAATCGATGTTATTTTTTCTCTCCAAACCATGGACAAGTAAATAGATGCTGCACAAGAGGGGAGATTCGAGACCATTATATACAACATTTAAGGATTGAAACACTTTGATTCTGGCACGTGCCATTCGATGCATCTGTCATGAGCTTAGGAATCGATATAATTTCACTTATGGGATTCCAATTCGGACAACACTTCCTGTTTGCAGCGGCCCTGGTGTGAATCATTTTCTCCACTATTCTTGGTTTGCCGCTCCAAGGCTCATCAGCGATGTCCTTTTTACTGTTCTTGAATGACTAAAATTGCTTTGGCACATGCCCCAATACACGACAGTCTGTCAAACTTCGAATACATATTTTCACCTGATTGGTACATCTGCACCTACGATTAGCACGGTTGGCTACATACGGAGTGAAATAAGTTCAACGTGCAGTGCATACAGACGTCCACTTCAGTTGTCGTGGCACACGCCAGTAATCCAGCGCTGTGGAGGCAGTGAGGCTTTGTGGAATGCATACGTGTTGTGAAACTACCTTCTCATGGATGTTGAGGTGTCTTATCCTGGCCTGTAGGGATCAGGCAGAAAACCAAAATTGTGGATTCTACCTGTGATAGTTTCCCACTTGCACATATGGGTTTTTCCCCCGGTGTTCCAGGTTCCTCCCACATGTAAATACTAATTAATTGGCCAATAACACCTTTATATATGTAGAATACTGCAGAGCTTGGGCAATTGTTGGCGCCGGCTCATCACGTGGGTGCAAAGGGTGTCTCTTACACTTGCAGAGGAAGTGAGTGATGTGTCCTCAATCACTGGCGTAGCATCGGGCTCATTGTTTTGTAATTACTCGGATGTCATTAGGTGCCGTCTGAGTTGAACTCACTTTTATTTACGCAACTTTGCTTTGAATATTTGGTCACAATGAAAAAATAAATCCATTCTTGCTGTAGAAATAATAATGGATTGTTGCGGTTTAAACATCCCATGACTCAACCAGCAAAATCAATGTGCCGATGTTCACTTGCAGTTGTTCATCACTCGACAGCAATCATCCTGCATGGACCCAGTGATTTTTTTTCTTTCATTTATTGACTCACGATGTACCAACAGAGGACACATTACATACTAATTGGCAGGTGGATAAATGAACGCAAATAAACTGACATAACAGCCCCACCATTGTGATACATTTCTGGAATGAGCATCAGAGAAATACAGTAAAAGCATTTTCTTTACTTTTCAGACTTTGTTGACGATGAAGACAAACACATTGTTGCTAGGCTGAATTAGACACATTTTACTTCATAACTGTGTAGTGTTTTTATTTCACGTGGACAACTTGCGTCACTTTTTATTGAACAAAACTCCTCGCGTTAGACACCCCATAACTGCGTCGCGATTTTCCCGCTTGCGCTGCTCGCCTGCTTTGCTCGCTCCGCTCTCCCTCTCTCTATCTCTGTGCATTCTGGGAAGAGGGTGTGTCTATCCGAGCTCCTAGAGATTAAATTACCTGCCAGTGAAGGCCTAGTTTTACTTATGCATCCTAGCCTCGCCTGACATAGTTTTTTGCACTTTCCAGCGACCTATTTCAATCTCCGAGCACCACCGAGTGCTCATCTTCTATCCTCCACCTGAGTGAGTGCCTCCAACAACACAGGATCGTGCTGTCTCCCACCTCTGCACCTCTTTCTCCTCTCAACACACTCGTTACTCGGCAAGCCTGCGGCCTGCTCACAGCCCTAGCTCCCACCACCCATCCTCCCCCCTCTGTTAAATCCTTCCTATTCTTCTGCTCTACTGCAAACATTAAAATCGCTCCTCTTTCTCACTCCTCTCCTCTCTGCTCCTTTATCACCCTCTCCTTTCAGCACTGCTGCTTCCCTGCCCCTGCAGCACCCATCGCGCCGCGGGACGCTCGTGAAAACACCTTTAACTGCCCCCCCCCCCTCTCTCCTGATGCCACCCTGCGCACCCCCGACCCCACTTTTCTTTTCCATCCACCTCTTCTTGTCTTGTTCTCTCCTTTCATTTGTGCAGCTAACGTATATATTTAGGTAGTTTATTTATTTATTTACAATGCCACGCTATGCTGGAGGTTCCTCTCTTTCCTCAATCGCCCCAACATGGACTGTTCTGCTTTCCGCCACCTGAGATAAAGGAGGACGATATGATAGTTACCGCTGGACAGTGTGAGAAAGCGGAACGTGATCGCTGTGGCTCCCATGAACCGCGGCTATGTGGTCCTCCTCGCCAACGCAGAGATGGTGGCGCGTGTCATCGCCAATGGGCTTACCTTCAAGGGGGATATTTTTGTGCAATGCACACCTCTCCTCCCCCACGCAAAAAGTGCTCATCTCCAACGCCCCACCTTTGCTCAAAACTGCCGATCTACAATGAGATCTTGAACGGTTTGGAAAAGTTGTGTCCCGCATCATTATGCTGCCTTGACGCACACGGGACCCAGAACTGGTGCACGTCTTGTCATTTCAGCGACAAAATTTTATGATTTTAAACGCCAACACGACGGAAGGCTACGCCTACACCATGTACACGTCCACTGTGCTGCCACACTGCTACGTGTGCAGTGGCTTCGGGCATGCCCGTGCAAACTGCACGGGCAAACCAAAAGGAAAAAACGGGCAACTTGCAACAAACGTCACGCAGCAGCACCAGCAGAAGCAGCAACAGCACCAGCAGCGCCGACAGAAGCAGCAGCTGCAGCAGCCGCCGCAGCCTGCGCAGTGGCAGCAGCAGCAGCCGCAGCAGCAGCTGCAGCAGTAACAGCAGCCGCAGCCACCGCAGCCTCAGCAGCAGCAGCCGCCACCACTGCACGAGTGCAAGCTGCTGCAGCAGCAGGACCCTGACTCGGCAGCTGGTCGTGCAAAGCCGCCTACCGATGACGAGGATGGCGAGGGCTTCACTCTCGTCACCTCGTGCAAGCGCAGGATGAAGCCCGGCCACGGCGGAGGAGGCCCGGCCATGGCGGAGGAGGCCCTAAGCGCGTGGCCACCGCTGATCACGAGCCCTACCCAAAAGTCGCAGAGCAGGACGAGCAACGCCCCTCAGCGAGCGCCATCCTAGACGGCATTACAGGGGATTAACATGAAGACATGCTCGATGGCCACCTGCCTGAGGACAGCACGGTGGGACAAGTGCCGCCAACACCCCCGCCGCCACCACCGCAGGGCAAGGAAAACCACCAGCCGGTGCGGCGCCTAATGGCACCACGCTGCAGGAAGGCGACGAAGGCTGGCTCACCTCACCCGAAGGGAGAGCAAAAGAACCTTCGCGACCAGAGGTCAACAGCGAGTGAGATTATTCATCTGGGGACATCCACAGCTTCCTCGGGAAAACTTTCAGGAAGCGTCAAGTTAGGGTCGGGGCCGTTTTCCCTGACCTCACCACTTTCCTCAAGGCGTCCCAACAAATTTTCCGCAACAGCGACAGGTTTGGTTTCTCGACTCAGGAATGCTACTGCCTAAAAGCGTTCATGCACAAGGTGAAGAAGGAGCTTACTTCTGCCCAGAAGTAACCCCCCCCCTTCCGCAACTACTGTTAACACTACCACCACCAAACAACAACATTTTGGTTTCAGCTATTAAAGTAGCTAGTTTTAACTGTAACAGTGCTTGCAGTGACAAGAGGTGGGACCAGATCTGCTGCTTTGTCAGGGAACACAAAGCAAATGTGACTCTCCTCCAGGAAACTCACCTCGACGCCACTCTGGAGGCCCAACGCCAGCCTTTTCTAGATGGCCGGGCCTTTTTCAGCCATGCCGAGGACAACCTCGTTGGCGTGGCGATTGTGCTCAGTTCGCGGTTTGCACCAGAGAATGTTTCCTTCAAAGAAATCGTCAAAGGTCACTTGATTTCTCTCGAATTCATCCTGAATAAATCCAGCCTCAGGTGCTTTAACGTGTACGCGCTAAGCAGGGCCCCCGAGAAGAAGCTCTTCTTCGGCGTGCTGCGGGACGCACTCTCGACAGACGACGTGGACGACGTGCTCACCGTCGTGGGGGGAGACTTTAACTGCACCCTCGACCCGGCTCTCAACCGCAACACCGCCGAACCTCACCCTGAATCTGCACAGCCACTAGCCGACCTTGTGTGGAGACTGGATCTGCGTGACGTGTGGCGACTACAGCATCCAGCCCAGTGGGAGTACTCTTGGTGCCGCTGCGGCTCTGAGGCAGAATAAGCCTTGCCAGGCTCGACCGACTGTATGCCAGCAGCGTTAACCTGCTCGGGGACAGTAAAATCGTACCCTCCAGGTTTTGCGATCACCACCTGGTCTCTGCTGCTGCGAATTCCCAGAGCGGAGCAGCACAGCATCTACTGGAGACTCAACATACAGCTGCTTGACGACACCAACTTCAGAGAAACCTTCAAAGTCTTTTGGGCTCAGTGGCTGCCTGCCAAAGGCAGCTTCAGCTCCCACCAGCTATGGTGAGACAACACAAAGGCGCAGGTCAGGGCTCTCTGTCAGCAGTTCATGAGCCAGCATGCCGCCACCAATAATGAGGTGGCGCGCTAACTGCAAAACGAGCTGCTAGCACTAGAGGCAGAGCTGAGCTCATCCCACGGCACACAGCAAGGTGAGATGCTACTGGAGAAGCAGCGGCTTTTCAGGTCCATCACGGACGAGCAGGCACATCGTGTTTTTGTGTGCAAAAAGATACAGCACCTGTCACAGATGGACTCTCCCTCTAAGTTTTTCTTCCGCTTAAACAAAGCACCGGCCAACACCACCAAAATTTCCAGTTTGCAAACCCCAGATGGACAAACAGCAACATCTGAGAGCGAAATCGCCAAGACCGCCAGGGATTTCGACTCACAACTTTTCGCCGCCGAAACCATACACAATGAGGCTGTCCAGGAGCTACTGGACGGGGGCCCTACCTTAGGAGTCCCCGAGCGGGATCTTCTGGCCAACCCTGTCACCTTGCAGGAGCTCCACACCACTGTGAAAGGGCTCGCAGCTGGTAAAGCCCCAGGAATTGCCGGTCTGCCGGTTGAGTTTTATGTGGCCTTCTGGGATTAGCTTGGCCCACCACTACTGCAATTGTTGACGGAGAGCCTGCAGAAGGGTGAACTCCCACAGAGCTGCAGGAGAGTGGTGGTCTCCCTGCTACCCAAGAAGGGGGACCTGCGCCTCGTCGAGAATTGGCGACCCGTGTCCCTTTTGTGCGCTGACTAGAAAATCTTCTCCAAGGTGCTGGCAAAACGTCTCAAGACAGTGCTGGGTCAGCTGATCCTGCCGGAACAGTCGTATTGCATCCCCGGACGGTGAATATATTACAACATCAGTACGGTCAGAGACATAATCTCCCTTTGCAGAAGTGCACAACATGGACTTGGGCCACCTCTTCTTGGATCAGGAGAAGGCCTTTGACAGGGTGAGCCACGAGTACCTGGACAAACTCCTAACGTCGCTCGGCTTCGACCAGGCCTTCATCTCGCACATTAGGCTCCTGTACACGGGCACATCCAGCCTCTTGAAGATAAACCAGCAGCTCGGCGCCCCTTTCCCTGTGACAAGGGGGGTCAGACAGGGATGCCCCCCCTCGGGGCTGCTGTACACCCTGTCCATTGAGCCACTGTTATGCCACCTGAGACGAAATCTGTCTGGCCTTAAGGTCCCGGGACCTGAGAGTGCGGTCGTCATGCTCTCGGATTATGCAGACAACATATGTGTCATGCTCAACGATGCTGCTCGGCTGTCAAATCCCGATTTTCCTCACACAACCGCCGCAGCCACTTGGGTTCAGCATCGCATACCGGCCAAGCCTGTGCCAATTCCCCTGACATGCATGCCGTGTGTTCCGTACCCATGGCCGCCATCACGTGTGCCAATACGGTGCCTTCCTGAATAACAATCGGTGTATGCCCTGCATTAACAACTTGAATAAAGGGGTCGCTCTTCGCTGACACTACGGTCAATGCCCCCACCAAATAGGGTGTCCGCAACACCGCATTCAAGGGGGTCAACAAGACTCCCTCCGCCGAGTTCACCAAGGGCAAGTGTTTACGCACCCGTTATGGCACAAGCATCTGCGTGGCTGGCGGAACGCATAACATATAGCCTGCATAACAGCATTGATCGCGGTATATTTCGTAGAAGTTGTCAAGAATTTTAGACGCTGTCCCGATGGCACCTCAATACAGCCCTTATCCAGCCGAATGTTTAGGGGCATCCTGCGCAAGAAATCCGCGCCCAATAAGCACGGCATGGCCAAAGTCGTGGAAACCAACACAGGGCCATCCATGCGTACATCCCCTATTTGTATCGTAGCAATCATGCAACCCACAATCCCAAGACTACAACCATTTGCCGCAATACATGGCCCGTCCACCTGCTCTAGCGGCCAATGTGAGGCTTGCAACGAACGAAAAGTTGGTAACGAAATGAGGGTAGCCGAAGCGCCTGTCCCGATCACCACACGGACCTCTACTCCCTGAATAAACTCCATAACGTCCCACGAACCCGTCGCGGTACCAAACGCCCAATACGCCAACGCACACCATTTACTATCATCATACAACCCGTCGGGATGAGCGGTTACAGGGCAACATGGCGCGGATGAGTGATGGGAATGAAACGGCCATATGCATGATGCATCGTGACTCGCCTGTGGTCCTTAGGACAAGGAGAAGTTGACGCCGTAGGTCGCAGGAGCTCCCGGCGGGCCGCCAACGCACAGCCGGCAGTTCCTGGTGATGTGGCCCGTCCGCCCACAGTTGTAGCATCCGGGCGAGGCATATCCCCTCGGCGGTCTGCGACGTGTTGGCCACCCAACCGGCGACCGACCTCCTCGCATCTCTGCACGTCATGGACTTGAAGATCCGGTTGTGTATCCCGTGCTGCTGTCGATGGCCATCGAGTCCCCTTCCAACGTTGTGCACGCTATTGCAGCTGGTTCTTCCCGGAGGCCCAGATGTGCCTGAATGTTCTTCGCAACTTGGCAACTTGGAGGGACGACAGGTCGTCGTCAATGGCGACGGAGAGGACAACCCCCAACTCCTTCGCCACCATCAGTTGCCGTTCCAAAGCAAGCAAGTCGAGAGCTGCCCGATCCATGGAAGGATAGGCCGCCCGTCTGAGGGCTAACAGAGCGATGAGGAATGCAAGGGGCAACTCCATGTCACCCCACTTTTTGAGCTGGAACTTCCTTCGGATGGTTGACGTTGGTTCGTAAATAGCCACCATCGCAGCGCAGGCACCGGCGAGTTACGATCGATCGGCCTCGGGGATGGAGTCATCATCGAGGGCCCTCGGCAGGGCCCACAACACCTTGTGCTCTGACCAGTCGACGGAGCAATACGCTGCTTTGAAGCGGAGATGAAATGCCGTCCTGTCACCCTCGGCTGCGGTGAATGCGCGGACCTGCTTGCAGCCGGCGCAACGCAACTGTGTGCCCCGTCGGCGAAGTCGATGTCGAGTCCGACGCATTTGCTGCAACAGCGGATCCCGTGCCTGCTCGGTGGGACACGATTGGCGTTGTCGAAGCGACGTGGAGAGCAGCCGCGTCCACCGCCCGCTGCCATCAGCATGTTGAACATGTACGTAACTGCTGCCAGCGTGGTCTCCAAGTGTGCAGCAACATCCTGCCAACTCCGTCTCGTTGTGCTGGCCGGAGTTTCCTCACGCTCACTCACTTGCGCCGAGGGCAGCCGGTCCTCTGGTTTCGCCAGCTGAGCAACAGTCTTGGGAGCCGTGGTGGGAACAATCTCCTCGTCGTTCTCATCATCGGAAGAGTCGACGGGTAAGTTCTTTCATTTAGCCGCTTTCTTTGACATAGCTGCGTAGTTCTTTTACCACTTCGACACCAAATGTAGTGTTTTTATTTCACGCGAAAACTTCTTATTTTTCTCCTGTGTCACTTTTTATTGAACACCCCGCAACTCCGTCATGATTTTCCCGCTTGCGCTGCTCGCCTGCTTTGCTCCACTCGTTCCGCTCGCTCCCTCTCTCACTCTCCTAGCCTCTCCACTGCTAGCCTGTTCTCTCTCTCCTAGCCTCTCTACTGCTAGCCTGCTTCGCTCCCACTCTCCTAGCCACTCTACTACTAGCCTGCCTGCCATGCTCTGCCACCACATACTCTGCTAGCTTCTCTACTGCTAACCTTCTGCTATATACTCTGCTAGCTTCTCTACTGCTAGCCTTCCGCTATACACTCTGCTAGCTTTTCTACTGCTAGCCTTACTCTATACACTCTGCTAGCTTTTCTACTGCTAGCCTTCCGCTATACACTCTGCTAGCTTCTCTACTGCTAGCTTCGCATGCTCGCACTTAGGATTCTGCTAGTTTTTCTACTGCTAGCTTCGCACGCTCACACTTAGGATTCCGCTAGTTTCTCTACTGCTAGCTTCGCACGCTCACACTCAGGATTCCGCTACTTCTCTACTGCTAACCTTCCTCCCCTCTCCTCTCCAACCTCGCCCTTGCCTCCAGTGGGGGTTAAGCTATTACCGCTGGAGAGGGCGAGGTGTGGAGAGCGGGACCTGGGACATCTCTCGTCTTTCCTCGTCTTCACTCCGACCAACTCAACTCCCTCTCTCTCACGCTCCCGTGTATATTCAACTCCTTATTAACTCCTCATTAATTAAGCTGGCGACATCCCGTCGCCTCACGCCCATGGCTTCCGCCGCTATCGCCTAAATCTCCCGTAAACCTGGCGCCTGTTCCGCGCCTGCATTTGCAGCCAGCCATTCACTGCTATGCATCTTAATTAGCCATCTCCTTTCCGTTGCTCTCTCTCGCCGCACCTGTTCGTCCCGATGCGACCTCACTGTCCGTAACTCGCACATGCGTGCACACCGCTTCCACCCCCCCCCCGCGCGTTACTCCACTACAAATGCACGGACGTTGGCAACCTTACTTTTTCTCATCATCTCACTGAAACAAAATTAAAAATTCTCCACCCTCTATTCTAATCCATGCCTCTGTTTTAAGAACCACCAACCCTTTGACCTTTCATCCCTGTTTAACTTAACAGTTTGGCCATCTACCATCTCCCTACAATCCTAACTTTAAATCATCATCTCTCGTTTCCACGTCTGCTACTAATGGCCGTCTGCCTCGTTCTGATGTCATATTTGCTGTTGATCTGAACAACGACGTTCATGTAGGTGTCAAAATGGTTCACAATCAACCAACCTCGCATTTATTCCAAACTCCATTGGTTTCATCCAGTCTATCATAGCTCTGACAACAGAGCTGAACCACTTCACTGTTTAATCTCAAGCACCTTTCAAACTGATTGCTACTCTTTCCGTATACCCTACGGAAAACTTCCACCAATAGGATTATCTTCTTCTGATCCTGATGACCTATAGCGCAATCCTATTTTGCCTCTCGTGTGCTCTGCTCATTTATATTCCACATCTGTTCCATCGAATTCCCCCGTTCACCGATCCTCCTCCATAAATCCCTCGACTGAACACGCGAACTCCATTCTCCCCATTGCACTGAGTGACTTCTCTAGAAAATAAGGTCTCCTCTTGCCAAACACGTCTCATGGTACACTTCCTCATAGGTACTGTTCGGAGGGATCTTTGTATAATACACACGTGGCACTCCTCATTAGTGAATTGTAATTGTGTTTCATAGAACCTGACATTAAATAAAATAATCCTTAAACTGTTTTCAGTTTTAGTGTTGGCAGCATAAACAGTCATTATGTAATAAAAGACTTGACCACGATCTCTGGCTCAGTGTCCTTTATTTGGTCCGTACTGTATTACCCACACGGCTGTCTCCACAGTGCCGACTCCGATGTCTCTCTCTTCTCCACCAGCAGCCCCTCTGTCGGCCTCTGTCGCTCCTGTAGCCCCCACAGCAGCTCCGCTGCTGTTACTCTCTCTCAGCCCCCTTGGCTGTAATCGCTGCTGCTCACTCCGCAGCGCTGACAGCCTCGTGCTGTCTCTCTCTCTCTTCGTCGCTCCTGCGACTCTCTGCAGCCACACCGCTGCCTCTAACACACAGCCTTCCTGGCTGTACTCTCCTCTCTCTTCGTCGCTCCTGCGACTCTCTGCAGCCACACCGCTGCCTCTAACACACAGCCTTCCTGGCTGTACTCTGGGGTCGGCTCCCGCTCGCCGGCGGTGCCCCCCTCCTCTCGTTCGCCCTCGTGGCCTCACCCTTTTCCATTCACAACCCGACTGCCTTCTCTTTCCGGTTTACCCACTTAAGGACCCCAACCTTTCACCCACGTCACCTGGCTCCGCCTCCTTGTGACGTCACATCCGGAAGGTCGCTTTCGCCCGCATTACAATTATATTATCATAATCGGCCATCCTTCATCCGCTTGCTGCTTGAAGGCTTGCCCAAGTTTATCGCTTGCCACCACCGCCCATGGTCACACGATGCTGATCTCATCACTCCGTCTCCATGGTGATCGTCCACCTGCATGAGCCCTTTAACTGCCTGCCACAGTTCCATCACCAGTCTTGGGCAGCAGACATCCATGCGTGCTGCCCAGGTCCACTTTTCTTTAGATTCAACGTCACACGGTTGGCCTACATAACAGCAAGGCTGTATACGTGGTTTGTAGTATCGTTAGCAACATCCCTGATAGAGTTTTAGATATTTAAATTCCTGCTCACCATGACCGTTTTAGCAAAGCCGCAATGCGGCGTGTGTTTCCGCACTTGAACTGGTAGCATATGTTGTCCTACCAGTGATTAAAATAACTTGCCATTCACCACCTAACAATAACACCCTTAAATCGTACTGTTCATTAATGCCATGAATAATAATGCAAATGCACTTTACCCGGGACGGTCATGCCAAGTCTCAAAACAGTTTTTTTTTCAGGAGGGTCCTGCATCACCTGCAGAAAACCCACACCTGTGTATTAACACTTAAAGCTCCGCAGATACATTTTCGAGAATCCATTGCCGTATTGCCATCTCCTGGCCAGTCTGAAACCATTAAACATGCATCTGAAATACAGTTTAACTAAATATATATTTTTAAAAAAGTTTGTTTTGCCAATTTGGTGCATAGCTATGCACTGCTTTTTCATTTTCATGTTTTAATTATTAGTTTAAATAAATAATTACTCCTCATTTTCAAAGGTTAAACCATCCTTCCATAAGAGCTTTTTTTACGAGTTAGATCTTGTAAATATAAATGTGTCGTTAAACCCGCCACCACCCAACACAGCCAATTAGTAAGTTTTGTCACGTAAACAAAACGTGCCAACCCATTCTAACCCAACCCCCCACCACCCTCTATTATGGATAATATTGGTCGCGAAAGCCTACGTGTTAAACTAAACCATCCTTATTTTACATTTTGTAAGATCTTGCAAGCCAGTTTCCTTTGATAGCGTTACTTTTGGCAACTTCAAATGTCTGGTCCTTCATAAAGCTGCTCGAAGAGTGGTCATGGAATGTTTCACTTCGTGGTTTTTAGATGTCGAAAATGAGAGCGCTCTCACTCGTTCACGCACCACAGCTTGGACCACAGCCAGCACACACCAGTTTCACATCAAGTGCGCACTGTAATGGAACATTTTTCGGTATCTTATTTATTTGTAGTCTTTTTTTTGCCATTTGTTTAAAGTAAAAACGTCGTACAATTTAGTTTATCCAGCAATAATTACTTATTTACACAGTAAGAAGCCACCACACTGAGTCCAAAAAATATTTTTCAGGAGGATCCTACAGTGAGGGAAAAAAATATTTGATCCCCTGCTGATTTTGTACGTTTGCCCACTGACAAAGAAATGCTCAGTCTATAATTTTAATGGTAGGTTTATTTGAACAGTGAGAGACAGAATAACAACAACAAAATCCAGAAAAACGCATGTCAAAAATGTTATAAATTGATTTGCATTTTAATGAGGGAAATAAGTATTTGACCCCGTCTCAATCAGAAAGATTTCTGGCTCCCAGGTGTCTTTTATACAGGTAACGAGCTGAGATTAGGAGCACACTCTTAAAGGGAGTGCACAACACACAGCCAAGGCAACAAAGGAGTGGCTCAAAAATAAGCACATTAAGGTCCTGGAGTGGCCTAGCCAGTCTCCAGACCTTAATCCCATAGAAAATCTGTGGCGGGAGCTGAAGGTTCGAGTTGCCAAACGTCAGCCTCGAAACCTTAATGACTTGGAGAAGATCTGCAAAGAGGAGTGGGACAAAATCCCTCCTGAGATGTGTGCAAACCTGGTGGCCAACTACAAGAAACGTCTGACCTCTGTGATTGCCAACAAGGGATTTGCCACCAAGTACTAAGTCATGTTTTGCAGAGGGGTCAAATACTTATTTCCCTCATTAAAATGCAAATCAATTTATAACATTTTTTACATGCGTTTTTATGGATTTTTTTGTTGTTATTCTGTCTCTCACTGTTCAAATAAACCTACCATTAAAATTATAGACGGATCAATTCTTTGTCAGTGGGCAAACGTACAAAATCAGCAGGGGATCAAATATTTTTTTCCCTCACTGTACATTGGGATGTTTTGGCCAGTATAATTTACATTGGGGTTTTTTTGTTTGTTGTGGAAGGACATCGGAGAACCCAGAGGAAACCCATGCAGAACATTGGGAAGACACAAACTCCATGTGGAAAAATGAACCCGAGTCGGCCATCGAACCCAGGGATTTCTGGTTAACGATCACAAAGTGTTGCCATTACACCACCCTGCCAAGCCTTTCATTCCGTATACAGTACTGCAATTCATTTTTGTTCACAAGTAAAATACTAGAGGACGTAATTTTTGGAGGTCGCTATACGAAAGGCTTCGCTGTTAAATCGTGTAGATGTGATATTTAGAATACGAAGCCAATATTTTATTAAAGAAAAAAACTAAATTAATAATAACATTGACTTTCAGGCACAGGGGGCTTTGACAACAGCTATGCACACATTCAACGACAATGCAAAGGAAATGGCATGACATACAGCAATTCAAGCTAATCAATACTTGGGTCAATGCATGCTCACACTGCTAAAGAACTGTCGATTCAACTATAAATATGGTAGCATTGACAAAAAACTCGAGCCAGAAATAACTGTCAAGAGTCGTTGCGTGCATCTGTAGTCCACTAAGAGTTACACCACAAACTGATCGTGGAAGCTGCCAGTCATGCTAATGTTTGGTTTTTCTCCATTCATGCAGGTGTGCTTTGTTATTGGTTTTGATCTCGCATGTGTGTAGCCGCAGCGAACATCTTTCATTAATAAATAGAATATACAATTATTATTCCATGTGTTTGGCATTCGTTTGTCGGGTGTGTTTATCATCACAATTATTAAATGGCATTCACTTTTTCTCCACACACTCGACAATGGATTTATTTTATATCTTATATAATATTAAACTCCTCTTTTATTATCTGACAGCTTGTAATGCTCTCTTAATGTCAAGGTCTGTCAGTACATTATAAAGTCATCCATGTGCTGATTTAAACAAGTAAATAAAAAGCTAAAACGTGCGAATGAACCATTACTTGCTTTGCTGCATAAGTCTTGTTTGCTTTTATAAATACTGCAGGCTAATAAGCCACCTCTAGATGGAACTCTCGCCCAAATTATGCATATTTAATATCCTTGGGTGAAGTATAACCACCATATGGAATTTATAACATCTATTCCTCTCACAGTAGAGATGATGAAACAAATTCCCTCTGTAAAGACACGCTTGCCAAGTGTGTAAGCATGGCAACAGCACAGTGTGCGTCAAATACATAACTGCTGCACATGAATCACGCAGGATGCGTGTACAATTAAATGATGGTGTCCGTTCGGACGCAACGCTGTGCGGGGATGTGACAAAGCAGGCACAGATATGCGTTAAGCCAGGTTCATAATGGCGTGGGGCCCAGATCGTCAGGGAGTCCACAGCAGGTCCACGGCTTCCCTACTGCTTGCCTTGATGATGTTCCAAGACCCAAGCTCCAGCGAAGCGCCGAGTGTTATTTACACCAACCAAAACTGAAGCTGAAATAGTCGCTGGTTGAAAATAATAATAGTCTCAGCCTAAGCTCAAATTGAAAAGGAGTTTTGGTCCAAACACAAATGTTTGAGTGTGATCACGTTTCACCTCACGTGATGCCACGTGCTGTGAAGTAAGATCTCTTTTACGAAACCAGCCCCTGATTTTGGAACTGGGTGCTCCATATGAGGAGTGTTGGCACACTCACACAGCATGCATAACTCATTACATTGTAAACACAGTGTCCTTGATGTTCTTCTTTTGTGGACAAAACAACTGCAAAGTGTAAACTCATTACCGAAACTAAATAATCGTCTCACTTTTTTTCGTTAATTAAAAGAATGAGGCATCATCATTCCACGATAGAGGTATTTTTTGTAAACATCTAGTAACATTTTTCACTAATTATGTTTCAACAGCTCTTTCCACTTCTGTGATGATATCCAGTTATTATATCTGATCCAGGAGCTTCCCCATATTTCAAATTGGGAAAGGCAGTCGGTACTTTGTTAAGTGTGACATTTGGAGCTTCTTCCACTATACCTAGAAATTGATTTCCTGGCGTCCATACATGTGTAGTGTCGTCTGTGCGTGCGGGTGGCGTGCGACGCACACGAAAGTCAGCCTGAGACGAGGTGGTCGAAGGAGGCACCGCTCTGCCCTCTTTATTTGTTGTTGTTGCCGAGCTCATGCCACCACTCGGGCCCTCTCTCTCACACACGACCCTGCTGCTGCGCGCCCCGTCCCAGACACGACCCTGTCCGCGTTGCACCAATGGCGTCGACAGGGACAGCCAACTACTGTCCGGACGCGCAATGATCGGGCGAAGGCGGCAGCGACAAGAGCAACGATGATGATGGCGACGACGAGACGAGTCCAATCCCAGAACCGGTAGCCCAGAGCTCTCGCTCTCTGCTGCTGATATTCCCCTCGGCGGGGTTTGGCTCCGCCCTCGCCGCGCCTTCCTTCTCAAACCCTCTAGAGGGTTCTAGGGGCTTCCACACGAGGTCTACCATGACCCTTGCCCCAGTTCCTCTGCCCTGCCGGCACACCCGCGTAAATGCTCAGCGGCGGGTGCGCTAAGTGCTCACCTGCAGTTGCTGCTGCTGTCCAACAGTCAGCGCTATGTCACGACACATGTTTTGTTATTTTCATATAAACATATGCAACTTAAACATATTATTTGGTGATAGTGGGTTGGAATGGTGCACAAGCACAACATAACAAAAAAACTCAAATCATCCGTTAATAACACTGCCTTTTAAGGACAGATATGACAGGTGATGTTTGGGCAATGTGCAACTTAGATCATATTGCCTGCCAAGAAAAGTAAGTGGACCTGGTATGTACGTATGTATGTTGGACTTCTTTCACACCGTATGTAGCCATCCATGCTAATCGGAGGTGCGGGAAAAGGACAACAAACTGAACGCAAAAAGCAGTTTCAAAGAAATGAGTTTTCAATCTAGATTTAAAAGTGCATAGCTTCCAGTGGCTTTCTCATATCGGAAGGAAGAGCATTCCAGAAAGTGTGTGATGCAGTGGCCAGCCAAAAGCCGCTGCTTGCGAGGTTGGTCAGGAGACGTCCGTACAAGGGATGATGGCTAGTGGTTGAGATGAAAAATGGAGTGGCAGCCAAAAGAGATAACATACCCAAGAGAATGTCTGCTATGGCGAGAGAGTGATGAAAGCAGCTCGTGTGCAAGAGCTAGTAGATTAATCATTGTTTTACAAGACCATGAGGGATTGCGACGGCTTGGGGGAGACCTTCATCCAGCAGTGGATTGATAATAGGTGATGATAATATTACATTCTACAGATATCCGTGAATAATTACTCCACTATGTTATTATGGTTATTTCTGTATCATGTGTTATGGTTTCATATTGATCTCCGAAGGGCTATATTGTCCTCCATCGATGACCAAAAGCCTGTTGTGGGAATTTTTGTTGCTGCAGTTGAACTTATTCCTTTTGTAATAAGAGCCTATGTCGGATTCACGTGGTGATCGGCTTTGCCGGTCCCGCTTTACAGCCAATGGGGGGAGAGCCTGGGAGCATGGCCTCGGCATGATCACGGGATGTCAGCTAGGTGATTGGTTTCACTGGTCTTGGCCTCAGCCAATGGGAAGACAAGTCAGGGGCGTGGTCCCGGGAGTTGATGGGGGATCTGGAACATTCGGCGCAGGCTATTGAGGATTGGCTGGAGTGTACCACGTGACCCAGGCATTAAATAAGGGGAGAGAGGAGAGACACGGGGTCAGACACGGAACAAAGATAGAGAGGCCACGCGCGAGTGGGGTTCCGGGTGCCACGTGGTGGTGTGTCTCTGGTGGCTGTCTGCCCGCTTCCCGTTGCCTGCCAGCAACGGGGAGTGTTTGTGAACTGCAAAGAAGTGAAATAAAAGGACCGATTCTACAAGCCGTCTCCAGCGTGTTATTACACTTTTATGGGATCACTGAGCGGGAAGTGGTTCTTCACAAGCAACGCTCGTGTTATTTATCCTACAGGGATAACGGCTCGAATCGTTCCAAGAACTCATGATCTCACCAATGGGAACTTGCTGCTGCAATGAGAGCATATGGACATATTTAGTTACTAAATTGTATTGTAAACTGAAATATACTACACTGCAAGCTTTGTTCATGAAAGCTGCATTTGCTATCAACCAAAGATGCTTCGCTGTGGCCTTATACTCCTAACAACCTGGTGTTCCTCCTGTTTGCCTGACCAATAAAAAAACGCTTTATTATTTCAATAAAAAAAAAACTTCACCTTCATATTAAAAACAGAAAGCTACGTTAATACGAGTGAAGTATTGGAAAATGACGGCAGGAAACTCCTTGACGGGAACACACTTCTTTTATTAAATCTTGACTTGTAACAATACAACGCGTGGCCTCTCTTCTTCACAATGCGCTTCTCTTGACTCTGGATTCTGTGCTGCTGGCTCTCTGTGCCTCGTGTAGACTCCGCGCCTCGGCTACACTCCTCTCTCGCCTCGTGTAGACTCTGCGCCTCTGCTACACTCTCCACTCGCCTCGTGTAGACTTTGCATCTCTCTCTCTGGCTACACCGTATGCATACTCGGCTCGTGTAGACCTTCCTCTCTCTCTGGCTACACCGTATGCATACTCGGCTCGTGTAGACCGTTCTCTCTCGCTGGCTACACACTATACATTACTCAGCTCGTGTAGACCGTTCTCTCTCGCTGGCTACACACTATACATTACTCAGCTCGTGTAGACCGTTCTCTCTCGCTGGCTACACACTATACATTACTCAGCTCGTGTAGACCGTTCTCTCTCGCTGGCTACACACTTATACCTTACTCTCCTCTACTCTCCATTACTCTCCATTACTCTCCATTACTCTCCTCTCCGGGCTCTATCTCTGCACCTTCGTCTTCATTCTTAGATGGTTCCACTTCTGCCCCTGCTCCTCTGTGCATCACCTTATATACCCCTTCTTCCCGGGAGACGGAGCGGATGCGGACCTCAACGTCGGCACCGCTCCTCAGTTACCCAATCCCCACGCGCTATCCCTACGATCCGGTTCCGCTCAGCGCGTGTTTCCACTCCCCGACCAATCACACCGCGCTGCTACCCGATCACTCCCTCTGGGCGCGTCACCGGCACACAGCCAATCAGCAGCACTACCCCCACCCGCGCACTGACGCCTGCTCCTCCCCGTCAGCGCGCGTTACCACACACACACCCGTACATACGCGCTGGCACACGACATATACACCCAGCGCGTATCACCACTACATCACCCCCTCCCACATAGCTCGCAGCCGGCCCGGCTGCTAACAACAACCAACCGCGACGATAAAACGACAACCAACAAAAAAAAACCCCGTAACCCCCCGAGTGTGCCCCGTAACATAACACAACAACAACAACAACAAGAATAACTATGTACAGATTGACAATGAACCCGAAAAGTCAACAATAACACGATACGAGCAAATTCGAAACGAACGCGCCCCACGTCCCTGCGACTACACGCAGTGACGAGGCGCTCCAACTGCCCCGACTCCTCACGAGGCAGGTCATGCAAAGTAGCACGACCTGGCGCGAGTCCGTCTGGCTGGTCCATCGTATGGGGCGGGACACTGACGACCGTCCGGCGGTTCCGGCTGCTCCAGACGGCGCGGAACGGGCCTGAAAGGGCCGGCCCCGCCGCGGAGATCCGGCCGCCGGTGATCGGCAGCTGTCAGTTCCGAGACACCTGGGAGCAGATCAGGCGAAAATACGTGTGGATCAGGCAGAGACATTTCCCCCTCTGGGTCGCCGGTCACGTCACACGCCCGGCCATCACGACACAAGGGGAGGCCATATGGAGGCGAGAACGGTTTCAGTCGGGAGGGGTGAACGTACCAACGGCGCTTTCCCCACTTTATCTGAACGCACTGGGGCCGTGCAACGCGCACGACCTCCACGGGTCCCCTCCACGGTCTCAACAATTTAGGCGACGTAGCCAAGGGTGCCTGAGGGCAATGCAGCCAGGCCCTGTCACCTGGTTTCCATTCGTGCATGGACACCTTCCGTGCCCGCAACCGTTCATTAGCAATTTGGCGAGCCCGCGAATTAAGCCGCGCGGCCTCCCTCGCCTCTGTCAGCTTGTGAATATTAAACTTAATATGTTCTGCCAAATTAGAATTAGTTCGTGGAGCGGACAGGCCAAGTTGCGTTTCTATTGGCGGGTCAGCTTCCCGACCGTACATCAAATAGAATGGGGAAAACCCCGTAGCTGCATGGGGGGCCATTCTATACGCGGCAAGGACTCCTGGGACCTGCAGGTCCCAATCTACATGTGCCTCGCACACCTGCTGGCACAGCATGGAAGTCAAGGTTTTGTGGAGTCTCTCCACCATCCCGTCAGTCTGCGGGTGGTACGGGGAGGTACGCACCTTCTTGGTACCCAACAGATCGCACACCTCTTGCAACAATTTACTCGAAAAATTTTTACCTTGGTCGGTCAGCAGGCGTTCGGGAGCCCCCTTGTCCAGGACATAGCCCTGGACGAAGGCATCCGTCACAGCCGCTGCCGACTGGTTAGCGAGAGGCCACGCCATAGGCCATCGGGTAAAGTATTCGACCCCCACTAACAAATATTTATTCCCTCTCGGCGTGACTGGGAAGGGCCCCAAAATATCGAGTGCAACGAGCTCGTTGGTACGCGAGACCTGAATAGATTGCAGCGGTGGATTAGCTGCCACGGCCGGTGGTTTACGCCTGGCGCACTCAACGCACCCCTTCAGAATATGCACCACATCACTTCCCATTCCCGGCCAGTAATAGTCACGCTGAAGCAGGGCAAGCGTCTTGTTAACTCCCAAGTGCAAGAGGCGTTCGTGTGCCGCCAAGACAACCCTCCCTCTCACAGCGGAAGGCACCACGAGTGCGTTCCGCCGGGACAAACTGTCCCATTTCAATAACACGCCCTGCTCAAGTACATAGGAGCCGGTATGCTCCTCGTCCCCCTCGGGACCCCCAACCTTGCGGCGCAATGCTAGCAGCGAGCTGTCCGCCATCTGGAGGCGGCCCCATTCGCTGAGCGACAGCGAGAGCAGCGAGTCCCGACCCTGAGAGGCAGTGGAATCATCCCCGATCGGTGCGCCCGCTGTCGCAGCCAGTGCCCCCATCTCCCCCGCAAGCGTCGGTTTACAGCGCGCCGATCCCGACAAACACGCGCATTCATCACAAGGCAACAACCGCGACAAGCAATCGGCATTCGTGTGTCGCAACCCCTTACGGTACGTAGTCGTAAACTGATAGTCCTGGAGGACTTCCAACCAACGCGACAACTGGCCCGAGGGCTGGGCGACCCTCAATGAATACTGTAGCGCCGCGTGGTCCGTTCGGACTGTAAAGTGACGACCATAAAGATATGGCCTAAACTGCTGCACAAAAAAAACAATGGCAAGCAGCTCGCGACGGGTGACACAGTAGCGCTGCTCCGCCGGAGACAACACCCTACTACCGTAGGCGACAACTCTTTCGACACCCCCAACGACTTGGGATAGCACCCCCCCAATGCCCGTGTTGCTAGCATCTGTGTCCAGCAAAAAGGGACTGGCAAAATCGGGATAACACAAGGGTGGGGCACCCACCAAGGCGTCCCGGAGGGAGCGAAACGCGGCCTCCTCCTCCGGTCCCCATTTGAACTTCACTCCCTTCGCCGTTAGAGCGTGCAAGGGTTTTGCAATAGTGGCGAAGTGCTCAACGAACCGCCGATAATAAGAAGCAAACCCGATGAAACTACGCACGTCGGAAACGGACGTAGGTGTCGGCCACGAACCGACACAATCCGTCTTCGCGGGATCGGTGGAGATCCCCGAAGAATCGACAATGTGACCCAAGTATCTAACGGACCTACGAAGGAGGTGACATTTGGCCGGTTTAAATTTCAACTTAGCCGATCGCATTCGCAAGAACACCCCTCTCAATCGCCGGAGGTGTTCCTCAAACGTTTTACTGAAAACAATGACATCGTCCATATAAATCAAGCATGTATCCCACTGCAAGCCCGACAAAACCAGCTCCATAAGTCGCTGAAACGTCGCTGGAGAGGAGTGAAGTCCCATGGGTAACCGGTTAAACTGGAACAGCCCCCCTGGAGTCCGAAATGCTGTCTTAGGTTTCGACTCTTCGTCGAGCGGCAACTGCCAAAACCCCGATAACAAATCAAGAGTCGAAAAATATCGCGCACCAGACAATGCATCGAGGGACTCATCCATCCTGGGGAGCGGATACGCGTCAGCCACAGAGATCTTATTCAGGCGACGGAAATCAACGCAGAATCGCAGGGACCCGTCCTGCTTCTTAACCAGCACAATAGGCGCTCCCCACGGGCTAGAGGAGGGCGAAATAATATCGGCTTCTAGCATATCGTTAACAGCCGACTGAACATGTTCCTTCTCCACAGGACTCAGTCGGAAGGGATTTAGCCTGACCGGCGCCGCATCGCCCGTTTCAATGTGATGGTGCAACAAATCCGTGCACCCAATGTCATACTTATGTTTACTGAATACATCAGAGAATTCAATGAGCAACTCGCGCAGCGCACCCAACTGCGCCGCCGACAAATCGTCCGAGGCGGCACATAACGAATGGACCCACTCAAGGTCTTCCCTTGGCTCAACGTTCCGCGCGGGGCTCGAGCCCACCTGCGCAACCAACCCATCATCCCCAGGGACCTGCGCCGCGTGAGCCAGCACGGTGCCCTGCGGAATGACAGCTGGTCGCGACCCCGCGTTCAAAACCATCACAAACGGATCCCTGTCAGCCCGCACCAAAGTGTGAGCCACCGATAAATCAAGACCCCCGACAGCCTTGTTAGAAGGACCCAAAAGCATACTCTGTCCCGAAGCCTCCCTCACCCATGGTTTCCGCAACCGGAGGGGAATCAACATCTGTGAACCCGGGGGCACTTGCACTGTCTGCATCGCCACCGCTTGTATCGTAGCGCACGCCGTCCGAATGTCAGTAGGGCCCGTCAAAAATGAAATCCGGCGACCCGATGGCAGTTCAATGCATCGTTGATCGATAAGAATTTTAATGGGCATTTTAGCCAAAAAGTCAGTGCCCAAAAGACACGGAACTGCCAAAGAAGACGAAACGAAAACGGGTCCCGACAATTTGATATCTCCAATGCAAATGGACGCCCTAACCTGACCGATAATGCCCAACGATCCCCCATTAGCGGCGTAAAATGGCACATCCACTGGAAGCAGCGGACGACATTGGACCGGAAGAATATTATAAATGAGGTCCGATATAATAGTTGCCGATGCCCCCGTGTCCACTAACACCCTAATCTCAACCCCATCAATAGATCCCGTAACAACGGACGAACCCGCCGAAGCAGCCACAATTCTATGCCCCAATTCCGCCCATTCAATGTCTCCCTGGTCCCGGCCGAACCCCCCTCGCCGAACCGAATCCCCGAACCTTAACCGGCCCTCCTCCGCCGCAACGCGGCGTCCCATGTGTGCCGAATAAACAGGCCGAGCGTGTGAGGTGCCGCGACTTGCCGGGGATTGTAGAGATGACTTGGGCTCTCGGTCGTCGTCCAGCCGAGCTCCCATGGCGCGCTGCCGCGGAGCACGGCACCCGGACGCCATGTGGCCCCGGAGGCCGCAGTTATAGCACGTGACGAGGGTCGGAGTAGATCTTGGTTGCTCCGACTTTCGGCCCGATCGCAGAGGCGACCGGGCCCCCGGCCTCCAGTCCCCTGGTCGTCCCGTGGCGAACGCCTCCTCTCGTGGGCTGACGACTTGGGGTTCGGCGACCACCAAACCCGGGGCTGCGACGACAGCAGCGTTGCAACCAACGCCTTGCTTCCGTTGTAGGGCCTCGTGCGCTTGAATACTCGTGGCGACTCTCAAAGAAGAAATATCAATCTCGTCAGCTGTGTTGATAGGGACCCCCAGGTCCTGCGCCAACTTGAGCAGCTGCTCCAAAACCATCGCGTCTTGGCCCTCCTCGTCCATCCGAGGGAACGCAGCATCAGCAAGAGCCAGCAACGCCGTGCGATAGGCCAGCGCGGTCTCTGTGGCCGCTTTCCGTCTTGCGTAGAACTGATGGCGGCACGTAGAGGGAGGCCCGTAGACCCTGGCCAACAAACCCAGCGCATCCTTCAGCGTGGAGCGGTCCGACTTCCGTGCAGCCCTGAAGGCCGCGAGCGCATCGTCGTCCAGCATGGCGGGCAATGCCCGCAGCGCCGTAGCATCGGACCACGCTGACATCTCTTGATGCGCCAAAAACCTTCGCTGAAATTGGCCCCAGTCTCCGCCTTCCGCCTTGAAGGCTGACAACGTGGGCAGGCGCTGCTGAAAAATGAAGTCATCCGCCTCGTGGTTCCTCTCCGCCTGTCCGTCGGTGTCCAAGATGGCGGCTCCAGCAGCAGACGTAAGATGGCGGACCCCCTCGCGCGCTGATGACGTCGATGCGCGCGCTTGGGAACCCACCACCATGTGGCGCTCGCCGTTCCCGCCAAAAGTAGGCCCAGGCGCAATGGCGGGAATCCCCCATTCGTTTTGGCGGGAATCTGCGGGGCGACCTTGTAAAATGTCCCCCACCGTCCCCGCTCCTCCCGACGAGCTGATCTCCGCCAAGATGGACGCGGCGGCGAGCAGCAGCTCCGCCAGTCGGGAGTGCGCCTCACGAAGCCCGGCGTCTGTCCCCGGTCGCTCGGCCGGCGCCGTCGACGGACCCTGCAGCGTGGGCAAGTCCTCTTCCTCACCCCCCGCCACCAGCGGCCCCGAGTCGTCCAGGTCTTCCTCGCGGTCAATCCCGTGGGTCCTACGGGTCTTCCTCGTCTCCATACTTGGAAGCCCGTTTCACTTCTGACGCCAGATGAAGTATTGGAAAATGACGGCAGGAAACTCCTTGACGGGAACACACTTCTTTTATTAAATCTTGACTTGTAACAATACAACGCGTGGCCTCTCTTCTTCACAATGCGCTTCTCTTGACTCTGGATTCTGTGCTGCTGGCTCTCTGTGCCTCGTGTAGACTCCGCGCCTCGGCTACACTCCTCTCTCGCCTCGTGTAGACTCTGCGCCTCTGCTACACTCTCCACTCGCCTCGTGTAGACTTTGCATCTCTCTCTCTGGCTACACCGTATGCATACTCGGCTCGTGTAGACCTTCCTCTCTCTCTGGCTACACCGTATGCATACTCGGCTCGTGTAGACCGTTCTCTCTCGCTGGCTACACACTATACATTACTCAGCTCGTGTAGACCGTTCTCTCTCGCTGGCTACACACTATACATTACTCAGCTCGTGTAGACCGTTCTCTCTCGCTGGCTACACACTATACATTACTCAGCTCGTGTAGACCGTTCTCTCTCGCTGGCTACACACTTATACCTTACTCTCCTCTACTCTCCATTACTCTCCATTACTCTCCATTACTCTCCATTACTCTCCTCTCCGGGCTCTATCTCTGCACCTTCGTCTTCATTCTTAGATGGTTCCACTTCTGCCCCTGCTCCTCTGTGCATCACCTTATATACCCCTTCTTCCCGGGAGACGGAGCGGATGCGGACCTCAACGTCGGCACCGCTCCTCAGTTACCCAATTCCCACGCGCTATCCCTACGATCCGGTTCCGCTCAGCGCGTGTTTCCACTCCCCGACCAATCACACCGCGCTGCTACCTGATCACTCCCTCTGGGCGCGTCACCGGCACACAGCCAATCAGCAGCACTACCCCCACCCGCGCACTGACGCCTGCTCCTCCCCGTCAGCGCGCGTCACCACACACACACCCGTACATACGCGCTGGCACACGACATATACACCCAGCGCGTATCACCACTACACGAGTGTGGTGAAGTATTGGTATATAACCGTAGATCAATCTCAAATGTGTGTATTCTCTCTAGGGTTCTGGAGAATATAATTAAATAGCACCTCGACCCCCATTTGTAATAAAACCCCAAGGGGTGCGCTGATGGCCTGGCTGGTCCTGGGCTCCGATGCAGCCCCAGCTGTGTCCCTGTTTGTTGTTGTAACGTTCTTAACCAATGTTTCCTACAGGACAACTGTGACAAAGAGCCCCATAGCTCATCGGATTTCTCCAGTATAAATAAATATTCCCATTCTGATATGTCTTCAAATTGTTTACCTAAATATCGCCTTAGAGTTACATTCTCGGGCTCTTGCTTTTATCTCTAGACATCGACAATCCTGGAATTAACTTAAGATAGCAAGCAGTATTTATGAAAGTCTTGTATTCTATACTGTTCCCTAAAAAAGCCAAACGGGTTTTTAGACAAAGGTAGCATAAGTCTCAGTTTCTTAGAGCTGTTAAAAATGTAATTGCACGACTTTAGAAAATGTCACTACAGTTGCAATAAAACGATCTCCCACTCCACAGAGCGACAGACATTCCTCTCATCAGTAACGGTGTGGAGGGGGGGCAAGATTTCACACATTCTAGAATTCATTCTTAAGGGATGTTCGCCTGCTATTTTTACCAGGTGGTGCATGCCTCTCTATCGATTCCTAGTGATACACTATCTGTATCACATGTATGACAGATATAGTGTTATATTGGCATCTGCATGTTATATGTTTTTTCCTAAACACAGTATAGGGACTTTTTCAGTTGTATTGCTCTGCAAAACATGGGAACCGTCCTCAACACTTCTTCATTTCCATCGCATCTATGTTCCCGTCGTGTGTGATGTGAAACGAATAGTATCGGCCCATGATGTGGCCGACTCAAGCTCGTCATTGCTCGCTTCACACATCTGTGGCGGTAAGAATTGGGACCAATGTGGCACGGGAAGCCCCGGTGCCCTCAAAACGTTGGCAGTGTTTAGTTTGAATAAGTGTATGAGCGTTCTGTGCTCTAATACACACCACGCACCTCAGAGAAAACCAGAGCCACGATATGGTCACGGTGGTATACTGTATGTATTTTATTTTAAGCTTTACCTCTTTTGTGTGAACGTTTTGTGCTTTGCAGGGCACAGTGAGAGAGTTACAACCACTGCCCCTCCATGCAGGAAAGGACATAGAAATATTCCCACACTGTGCAACGTGGATATTCAGTAAAATATTTGGTTTAATGCATACTTCTTCTTTCTCTTAAACCAAAAATATATACTTGTTGGAATACGAAAATCAATTCTACTTTTCCTTCTTTGCCCATGAATGTTTATATATGCTGCCACAGTATCACCCAGCTGATGATCGAGACGTATTTCTTTTCATATCCAGCTGGGTGATACTGTGACATTGCCTATATCCCAGTTGAGAAGGGAAGTAGATTAAAGTCTCAGTTGGAGGTCAACTCATTGAACATTGTTTTGAGCCAGCCACAGTGGTGTAACGCTTGTGATCCTGCAACTTGGAATCGAGGTTAAGGCACTGCACTGGCTATGTTAACTACATCGCCTGGTATACAGGAGGTTGTGGGTTCGATCCTGACCCTGACGCCTGTGTAATAAAAGACTTCGCCGACACACTGCTTGGTCTCCGTCACTCTTTATTTCTGTTGACACTCGCACTCCACTGGTCCCGACAGCGGACCAGCTGCTCCTCGCACGCGCACCGCACGCGCTCTTCCGTCAGTCGCTCCGCTCCCCCACTCCCGCACACTGCTGGCCGACGGTGTGCTTGAAGCTCCTCCAACCACGTGGCTGATGGCGCAGATCCCCTCCGGCCACCCAACGTGGTCCAGCTTCGTGACTCTACCAACTGACCCGGAGCCCTTCCGGGATCCCACCTATATTCCCTTCACCACGTGATCTTGTCTCCTCCCTCTCACCACGCCCTTCACCGAACCTTCCAGATCCGCCCTCCGCATAGTGCCTCGCTGCCTCCGCCTTTAGGTTCCGCCCCTGCTCACCTCGCATTCGATTGGACCCGAGGTGAGCGGCGGACCTTCAGATATGCCCCCATACTGGGCCCCGCCCCCCAATACCCTGGGCCGTATGATTGGCCCCGAGCCGAGCAGCGAAACCCCGCTTACGCTCGCATTACACCTGTATAATTGGAGTTTGTGTGTCTTTCTTTCCTTGGTCGTGTGGATTTTTCTCCGATTCCTCCGGTTTTTCCCTCCACATTTAGAAACATGTATTTAGAGTATTTGGCTGCAATCAATTTTCAGATGATAAACCACATTGTTGAGCTATCATTTGTGGCCAGGTCGCTTCTGAAAAAGAGCTATATAGCTCAGTAGGCCTTACCTGGTAAAATAGAAAATTGTTTATAGTTTTAAGGTTTGGTGGATCACACAAATCCATTGGGCTGAGTAGTAGCCAGAAGATGGCAGTATAGCGAGCTGATTGATTCCATCTCTGCGGGGCTTTCTTGTTTTTATTCCCCTGTATGTGTGTTGGATTTTCTCCACCACACCACGATTTTCTTCCAGATACCAAACGCTCATCAATGTAATTGACCAAACATCCCAATGCTCGACCTTCCTGGAAAAAAATCCTCATTGAGCCTTTTCTGGAAAATCAAAGGGCATGATTATTATAGATCATTCCGTCGTATGAGGTGGATTGAGTACCGCTTTGTTGAAAGCCACCAAACGGCCTCAAGACTGGTCCCTGCCATAGAAATGTTACATGTTCACAGTCCTACAGTGGAATGAGGACGAGCCGCCTAATAATCATTGCGCCATTAGTACCCAATACATTTTAATGAATGTTTTTGCTCTCTACTAAGCTGTATCTGCGGCAGCAGTTACATTGGGGAAACTAAACAACATGTCTCGGACCGTGTTCCAGAACATAAGGCAGATCTGAAACACGGCAGGACCAATACTTCTGCCGTGGCTGATCAATACTTTACTGCGGCTGGCTCACACGAAATTGATTTCTCGAAGACAATGGCACTTTGCAAGCTGACTGGCTATCGACAAAGATTCGTTCACGAAGCCATCCATATGTAATAAAAGGACTCTTGCACTGGGTCTGTCTCCGTTGTCCTTTATTGGTTCGTACAACTTGCCCGCACGGCGTCTCGCTCAGTGTCTCCTCCGTATCCCGCTCGGCAGCCCCACTGCTGCCGTCGCTCCTGCAGCCCCACTGCTGCTCACTATGCAGCCCCGCTGCTGGCTCTCTGTCGCCTCTGTGCCCGGACACCGATGGCCGATGGTGTCAAGTCCCAACCCTGTGGCGATCACGCCGCTTTCCTTCTCCTGCCCCGCGTGGCCTCCTTCTCTCTCTACTCTCACACTCTCCTCGAGCCCTTCCGGTTCCTGTCCTTAAAAGCTCTCTCTCTCCCCACGTGACCCTAACTCCTCCCACCTGTTATGTCACATCCAGCGAGCCCGTTTACGCTCGCATTACACCACCCTCCCCCGTAGAGAAAATTCCAGCCGTCCTCGGCTGAAACAGAACAAGTAATGCGAGCGACTTCCAACCATCAGCCGCGACCGGACAACGGAGAATATAACGATAATAACAACAACAACAACAAGGACAACAACAATCAACGAAAAGAAAGATATTTTGAACGCGTGCGGGTCGCCGGCCCGTCCCGGACGAGCGGCGGCCCCCCTGCATACCGAGAACACGACGGGGTTTTAGGAGCGACGGGATCAAAACCGCCCGTCGCTATTGGAGGCCCGCCAACGCCCAGGTCCCGTTCCCCCGAAGGACCCGAGTCCGGGGTGTCCCGCAACCGTGTCTGTAGTGGGGTTGGAGGGGCGGCGGGGTCAGGTGTCCCCGCAGCCGGGGAAGGCCCACCCAGAGCAGGGTCCGCTGCCTCCGCCAGTGTCATGGCCGGTTCGTCTGTAGAAGGCACGACAGGCGCTCTTGCAGGGTCAACAGGCATAGGCAAGGGCGCGTCGGCAGCAACAGACACCGGCAAGGCAACATCAGGAGATGACGCATCCGTCCGTGGGGCCACGTAGGGTTTCAACCGAGACGTATGGACGTACCAGCGCCGAGATCCGAACCGAACGCGCGCGGACTGCGGGTTAGGAACCTCAATGAGCCTAACAGGCCCCTGCCATGGCTTATGCAATTTAGGAGAGGTTCCTGCTCGCACCTGCGGGCAATGCAGCCATGCCATGTCCCCCACCTTCCAGGGGCACTTCCCCCTCGAGCGTCGAGCGCAACGTTCGTTCCTGGCCTGGGTCTTGGCAGTAGCCAATCGGGCACCCTCTCGCGCCTCAGCGACGCGGCGAACGGTGTCCTGAATGTAGTCGGGGAGAGGCTTAATAGGGCCTCTCGCTCCCGTTCCCAACTGCACGTCCATCGGCGGCACGTTCTCGCGGCCGTACATGAGAAAAAATGGAGAATACCCTGTGGACGCGTGAGGCGTCATCCGGTATGCCGAGAGTACCCCAGGGATATGCAAATCCCAGTCAGCTTGCTTCTCATTAACCGTGTGACATAGCATGGCTGACAGCGTCCGATTTAGTCGTTCCACCATGCCATCCGTCTGAGGGTGGTAGGGAGATGTCCGGATCTTTTTAGTCCCCAGAGCAGCGCATACCTCGCCCAACAATTTAGAAGAAAAATTTTGGCCCTGATCCGTGAGCAGCCTCTCCGGCGCCCCTTTGTCCATGACATATCCAAATAGAAAGGCGTCCGTAATGGACGCTGCCGACTGGTCGGGCAGGGGCCAGGCCATCGGCCAGCGGGAGAGATACTCCACCCCAACCAGCAAGAATTTATTGCCCCTAGCGGATGGCGGGAAAGGTCCCAGAATATCCAACGCCACCAACTCGGGACACGCGCGAATGTGTCCGACGACATCCGTCGTCATGCCATGCCAGAAGTAGTCTCGCTGCAACGTCAACAAGGTTTTCTGCACCCCCAGGTGTAATAGCATGTCGCAATGCAGAGTCCTAATTAATTCGTACCATAACGACGACGGTACAACCAGACGCCAGCGATCATGTAACCCCTCCCTCCACATCAGCAGTCCGTCGCGGAGAGCGGCCCCCGGCGTCCCTCCGGAAAGCAGCCCCCCCCCTCTCTTTGCAGTCCGACTCCGCAGAGCCCCCAACGAGTCGTCAAGCATTTGTTCACAAATCCACACTGATCGCTGCAGGTTCAGAACCCCATCGGCCGATCCCGGGCACACTGGAGCCTCAGGCACCTCGACCGCTAACGCAATAGGCCGAGGGAGCTGCTGAGCCGGCCTACACCTATGCGTACCTGACGCGCAAGCGCAAGGGGATCCTTGAGGTAACCTGGAGAGCGCGTCTGCATTCGCGTGACACGACCCCTTCCGATGCTGAATTTGGAAAGAAAACTCCTGCAGAGTGTCCAACCATCGTGCCAGTTGGCCAGATGGTTGGTCTACCCTCAGAGCATATTGTAAAGCCGCATGATCCGTGCGCACAATAAACGAACGGCCGTAGAGATACGACCGAAATTGGCGGAGAAAATAGACAATAGCCAAAAGTTCGCGGCGAGTAACACAGTAGCGGGTTTCTGCGGGGGACAAGACGCGGCTACCGTACGCTACCACGCGTTCCACACCGCCTTTGGACTGCGACAGAACGGCCCCAATGCCAGTGTCACTCGCGTCCGTGTCCAGAATGAAAGGGTGATCGAAATCGGGATAGTCCAATGTTGGCGCCGTCGCCAAACGATCGCGTAGGCCCTTAAACGCCGCTTCCTCTGGCGGTCCCCAACTGAATTTCTGTCCTTTACCCGTAAGGAGGTGCAGAGGCCTAGCGATCGTTGCAAAGTTTGGAACGAACCTACGGTAATATGAGGCAAACCCCAATAAGCGACGCACATCCCCCACCGTGGCCGGGGTTGGCCAGTTGCGGACGCACACCGTCTTCTCTGGGTCCGTGGCAACCCCGTCGGCACTGACTATGTGTCCCAAATAGCGCACGGATCGTTGCAATAGGTGACATTTCTTAGGCTTAAATTTTTGATTGGCGGAGTGCATCCTGGCGAACACCGCCTCCAGTCTCTGTAGATGTTCGTCAAATGTGCGGCTAAAGACGATGATGTCGTCTAAATATATCAGACATGTCTCCCACTGCAACCCCGTTAATACCAGCTCCATCAACCTCTGAAATGTGGCGGGGGCAGCATTTAACCCATCGGAAGACAATTACATTGAAATAGGCCCTGCGGCGTACGGAAAGCAGTCTTTTCCCTCGAGGGCTCATCGAGGGGAAGCTGCCAGAATCCCGAAGAGAGATCCAGCGTTGAAAAGAACTTCGCCCCTGACAAGGCATCGAGGGAATCATCCATACGCGGCAGGGGGTATGCATCCGCCACGGACACTTTGTTTAATTTGCGAAAATCAATGCAAAATCGCAATTTGCCGTCTTTCTTTTTGACCAAGACTACCGGCGCGCCCCATGGGCTGTTAGACGGAGATATTATGTCCGCAGCCAGCATGTCTTCCACTGCTCCACGAATATGGTCCCGCGCGAAGCGCGGATCGCTGTTCCCCGGTCAGGGATGAATTCTCCCTGCACAATTCGGCAACCGAGTGATCATCTTGGCCCGAAAGGGCCCGAAACTCCGCCTACCACGTCCCGGCGGCCCAGATCGTCATGGGCCGTGAACGCCGTCGTGGCATGGGCCACGACCGTTCCGGCCGGTACGCAAACATTCTCCGTACTCCCATTCAGCACCTGCAAAAACGGCGGTTGGTCCGGCCGGATAATAGTTTGCGCCCCAACCAGCGCCGACCCGCCCGTTATGGTTGCGGACGGTGATAACAAAACCCCAGGCGCTCCCTCCAGACCAGGCACCGGTTTCCGATATCGCAAAGGTATAAGCATCTGTGAACCAGGTGGAATGTCAACAGATTCCTCGGACATCGCCTGCACCTGGCAGACCGGAGCGGGTCGCCCCCAGGGCGACGGCAAAAATGAAATTTTCCGACCCCCAGGTAGTTCAATGCAATTTTGATTAACCCTTATTAGAATGGGCATTTTAGCCACAAAATCGGTCCCCAACAAACACGGAACCGCAAGGGACCTGGAAATCAACACAGTTCCTGAGGCCAACACCCCTCCCCCGATGGATATATTGGCGTCCACCTGGCCCACAATGCCCATACTTCCCCCGTTCGCTGCTATACAGGAATCATAAACCGGCCGCACTGCGTCCGGCGGGATGCCCAACAGATGGAAAATTACATCCGAGATAATCGTCGCGGACGCACCGGAGTCTACCAAAATGAGCACGTCGACCCCTTGCAATAGAACCCGGCACAGTGGACGAACCAGTAGCGGCCGCAACAACCCTCCGTGCCAATTTGCGCCACTGCGTTACCGAGCGACATAGGCCAGTCGGCGGCCTCCCGTTGTTAACGACACCCGGACCGCGTGGCGATGGTGATGAATGAGGTGCCATGCTTTGCCGGGTGTCTGGTGCGCACCGACTTGCCTGTCCTGGAGGGTCCTTCCGTGGTACGTCCGTGGTCGAGGCCTCCTGCTGGGGCGGCCCCGGGATACGGGCCCAACAATCCCTGGCGAAGTGGCCTTTGCGACCGCAGCGAAAACACTCAACGTCGTTGCGACGCACAGCACTCCCTCCGTCCCGACACTCCCGCGTCGGCGGTGCAGACCGCGGTCCCGGCCCTCCTCGGGCAGGCCACTGCGCGGAGGCGGCCATCAATTCCTGTGGGCCCCCGCCGTCAGGAACGTAGACCGCCTTCTTGGGATCCCAACCCGCGGCACCCCCTTCAACGATGGGCCCCCCCGTCCACGCTGTCACCTGTTTCCAATGGCGCAGATTAAACTGGGCATCCAAACACTTCGCAGCAGCCCGTGACGTCAACTTCTCATGGCCGCACACCGGCATAGGGATCCCCAAGTCTCTCGATAGCTCCAGCATTTTGCCCAAAATAAGGGGTTCCAATAGGTCAGGCTCCGTCTCAGGGTATGCGGCCATGGCCAATTCCAGAACAGCACCCCTGTATGCCACCGGCGACTCTTCGGGTGCCCGCTGGCGCTGAACGAATCGTCGGTGAGCGTCATCCGGAGGCTCGTACGCGTCCGCCATCTCATCAAAAACCCCTTTCAGTGTCTTCTTCTTCTCGGCCTTGATGGAACGGAAAAATCTGACCGACTCATTGTCGAGAAGAGTTGGCAGGACTTCCAGGGCCTCTGCGTCAGTCCATCTGGCGGAGCGTACCGCCACCAAAAATCGGCAGGCGAACGCACTCCAGTCACCGCTAATTGAGAATTCCTCAACTGTCGTCAAATGTCGGCTGCGGGTCCTCGCTCCACTGTCCTCCGCAGACGGCGCGTCGCGTGGCATGTTCAAGATGGCGTCGCACCGCAACGTGTCAAAGATGGCGGTTTCCCGCCACGGAGGGCGCAAGATGGCGGCTTCCCGCGGTTCTTCTCCCGCCACGCCCAAGATGGCGTCCTCGTGCCGCGTGGTGGAGGGCGCTGGCGGCGCAGGCAAGGCCCTGATCTGTTGTTCACCCCCGGGCCTCCCCGAACCCGTCGCCGGCGTGACAAGGTCGCACAGTTGCGCCAAGACGGTCTTTAACGTCTCCAGCTGGGCCGCCATCTGTCGCCATCTCTGGTCAGCGTCCCCTAGCATGGGCGGATCCACCGAAGCGGCGACCTCCTGCACCCCCGGGCCATCACTCGTTCCCGCGTCGATTCCTCCCTCCATCGTTGGCAGCGCCACTGCCTGAGGAAGGTCGTCGTCGTCGGTAGATGTAGCAGACGATGGTGCGGGGATATTCTTTCTTCTGAGCTGCTTTGACATGCCGTTTCACTTCTGACACCAGTGTAATAAAAGGACTCTTGCATTGGGTCTGTCTCCGTTGTCCTTTATTGGTTCGTACAACTTGCCCGCACGGCGTCTCGCTCAGTGTCTCCTCCGTCTCCCGCTCGGCAGCCCCACTGCTGCCGTCGCTCCTGCAGCCCCGTTGCTGCCCCACTATGCAGCCCCGCTGCTGGCTCGTTACGCAGCCTCTCTGCTTTCCGATCTGCAACCCCACTGCTGCTCACTATGCAGCCCCGCTGCTGGCTCTCTGTCGCCTCTGTGCCCGGACACCGATGGCCGACGGTGTCGAGTCCCAACCCTGTGGCGATCACGCCGCTTTCCTTCTCCTGCCCCGCGTGGCCTCCTTCTCTCTCTACTCTCACACTCTCCTCGAGCCCTTCCGGTTCCTGTCCTTAAAAGCTCTTTCTCCCCACGTGACCCTAACTCCTCCCACCTGTTACGTCACATCCAGCGAGCCCGTTTACGCTCGCATTACACATATATATAGACACAAACACAATTTCAACCGAGACGACGCTTTTAAACTCAGCAATCATTGGAAAGATGTCATCAACCACTTTGAGTCGTGACTTTATTTGTGTTTTCTTGTCAACCTCTACTGTCAGCAGTGTGGATGTGTGTAGCGAGGTGCAATGCCCCCCCCATCTCTACCCCCCCCCTTCTCTCTCTCCCTATCTCTAAACCCTTCCTCTCCCCATTGTCTACTCCTACATTTCGATTTAAAGCTTTCGTGACTGCAGGGATTCATCTTCTTGGTTCTTTCGGTAAAGTCACGTAGAAGGGAAGTAATAAAATAATAAAAATAAAACATAATAAAATGAAATAATTCTCACGACGTTTCGGCTACAACGCAAGCAGCCGTCTTCAGGTGAAGAATGAGACACTACCAAGCTAGGAGCTTATATATAAACTGGGTTGGAGGTGGAAGAGCGCCTTAACAAAAAGAATGTGCATATGAAGAGGAATTTAGCATATTGGCACTGGCTGACTGGCTGCCCCGCCCGTGCTGTTTGCGCCGCGCAGACCTCCTCCTACCAGCTCTCGTCCCCTGACCACTCATTTTGGAAACCTTTATAAGCAGTTGCATTTGGAGGCTTGCCCCTTCTGTTCTCTCCGCCTGATGAAGAGCGCTTGTGTTGCGATCGAAACGTCGTGGGTTTTTTGCTTTTATTATTTTCAATTTATTATTTTAATTTTTAATTTTTATTTTACTTATTTTTATTATTTTATTTTTATTTTCTATATACGTGACTTTACCAAAAGAACCAAGAACATGAACTCTCTACTATGTTTAAAGTATCTTTATAATGATTTAACATTCCTCTCATCTGTGTATTTTCTCAATGTTAGTGCACATTAAATTAATTGGGCTGTTTGGTTAAATGTTTTACTTTTTTTTACCATTATAGTTTTGAAATATATTTCTCTAGCGAGTGCTCAAATTACTCGGCACACGTTAGTTAACACTGTACAGTGCTTGATCAATAAAAAAAGATCTAATTATATTTCATTTATGAGCATTATATGTCATGAATATGTGGACTATCAAACATCAATAAATGAATTGTACATTTGGGCTTCTACAGGTAATTTACTTTTGTACTATTTCAGTGTCTAATATATTTTAGCCACTAAATAGTTGCCCATTGTACTTCTTTCGTACCTGTATTTGTTGGAGTATTTTAACAGTGTTTAAATACAATTAATCATTTATACACATTAGTGCCTTGAAATTATGGTTTCCACCTTCAACGTTTTGTTTACAAAGCATTTCTAGAATGATGAGGCAGCGCCTATTACATTTTAATGACAGTAAGAGTAAGCTTATATGCTCAAGATGATCACTGCAAATGGCTTGCATGCAGTGATGTTTCACCTGTGAGGGAGCCTCCTATGGCTACTGGCAAGACCACAACACGATAGTAGTGCACAGCAGTCTTCAGCAGTAATAAGGGATAGCCACCGCGAATGAATTATCGCTGAATTACGACGTTCGAGGGTCTAAACGGGATTCTTATTATGAGCCCCTCTTAATGTATACTGCGCCACATTTGCTATGAATTACAGAAAGGCCTTCACACATATAAACTCGCACTAGAATGTTTTATAAGATATTATGACTACTTCTTTCGTTGCTACTCTACGGTGAATCAAAGCATTCCACAAGAAACTGATTTATTTCTCATTAAAAAAAAATCCAAGGTAATTTGTAGGATGTACAGGATTAAATCTTGACTTAAAGCTTTCGTGACTGCAGGAATTCATATTCTTTGGGTCTTTCGGTAAAGCCACGTAGATAGAAAAAATAATAAAAATTTATAAAAATAATAACAATATCACGACGTTTCGATCGCAACACAAGCAATCGTCATCAGGTGAAAATAAGGTGGGAGAGCTGCTGAGAATATATGGTGGGAGCGCTGCCAAGGCAGGGAGTTATAAATGTTTGAGATGATTGTAGCCCAAGGGTCAGTGGGCGGGGTTAAAGATGAAATTTGCATGTAAATGTAAGATCAGAGAAATCTTGACAAAGGAAGCTGTGGGGGTGGCCATTTTATTTTGAGAGATTAGCATGTCAATGTAAGAAATTTGCTTGTAAATGTAAGCACGGAGACAGCCACCATTAGCTGTGTTAGTAAATGGCTGCTTGCCATCCTTTTCCACCTCCATGTGGCGATGGCTCTTTCCGAGCTCTCTCCGTGCTTACATTTACAAGCAAATTTCTTACATTGACATGCTAATCTCTCACAATACAATGGCCACCCCCACAGCTTCGTTTGTTAAGATTTCTCTGATCTTACATTTACATGCAAATTTCATCTCTAGCCCCGCCCACTAACCCTTGGGCTACACCCATCTCAAACCTTTATAACTCCCTGCCTTAGCAGCGCTCCCAACATATATTCTGAGCAGCTCTCCCACCTTATTTTTCACCTGATGACGATTGCTTGTGTTGCGATCGAAACGTCGTGATATTGTTATTATTTTTATTATTTGTTCTATCTACGTGGCTTTACCAAAAGACCCAAGGAATATGAAGTACAGAATTAACTTTGGCGGTTTTTTTGCGTGTGTGAAAAACGTATATGCAAGACACTTAACTGGTGAATGAGACGCAGAAAGAACTGCCCTTGAATTGTAAATATATTATTCCGTGATGACTTTGAGGGAAACCATGTTAATGGAAGGCTATAACAAAGATATCCCTGCGTGACTTTGAACGAGCCTGTGGGTTTTGATTACCTGATCCCTTGTGGGCTGAATGACCACCTTGCCTGAAGCTGTGCGCGTGTTTTCTCTCTGAGGAAGGCTCCCATCAACAGGTGTCCTTGGGATTTCTGTTTGCGAGTCGGCTGCATGGAACAGTTACTTCGTGAGGATCGGAATTGCTGGTACAGTACTTCACGTAACGCATGAGAGCATCGGATACTTAATGGCACAATCATCTTCTGCACTTCTGTGCTGTATATAAATTATCTGCTTAAGCTTGTCAGTATTTACTGTGACCATATATATAGTTATACATTTATATATTCACTATCTGCAGCGTACGTCCACCGATCTATTATGATGTATATCAATGTATGGTTTAATTAAGGTATATGGCCTGGGAATGGAATTAATTCATATTTGTTGAATGCTATATCTAAATTGTTGTAGAATAGCTTGTGAAAATGGAACGTGTTTACAGATGTAACGCTACATTACAAGAATGGGCAGTACAGTATACCGTTAATTTCCTTTAGAGCAACAAAATATTCATGACAATGCACAACCATGTGTCAATCCACTGCTGGATGAAGTGCCAAGCCTTTGGGTATTTGTTAGACCATTCTGGTCAGTGCCAGCTGGTGGCCAGGAATTAAGCTCCAGTGACCTGGTTCAGAGCGCAGTGCCCTAACACCTGAGCAACCAAACCATCCGAAAACAAATGGCACCGACATCTTACTCCAAAAGGAGGCTTGACAAAAGATTGTATTTATTGGTTTGCCAGTGTTATATGTTTTCAAGCAAAATCCATGTGCAACATCGTTTTCTGCTCTATAATTTTAGAAAGTATTGTTCGATTGCCACCTCAGTTGATATTAATAAGCACTAAATTAATCATGCCCTATTTATTGACATTAAATGTGTATAAGTAATTTGTGTGATGGAGTGGAGCAGTGCACCGAGTGGTTGAGCACTGCACTATTAATACGTTGACCCGAGTTCGATTCCTGGATATCTGGCTATGGCTAACATGGGTGGCCTTGACCGGGCCAGGATATCCCCTTCACTAACCCACACTGACCAACGTGGTAAAGTATAGGCAAACAATTTAGACTTAAAATTTTCGTGACTGCAGGAATTCATATTATTGGTTCTTTTGGTAAAATCACGTACATAGAAAACAAAAATAAAAAATGTTTGCTTTTAATTTAGATTTTTGTTTTCTATCTACGTGACTTTACCTAAAGAACCAAGAATATATATAGTCAAACAACCCCCATGAACAACATAGCATCGTGAGGCCTTCGTTTAGCAGTGGATTTGCAAAGCCTGTAATTTTTTTCATGAAATTGTTTACGTATCACCTTAGTTTGGGAGTGAAGCCTATTTTTTGCAGCCATGCTGACTCTGGAAGTATGTGTGTGTTGAACTTATTTTGCAACGTACGTAGCCAACCGTGGTTATCGGAGGTGCGGGGGAACGACAACAAACTAAAAACAAAAGGCAGTTTTAAAGAAATGAGTTTTCAATCTAGATTTAAAAGTGCATACATCCAGTACCTTCCTAATGTGTGATTCTGTCTGCTGTAGTGGTAAAATCACAACACTTCCTCAAATGTTGTAGTCATTTTTAATACTGTACACAAAATGCCAAGCTAAAGGAATAACAAAGCAAGGAATGATTTCGCATAACTCTGAAAGAGAATTAACAAAACAGTGAAAATGGTTTACTCCATAATTACCCGTGAGAAACACTGCTCATCTCATGTTTAGTCCTGTGCTAGCAGTGGGAATTACACGTTCCTGTGGCAAGGGAAAGTCTGTCTTTAAGAAACCTTCGGCGTTTTGCAGGCAAGGTATGTGACTTCAAACCCGGAGAGCGGTGAGGGAGCCAGAATATGGCATTGCAGCGAAGTGGGTTCTTGACCTGTTTGTAAATTTTTACTTTTAAATATTATCATTTTACATGCATCATGTTTTCTCTGGATGCAACAGTTTCGTTCCACGTATAAACGCACGTTTATAATCCAAATATCCTAACACAGGACCCTAATGGAAGGGTCTTGAGACTAACTGAGGCCTTCTTGGATAAAGGACATCCATTATTCAACCTGGTCTCTTAGCATTACGCTCAGGAGGTCAGGCTTAATAACATGGCATAGACACAGCAGCAGTGACCCAGTGCTATTCCACTCAATAAAGATGAGATTTTTTTTGTCTAAATGTCCTTGCAGTGCACAGCGAGGGAGGTATAGCAACAGCTCACTTTCATTTAAAACACATTGTTTGAATACTCTTTATGGAGTGCTATATATGCAGACTGTTCAGTGATGTTCCTCTTGTTTGAATTCTTTTCACGAATGAAAGCAATAATCAAGGATTTTTTCTCCATTGCAATTATTTGCATGACTGCAAGGCCATGACTGCTACTGCAATGTGAGATTTTGTGTTCTTAGCCAGTGTTTTGTTCCCCCATGAGCAAAATACGTGATGTAAAATACTTATCTTGTAAACGCTAGTTGAAGAACTCGGCACGATGAAATATAAATGTCACCGATTTGAGTAGTACAGTACTATGTCACTAAAGAAGGAACTTAAATAAAAATTTAATTTATATCCAAATATCCAGCTTGAGTTCGTACTGTGTGATAATTCTTTTTTTTATCCTCACTGTTCTTGCATAATTCACAGTGCAAATGTAGATGCTATTTACAATCAGATTTAACCAAACAAATAATACAGTACGTAATTCATAGAATGTTATTGCCTAAACCGAATATGATCTCTATCAACACACAAGGCCTCTTGGTTTTCCGCACCTGAGTTCCAACGCACAATCCTGCAAAAGTGCCCTCGCATTGTCACAGCATTACGATTCAAGCTCAATTAAACGTATTTAGTCAGTTATATAATAGCTTTGCTAAACACAAGTGGACTATTTGCGAAACGTGTTAAATCTTACGTGATTTTTCACGAACATTTTTAAAAGTTTGCCCCCCCTCTATGTCATTGTGTGTGTGTTTTGCAAAGACAAAGATATTGAATAATTTATTGAAGAAGTTTTTTTTATTATTATTATTAATGTATTCATTAAAAAACACGCGCACTTTAAGAATGTTGTCTCAGAAACAGACACTTATCCTGGTATTAAATGAGTTGTGACAAAACGTGCGTGCTAAAACTGATGTAAAACTATGAAAAAATTATGAAGCTAAAACCTTACGTATAACAATTTTAAATAATGTGTAGATAATTAGGCGATTACAACATTTTTTGACCAAAACACCGGCACAGTTTTAGATGAGGGTTTGATGTAATGCTAACGCACACATTTAATGAATTCCATTCAGAGATTGTTTCTAAAAGTGGTACTGTTAATGTGGTAAAACAAATTGCATGGTTATCTGCAGAATTGTCTTAAGTCCTGCAATCTTGATTACGTCAAATAATGTACAGATCCTCAAGGCAAAGCTGAATCTTTTGCACGCACTCATGGTTGATTAGCTTTCAGAAGTACAATTATACAGCGCATTTCGCAAGGTTTATTTTATTAACCGTAATAATGTGTTTCATGTCGAGTATAAACATCTGCGGATTCTTTGTCGAATACTACGCTGGAGGGACCTTGCATTCCTTTTTATAAAAAAAAACCCAGCACTGGTAAAATGATTTTTTGTGGAACTATGTATTCGCTGTTGTAACAAAGCAGCAGCTGGATTCTCATCCCTCATGCGTTTATCGAAAGAGGTACACTAAACAGCTTTTGACCATTAGTAAAAAGCCAAGTAGTGTTCCTAAAGGGCATTTGGCTTTCGTTTCTCGGACATACTTATCGCGTGAAGGCAATATAAACCAGATGCAGCACATGTTTCTCTTTATGCACTTACAGGCCTCATAGATCTCTTTGCCATGGATCCAGGCGATTGTGAAATCAAAAATGCAAACGCATTTTAACGGCCACGCATGAAACACCTCCAGGAACACTGTGAACGCCCGGGCGGCAACAAAATCACACACCACACATTCTCGCCAGCATTGACCGCACTCTCCAAAGAATGTTGACTTTTTGTTTACTCCGGTTTATGAGAGAACTGCACTTGCAGTGGTGAGCTGTTCGTGGAGTACTTTGGCGCGATTCGTGGATTTTCCAGTGCCAGAGTTATGTCGCGGGTAATGGACCATCACAGTGATTCTTTGGTTTTCGCGATTGAAGCAGAGCACAATCCTGGCCTGTATCAATGTACGTTTAAACCTCTTTCGCACCGTACGTAGCCAAGCGTGCTAATCGGAGTTGCGGCCTGAACAATTGGTACACGGCGTAAGCTCACTCCGTGCACATTAGCCGATCACAGTTCATGGCCGGGGAGAGGAGAAATCCGCCACAGGCTCGTGTTGTGGTACAATCCTCGTCCAAGGATGGAGCTGCCCAATTAGGGCCCAGCTCCACCCTGAGCTATTCCGCCATCCTGTGTGCTCCGAGTGGTAGCAGAGATGGCCTTGAATAACAAATTGTGTAATCAGTCTAGTAGGTCACAAAGTGATGGACTATCTTATAAAGGCAGCTGATGAAATATATTCCTGGTGTGGCATTTCACCATAGCTCAGGGTTTGTAGGCTTTTCTAATTCACTGCTGTGTATAGAACTCAAAGAATACCCAATGCACTGGATTCCAGCAGAGGAAGCTGAGGTGAATTCTATCCCAGTGAGGACATTTTCAGGAAACCAATAACCAAAGTTGACATAACAGCATTCAGAGACTTAGAAAAGGATTGTAGCTGGTCTTAGTGCAGTATGAATTGAACATCTTACAATGGCTGAAAAAACACATGCCTTCATTGGACAGTTTGTGTAGCCAAGGAGGGAACACTCGGGCAGAGGTTTACATTTTTTATTTACATTGTAATGTGGCTTCTGTGCCCCTAATAACCATTCCATTTCATTCGGAAATGGGTCGAAATATGAGAATGTCAAGTGTACCGTTTCTTGCATTTAATGCTGTTCTCTGCTCTTCTCGAGTATGGCAATATGTTCAGGAGCTAACCGCTAATGTCGAGGTCTGCTTGTCACGAGATGACTTCCAGAGAGAAAGTTCATAGACATTTGCTATCCCTCCATTGGAAGGAGCGCCGACTACAGTGGTGTATTGTATGGTCCATAGGTTTAATATTTCATCCTGTTAGCGACACGTACAGAGTGGACGCATGACGACTTGTTTTAATCTTGGCGATACTCCTTCCAGTCCCTTTAAAACTTATCAGCGCAAACGGGCGCAGTGGCAGGTGTGCTAATCACGAGGCTGCGCGGCCAATTACGAGGGCTAAGGTGCGTTAAGGTTAAAATACTTGAAGCGCCCCATTTCTCGATCTCTGTCGTCAGTCGGCAGTGGCTGCCAACACAAGTTGTCAAGCATCGGCGAAAAGTAATGACCACATGAGTGTATAAGGTCACGAGTGCAGCAGAGACGAACACAAACGCAGCTCAGCCTATTTTGCCGTCCCGTCAGAGAGTATACCAGACCTAATCATTTTTCGATTTAAAGCTTTCGTGACTGCAGGGATTCATCTTCTTGGTTCTTTCGGTAAAGTCACGTAGAAGGGAAGTAATAAAATAATAAAAATAAAACATAATAAAACAATTCTCACGACGTTTCGGCCACAACGCAAGCAGCCGTCCTCAGGCGAAGAATGAGACATTATCAAGCTAGGAGCTTATATAGGTGTAGCGAGGAGGAGCGCCTTAACAAAATAATGTGCATATGAAGAGGAATTTTAGCATACCAATGGGCAATGCGTAGGAGGGGGGGCGGAGGGGTTTCAAAGTCCCATTATGCCCATGCATTATGCAGGATCAACAGCACCACGGGGGGGCGCAAGGAACAACGTTAATAAAGGAAAGGAATGTTAATGATATGTAGCTGCATTTACCAAACAACCACGTAGAAAACCAAAGTAAAAACTACATAAAAAACTAAAATATAAACTGATACTTACTATAAAGTATAGGGTTGTTTACAGCAATACAGTATATAATTTAATGTTGGGTTTATCTATGGCAGTATATAGTACTGTATATGCTAAGAGAATAAAGTTTAGATGGAAGTATATTATATACTTCTTACGACGTAGAATTGTAATTTATTATTTGTTGTTAGTAACTCAGCTTATTGTAGAGTATAGTAAGTATCAGTTTATATTTTAGTTTTTTATGTAGTTTTTACTTTGGTTTTCTACGTGGTTGTTTGGTAAATGCAGCTACATATCATTAACATTCCTTTCCTTTATTAACGTTGTTCCTTGCGCCCCCCGTGGTGCTGTTGATCCTGCATAATGCATGGGCATAATGGGACTTTGAAACCCCTCCGCCCCCCCTCCTACGCATTGCCCATTGGTATGCTAAAATTCCTCTTCATATGCACATTATTTTGTTAAGGCGCTCCTCCTCGCTACACCTATATAAGCTCCTAGCTTGATAATGTCTCATTCTTCGCCTGAGGACGGCTGCTTGCGTTGTGGCCGAAACGTCGTGAGAATTGTTTTATTATGTTTTATTTTTATTATTTTATTACTTTCCTTCTACGTGACTTTACCGAAAGAACCAAGAAGATCAGACCTAATCAGTTTGCGTTTTATTTATATAAAAAAGGGTATAAGTGATTTTTTTAACAGTGGCTTGTGACGAAAATCAAACATTCACTTGAAGTCAGAGAGTGTATGCAAATGGCTTTCATATTAAACATTTTATTTAAAACGTAACATGTCAACTGGCACGATATAGTCGTGTCATCTGCGCCAAACATAACTTTACGAAGCAAGAGGAAAATTAAGGAAATGGAATTCTGTACATTAATTTAGTTGTGCATCAAGGTCGGTGAATGTTGTTTTCTTGTTTGCGTAATAAAATATAACCGGAGAAAAATCGATGGTTAACTACAGATGAAGAAATCAAGGTTACATTCTGTCATCTCAGTTTGAGTTTGAGCTGCCATATTTCCTTTGCTAAAGGCAAAAAAAAGCATTGCTTTTTTAAATCATAAAATTCCATTGGGATGTCCATTCAATTATAGGGGAAAGCCTCAAGTGTATTTGTTGTTTCTCCACTATTGAGATGTGTCATCACTAATCTGTATGTTACCAATAAAAATGCATACTCGAATCAAGAAATAGCATGAAAAGCTTGCTCGAAAGAGCACACTTACATATCCAAAATGTGAATGCCAAGCAAACATGATCAGCAAAAATGGAAATTGTATTTAATTATTTAATTATATGGCAGAGGAATGTGTCACTAATGAAACCCAGATTGATATAATTAAGGTCAGGCATGGCCGTGTTTGTGCGTTTGTGTGTGTTGGCGTTTCCTGATGAGGTGCATCTTGAAAATCAGGCTACATCTAAAATGGGATTACAGAATTTCCACGGCGCACTTTAAATGAAATACTGTGCAGCTGATAGTTATACAACAGCTGTCAACCAGGCAGGAGTGGCAAATTCAATTTGAAGGGTTCCTGTTGTCTGTGTAGAACATGTGGAATATTATTAAAAAAAAAACATTTGGAATTAGACCTAGAGAAGCTTAGTGGCAGGTTCATGCGAAGCAAAAAACACGGCGGCCAGCAGCAGCGAAAGGTAACGTCTCATGTAGTAACAAAATATGCGTTCGTTGCACATTTGCTTTTGTTAGAATCCAGATTAGGGTTGGACTGGGCCACCGGGCCGCAACTGGACGTTTTGTAAATGTTGGCACCACAAACTCTGCCGAACAGCTTAAATCACGAGGTGACTGAAGGTGGTATTTTGGTTAGGCCCTGTGGGTAATAGGCCAACACCAAGACCAGCTTGCTGGGTACATGATTTGTTACTTGGTGGTCCACCTTCACCCTGTTGTTCCAGGACCCAGAACCAACTAAAATCTAGAATTCCCAGCATTCTTTAAGGGTCCCAGGAAACTGGTATTATGGCTGTGGGATTTAACTTCAAAATAAGCAGCTGGTACAGTTGGAAATATATGCCAATTGTGGTTGTTGATAAAATATTTCCATTTGTGAAAGATTTACTGTGACAATAAAGCATAAAACATATTCTTGTTTACATTTAAGCAGAAAAATTGCTTTTCCATTGTCGTAAATTAAATTAGTGTACAGTATTTCCAATGAATGCTATAGCTGTATTTATTTATAGGGGCCGTGAAGGGATTTATATATATATATTTTTGTAATGTAATAAAATCAATACAAGCAATCCTTTTTTAATTCTGAATGTATGTTTTCAGGCCCAAAGCACCTGAATTGTAAACACATGTGCATGTGGAATTTATAAAGTCATTCAGAGAGTGCTGCACATTTATTTTATCCATTTGAGCAGAGGAAACTGGAGTGTATAAAAAAATGTGTCAAGTAAAAGCTCTGAATGGTCAAAAAATCTCATTTAAGTGACTTACCAAGAAAAAAAATGAATCTTTGTTCCCTTAATTCACTGGCAGCTTTCCGAGTGGTCACGGGGAGCAGGCCTCCCTTTCCCGAGCAAAACTGCTCACTTCCTGCATTTTCTTATGACAGCTATTGATCGGCCCACATGCAATTTTTTACCAAATTAAAGGCGGTGTGATGAGATCTGTCCATCACGGGCAGCACTGCTGGAAGGTGTCAGAGCGCAGAAGGAACGCTTTAACCCCTGCCCCTTCCATGCCTCTCTTCTACCTTTACCGTCTGTGCTTGTGTAACACAATCACGTGCGTGCATGCACACTTCCCCCCCCCCCCCCGCTGCTCACACCACCCTGCTTAGCCTTATAGACTGTTGGACCGAACCGAGAGTGGAGAAGTGTTGTTTTAGCCATAGGAGAAAGGGGATATTAGCCAGTACCACTCTCAGTCACCTTCCCCTTGGCTAATCTTGACAATACTCTACAGATGTTAGGCTAAGTTGCCCTAGGGGAAGGGCCAAGTCTAGTTGAGATAGCAATTACCGGGAGCATGAACGGCCAGAAATAAAACCCAGGACCCCGGAATCATAGCAATATTTACCAAAGATCGCCACACTATCCTATGTAGAGTCACGCACAAAATACGCAAAGGCACCTTCACACATACACTTTGACGCTTTAAATATACAGCTGTATATAATGCTTTAAATTCACATTAGTGGCTAATTTCATGAGAATACCATGTTGTTGCAATGTTATTAACATAGCATTCCACAATCGTTTCAACTAATTGAACCCCAGTTTGATTTTGACAGACTTGATAAGCACCGACACATTTTTTGTTCAGCGAAATTCACAAAAGTTTGTGAACGAAATACCGCAGTGCTAAAATAATTAACACCACGGCAACATCGGTAACGATGGAGTAGCAGTCAAAGAATGGAACACATCCGAGGCTAATCCAAAAAGGAGATGGAGCTGTGAAATCAGTCCATGTGCAGGTGCTGGGTGGATTGTTACATTGCATGTCCATGAGAGGTGGCAGCGGTTGAGGGATGCCTTCATCCAGCAGAGGATTGTCCATGGCTGCTGCTGTTGATCCCAATGTCCATCCTATTGCGAGGCTTCATCCCATGTCCATTTCTACACAAAGGAACGAGAAACGTCGGGGTACTCCCCTCCACTGCTGGGCCTCATCATCCAGCAGTGGAGATCATATTATTCATTCTTACAACAAGGGCCGGACTGTCTTATGAAGACAGCTACTGTTGACTCGCCAGGTGGAGCTTACTTTATCCACCACGTGGGGAGTATTGGCTAATCCTGCCTATTTGCTCACAGAGACAGAGAAGTAAATCTTCGTCTGGAAATAATTTTAAAAATATTTAAAGAAATATTTTTGTACCACCTTATGAAATCAAGATCTGGTGCCCTGACAATGCAAGAAAGTCTTTACGTAAACAGTAGATTTACTAGAGATGTGAGATATGACTGATTTACCTATGAAAAGACAAACACTACAAACCACCTACTTTTTGGCAGTATATTGTAAGACTTGCCGTGGTCCAGTATATTAATGAGGATTGTATGCAGAACAGACGTTTTATATACGCCCACATGTGTAAAAATTAGTACTGTTGTCCACATTTTTTAAATTTGTGTCATTTATATTAACAACAGGAATTGCGTCAATGTGCAAAACCATTGGATTCTTAACAACGTGTTTTGGTTTAAAAGCTTGCACTTAACTTGACCTCAATTACTACGGCATTCTTTAAAAACAAAAAGCTCGTGGACAAAGACTAGTTTTATTTATTTAATCCGAACAACGACTACCTGCTCCAATAATAGTTTAAAAAATTACAAAGTGTGAAGCAGCCGTGGATGCTCTGCTGTAGTTTGCAAAGCTCCGCATCTTCCCTGCAAGGCACTTTTTTGTATTAAACTGAAGGACACAACATTGCTTCGTCTGTCATCACGAGAACAACGGCGTATCTGTGTATGGGGGGATGAAGTCTATCCGGTGTCTTCATATTTCATGTAAACTGCGTGGAAGGGAAAAACACGACTATTGTCTCTGTACGTGAGAACGCGAGTGCTTCTCAGCCACCACTTTCATGTGGAATTCGTAAAAGTCGCTCTGATGGAAAGAGCTGATGGGCAGTCACCGTGGTTGTCTTGCAATTAAACTGTGGCTGCCAGTCACATTGTTACGTGTTTTTGTGACCTAAACATATAGCAATGATCATCAATCACCCACACATGACTGCACGTCGTTGCCCTGTTAATTTTGCTCCCATTGTTCAATTGTCTGAATTTTTAATACACATTTTTATTATCACACACGTTTTATACTTTTATTAATACACACATATATTCCTACATACTTTTATGATCACACTTTTACACACTTATTTTTACACTTATAATTACACACTTATTTTTACGCGCTTATTTTTTACACACATTTTTACACACTTTTATTTAACTTTCCCTGTTGTCTGTTTTATAGTCTTTCAAATATTTGACGCTTAATATCTTGGGATCTACGAAGCCCAACGAGCTGAAATTTTCTACACAAACTTGTCTCGCGTGACAATTCAAGATTTTATTAAACAAAAACCGGCCTGGGTCTCGCCGATCCTGCGCATATTCGTGTTTTTTTAACTTAATTTTAATAATTATATTACCACTCAGACATTCTAACCCCCCCCCATTTCAAATCACAAAAATAACCTAAGAATATGAGAAACGTCTCGTTCAATCACAGTGGCTGCTGCTGTTGTTGGGGTGACTGACCAATGAGAGGCGCACTTACATTGCCCCTCGTCATGGCGCCGGAGCGGCCGCTGTGGTTCCCCCTTCCTCAGCACGGGACCAACAATTACAATAATAATGATCGTCGCATTGCGATTGTTAAAATAATGACATAGCTATAACAGTAATTCATAATGCTATCATTTGCTTTGCCACGCCCGTTCCGACGCGCTGAGGGCTGAACGTGGTTCTGCTGTAGCTGAGCGAGCAGGTGAGAACCGTGATCATTACTTAGAATTGAATGCCCATCTTATCCCTATTTTGATTGCCAAAATGTCCTAAATATTATTGTTGATATAAAATCTTTAAAGTGCTAAGTCTGCACGTTGAATACTGTCTCGCGATATGCACTGTTGTGCAGATGCTTGCATTATATCATTGCAGTCTCTACGTGTCTTACCGTTTTCGTACAGTACTTAATGATTGCAAATACGACAATTAAACGCGTTATACGTATCGTGTTGTTCTAAATGTCATTTCACTACTTTGCAATCGGGGCAATCGCAATTCTAATTTTAATAGCCGTGCTTCGTGCTGCGTGCGATCAACATTTCATTACGTAGACTGTTGAATAGCAATGTGCATGCTTTCATTTATTGTAGGCTCAAGGGTTGCCATAGGCAAGCCATCATTGTCAATTCGACAGGGTCATAAAATAGGTACCACCTTGTGCGAAGTCTTCGGTGCTTGTTCATGATGATCCCTGCCATGGGAATGTGACATTTCCACTGGTGGGGATGAGCGCCGCACAATGCCCGTAGGAGCATAGAAACATTTTGTCAATCCACTGCTGGATGTGGAGGCCGTTTAACCCTGGCTGGTCAGTGCAGATTGGTAAATGTGGGCAGCATAGACGTACAGTACAACTGGATATAAACACAATATGGCCCCGCAGCCCTATAACAACATGTTAGTGCATGGTGGCCACACATCCAGACATTGTCCAAGCTCTGATCTGCTTTGCTTTTGAGGTCCGACCAGATCGGGCACATTCCAAATACGGGTGATTTGCTCATAGGCGTTGAGGGTTATCGTGATGTTGTTCTTAACAGTTAACATATCGCGGTACTGAGATATTAACTACCTCGCCTGGTATACAGGAGGTCGTGGGTTCAATGCTCACCTTCACGCCTTTATATTTTGATTCAACATGTTCTCCCCGTGCTCGCATGAATTTCTCTCAGTGTCCTCCGTTTTTCCCTCCACATTTATCAACGTGCTTCGAGTATTTGGCTGCTATAATTTCCGCGTAAGTCACTTCATTGGGCTACCATTTGTGGCCAGGTCGCTTCTGAAAAAGAGCTATATATAGCTCTAGTGGGCCCTACCTGGCAAAATTAAATAGTAGTTAAATAGTTAGAATATTTTTCACGGTAAAAAAAACTAGTGTTTAAAAGCACACACTTTTATTTTCACTTAAAAGTAGAACATCATTTTGAGACCAGAATTAATCAATTGGATGTGCTGAATAAAAGTGGGTGGCTTGCATAAAGAAAATGTAAACATTTCGTCCACATCATCATCATTGGCAGCTGTGCAGACTATATGCGCATGGATGTGCCGACCACAATGCCACCAAAAAACACCTAGCCATTCGCTCAATTTGGGTTATGCCCCATTCATGCTTTTTTCCCTTTCTCGAGAGCACCAAGTGCGGGTTGCGGCTGGACAGAATTTTGTCACCAAGCCAACAACCATCGCAGCATAGAAATAGTTGGATATAGCTGGGGGCACATGGGTCTCTTGAATCTCCTATTCATGTCAAAGTTGGTGTCTGCTGTCCCATGAGGCATTAAAGGCTGTGAGAAAAATCGAATTGTAGTGTGTGGAATGCAGTGTTGACGTTAGCTAATAAACTGGCATTCCTTGTAGGTAATTCAAACAGAAAAGCAATGTCTCCTTCGTGTATCCGTCTGTCCACGTAATAAAAAATAGAAGTTTTTTTTTGATCACCCAATGGCCTCACGGCTTTCTAGGAGTGATTACTTTCAGCAGCATTGATTCAGAAAACTATTAGCAAATTCTGGATGGGTTTCGACAGTGTCTCATCAGGCTTGCTTGTGGGTAATAGCTATACAAATATGCAAATACGCATGCATCGAGGCATGTCAAGTTTGTCTGTATGCATTGACGTGAATTGTTCCGTGAACGACTACACGGCCTAAATTGGGTTTGTCTTCTCATCACAGCGTGCGTGTGTGATGGGGGACTGTAGCGTAGGTCGACCTGGTGCAGTGTGTACACATCGCCACTTGTGCAACACATGCAGGTGAATAACTGAGAATTTAAACGTCTTGCATAACTTTTTAAATTGCTTCAGGGTGTAGTATACACTCCTGAATCATAATGGCTGTGTCGTTATTACCTAAAAGGAATAAATGGAACACATTCCTGACACACAGGATACTATAATGCACGTATTGCATAACTTGTGCTAATTTACAGTGAGGGAAAAAAGTATTTGATCCCCTGCTGATTTTGTACGTTTGCCCACTGACAAAGAAATGATCAGTCTATAATTTTAATGGTAGGTTTATTTGAACAGTGAGAGAGAATAACAACAACAAAATCCAGAAAAACGCATGTCAATTTTTTTATAAATGTATTTGCATTTTAATGAGGGAAATAAGTATTTGACCCCCTCTCAATCATAAAGATTTCTGGCTCCCAGGTGTCTTTTATACAGGTAACGAGTTGAGATTAGGAGCACACTCTTAAAGGGAGTGCTCCTAATCTCAGCTTGTTACCTGTATAAAAGACACCTGTTCACAGAAGCAATCAATCAATCAGATTCCAAACTCTCCACCATGGCCAAGACCAAAGAGCTCTACGAGGATGTCAGGGACAAGATTGTAGACCTACACAAGGCTGGAATGGGCTACAAGACCATTGCCAAGCAGCTTGGTGAGAAGGTGACAACAGTTGGTGCGATTATTCGCAAATGGAAGAAACACAAGAACTGTCAATCTCCCTCGGCCTGGGGCTCCATGCAAGATCTCACCTCGTGGAGTTGCAGTGATCATGAGAACGGTGAGGAATCAGCCTAGAACTACACGGGAGGATCTTGTCAATGATCTCAAGGCAGCTGGGACCATAGTCACCAAGAAAACAGTTGGTAACACACTACGCCATGAAGGACTGAAATCCTGCAGCGCCCGCTAAGGCCCCCCTGCTCAAGAAAGCACATATACATGCCCGTCTGAAGTTTGCCAATGAACATCTGAATGATTCAGAGGACAACTGGGTGAAAGTGTTGTTATCAGATGAGACCAAAATGGAGCTCTTTGGCATCAACTCAACTCACCTTGTTTGGAGGAGGAGGAATGCTGCCTATGACCCCAAGAACACCATCCCCACCGTCAAACATGGAGGTGGAAACATTATGCTTTCTTGGGTGTTTTTCTGATAAGGGGACAGGACAACTTCACCGCATCAAAGGGACGATGGACGGGGCAATGTACCGTCAAATCTTGGGTGAGAACCTCCTTCCCTCAGCCAGGGCAATGAAAATGGGTCGTGGATGGATATTCCAGCATGACAATGACCCAAAACACACGGCCAAGGCAACAAAGGAGTGGCTCAAGAAGAAGCACATTAAGGTCCTGGAGTGGCCTAGCCAGTCTCCAGACCTTAATCCCATAGAAAATCTGTGGAGGGAGCTGAAGGTTCGAGTTGCCAAACGTCAGCCTCGAAACCTTAATGACTTGGAGAAGATCTGCAAAGAGGAGTGGGACAAAATCCCTCCTGAGATGTGTGCAAACCTGGTGGCCAACTACAAGAAACGTCTGACCTCTGTGATTGCCAACAAGGGTTTTGCCACCAAGTACTAAGTCATGTTTTGCAGAGGGGTCAAATACTTATTTCCCTCATTAAAATGCAAATAAATTTATAACATTTTTGACATGCATTTTTCTGGATTTTGTTGCTATTCTGTCTCTCACTGTTCAAATAAACCTACCATTAAAATTATGGACTGATCATTTCTTTGTCAGTGGGCAAACATACAAAATCAGCAGGGGATCAAATACTTTTTTCCCTCACTGTATGTGCTTTATACTGTATTGTAATCATAATTTAAACTTGTAATGCGCACAGTATTCACTCCCTGTCTCGAGGGGAGTTAATGACTGGGAAGCACTGACAAAAGCGGGAGAGACAGCCAGGCAGTGACCCGGTGCCAAATTCCCCCCCCCCCCCAAGCTCTGTGGTCCTCTCGCTCAGTGATTCTCAACCTATTTCAATCTACAGAACTCACAATCCACAGTGCGCCGAACCAAAAACTCACTGTGCCCGGGTGGGTGAGTGGATGGGTGGGTGGGTAGAAATGCGTTGTAGCTGAGAATTCACGTTCCCTTGTTTATACTTATATCGAGAACAAGGAAATCAAGTGGAACCGCAATAACCTGACAATATATTTATTTATTTTATACCAGTGGAGATGCTTTTACAAAGTAATTGGAAAGTGATTGTAAAGTAGTAAAAGGCAATAAAATAGCAGCACAATCAGGAATTTTTTTTGCAGCTGACTAAAGAGTGAAATTCAGTCAACGTGTGCAAAAATATGTGAAACTGTGCAAACAGCAGATGATTTCAGACAATTTTATGTCAATTCAAGATAACTGGGTGGTCAAACCATTGTCAAAACTGATTGCTTTTGTTGACGTGGCTATGAAACATTCAGCAGCGAGCTGTTTTACAACAATGACTACAGCAGCGTTCTTCACTAATTTTCAGAGGTGGTCATTTTCCCCGATAAGATATCAGTGGGAGCGCCACCACACATTTGAAACCATTTGGATTTTACAGCTCAATGATGGGGTTTTCACATTTGTGTATTGCTAGGGTCCGCACTAAAGGCCACCAGGGGCCGTCCGTGGCCCGCGGGCCTTTGGCAATGAAGAGCCTTGGGAACTGTTTCAAGAGGCAACCAGAAAAATAAAAGCGAAGGCTCCTTATTTTAATGTATCACGTGTAAGACACTTGCGCCTGTCTTAAGAAACAGAGGTGCTTAAATGTTCAGTTTGATGTTGGAAAGAGCTACACCAAGTTCCTGATCCGGGCTGTTCGGATGTGATTTCTCTCGTTCTTGATAAGCGCCAGAGTTGACGAGGTCAGCTTGCGCAGATCAATGTCGTTTAAAATGGTGGCATTGTATTGTATATGCATGTCAAACTTCTTTCGCACTGTACGTAGCCAACCGTGCTGATTGGAGGTGCAACAGCGTTGATCATAGATGGCCGCCGGGTGCTCATTGTTCACACTTGCAGCCAGAATGTATATCATCCAGAGGTCACTCCGCTGAACTTCCGTTTGAGCGTGCGGTCTCCGTGAATTTGTCCATTTCTGCGATGTCGCGCCTAAACCCCTTCTGGATTCAACAACCGCAAATTGAATACCACGGACTTTAGCCTTGCCAGCTGATGGCACAGGGCACGGAAACAATTGTAAACTTTACAACACGCGCGCACAACAAACACAAACGCATTGTTGCTCACACACGCCGCTTGCCCCAACTGCGCATGTGCCACCAGAGAGGAGTTGTGGTGTGAGAGCTGAAGGCTGGCTGCCATACTAAGCATACGCATCCAATGGGGGAGAGGGTGAGAGGTGGGGGCTGGAATCGGCCACTGAACAGCACGGAAGTGAGTTGGTCTGTTCCAGATTGCCAACATTGAACCTTCTTTCCTCAATTGTACCTCCGGAAATAGTGGCACACCGGTTGTGAAGCACTACTATATTTGTTAAGGTGTTATATCCACCAATTAATTTAGCACTTTTAAATCTAAATTTAAAACTAACTATAACTTATTTTTGTCTTTAGTTGTCCTTCCCCCGCAAATCCAATTGGCATGGATGCCTGCGTCCGGTGCAAAAGAAGTTCAACATACAGTACATGCTTGATTTGAAGATTTCTTGACTGCAGGAATTACTCTTTGGTTCTTTCGGTAAAGTCACGTAGAAAGAAAATAAATTAAATAATAGAATACGACATTTCGATTGCAACACAAGCAATCGTCATCAGATAGAAAACAAACCTAGTGAACTTAGAAATACAATGCAATCCAACACAGAGAGTCGGTTAACACAACAGTCAGCATCTTACCTGGTTGATTATGTTCTTCCAAAGATTTCTAAATTTGAGAGAGAGACAGAACACAGACACGGGGACACACAGCCAGACACAAGCAGAAAGAGACAACACAGAGACAGAGAGAGACACACAACGTAGACACGTGTGTGTGTCTGTGTTGTTTCTCTCTGCTTGTGTGTCTGCCTGTGTGTCCCCGTGTCTGTGTTTTATCTCTCTCTCAAATTTAGCAATCTTTGGGAGAACGTAATCAACCAGGTAAGGTGCTGACTGTTGTGTTAGCCGACTCTCTGTGTTGGCCGACTCTCTGTGTTGGATTGCATTGTATTTCTAAGTTCACTAGGTCTGTTTCTACCTGAGGACGATTGCTTGTGTTGCAATCGAAACGTTGTATTATATTTTTTATTTTATTTCTACGTAACTTTACCAAAAGAACCAAAGAGATATACAGTACATGCATACATGATGAGCGTCCACATGTGGGAGGAAATTGGAGCATCCAGAGTAAATCCACACGTACGAGGGGGCAACACTCTGTCTCGTACAGATGGGACAGATGGAGGGGAGTCCACTGGCTGTGCTGCCTTCTGCCAACCAGGGTAGGGTACCTGGCCTCCCATGGGAAGGGAGTTCCACAACATTTGTATGAACCGCCAACCCTCGCCCCAACATTGCTGGATTACAAGTGTGCGTAGCCACCACTGCCCAGTGGTGATCATGTAAATGTCAATATACATACATGCTGTACATTATATTGCAGTGGGGGAAACAGTTGCGATGTGGTATACATCGTGAATAGCAAAGCCAGCCACCTGAGTTACTAGCCATGGCTAAGATCAGTTGTGGGTGATATCTAAACCAGTCCTTGGCTTCTCCCCACTTGTCTAACCCACACTGACCAGCGTGGTGCGGTATGGTCAAATTACCAATATGACCAACATGGCGTGGGGAAGCTTTCTTCCAGCAATAGACTGACTGGAAACGATGAGCCTTCTTCATTAACGTCATTATCACCTTGGAATTGCCTTGAGTATTATGCATTGTTCAATATAGACAACGCAGTACTTCCACACCTCCGATGAGTGTGTCTGGTTACGTACGGTGCGAAAGAATTTTAACATACATTGGTACCATCTGTAAAATTATGTATTGATCAATACTTGTCAGCCAATACAGTGCTTTGTGAATGCCAATGCTGTATTTGGGTAATATCGAACTTGAGGGAAATCACAACGCATTTTTTTTGTGCCTCGAAGAATAATGAATTATTACACCAAATACAATATAATGCATGCAGTACATAGAGATGCATTTTGGTTGGCGATAGAGGGGACACATTTGACTTGTGTATCTTGGACGTGTGTGCTCAGTATTGAGGCAACACTGATACGAGTCATATTTTTTTACCTTGGTAATGAAACAGGACATCCTGTATCACCCAACACTGGTGGGTAAGGTTCTGTGTAATATACATATGTAGTGACTAACTCGGAGACGATAAGACTTGGAGGCACTTCTTTATTAACAAGCACCATCGGGGTTAACACTCTTAGTAATTAGTCCGTCTATTGTCAGCGACGCTACTCAGTCCGGACAGTTGGTAGGCTGCCTGACTGGTGACGCCCCGAGATGGTGAAGATGGAGACGATGACAAGAAGGATGGTGAAGACAACAAGAAGAATGGTGACGAAGACTTCAGCAGCACGACAGGGATCCCACTCTAACAACAGCTCCGAGGTCCCCTACAGGGGCCCCTCTTATACTGTCAGCATGGCCTGGCTCCGCCCCCGGCCACGTCCCATTTCTAAAACCTTCTAGCGGGTTCTTGGTGTGCCCTTTCTGTGACCTTTCCCTTAGATTCCCCTCTGGTGTTTTTCCTGGCCTGCTGACGTCAGGGCTGCTGTAAGCCACAGATCCTCTTCCCTGCCAGCAGCCAGCGCTATGTTACTGCCCTATGCCACTACACTACTATTCTATGCCACTACACATTTACTACTATAATGATCCACAAATGTCTGTGTCTCGCGCATGATGCCACTCCACGTCGGCCAGCCCCCCTCATTAATACTCATGAACAAGTGACATCCTCCACATGGACCCCCCCCCCCCATTAACAATCATGAAGAGGTGACGTCTTCAAAATGGACACCCCCCCCCCATTAATATTAATTAGCAGGTGACGTCACTCCACATGGGGGGGGAAAGGCGCCTCCTCCCCCCTCCTTAGCGTCAACTTACAACCCTCGCTGCAAAGGCAGAACCCTCACGTCGCGCAATATCCGTAACGCTATTGAGACGTAGAGGTAAAAATTAAATCGTAAAAACAAAGTTTTTCACTATAAATCCTTTATATGCGTGGCATCGGTTTTATTTTATTATTCATTTCTGTTTTTCTTGAGTAAGAGTTTCATTTGATCACATTGGTATTTTAAATAAAATTTAAATTTTTTTTTTCCTAAAAAGTGTAAATATTTGGAAAAAAATTTCACGAAAATAAATTGTCACGCACAACGAGTCTGTGTGCAAAATGTCAGCTCGATTGGATCACAGGAAGTGGGTTAAAAAACTACCGAAAGATTTGCACGGTCGTAAGCGCGCAAGCAAGAAAGCAAGTGAACTTAATATAAAGGATTTAAAAAATACATCATGATGAACAAGGGTTTATAACCTTTAAATGAAATAAGTCTTGTGCCACCGCAGCCTTACAAATCGCACGCAAATTGATGCAATGATTATCATGTCGTGGTCTGCTTTTCGCTTGCAAGTTTCATATTTACTGAAATACACCCATCCTTGGACAGGCATATACTCATACCACAGTGGTGTTCTCAAGGCAGGTGTTAAATAAATAAAAACCCAAAAAACATTTTGTGTATATATTTGTATAGATTTGGCCATCGAATTTCTTTGGGGGTTTTGTTGAGGAATGTGTGAATCATTACAGGTCATTCTATAAAGTGCTATGAATTGTGTCTGTGGCATTTACAACTGCTTGGTAAGCGTGGTTGCTATGCAAATGTAGTGGTGTTCAAGGTGGCACACACTTGAATTTGGAGGCACTATGTTTATTGCAACCCCAACAGGGTAACTCCTTCAGCTTAACATAACCGGGTCAGGGCAGCAACGTCTGCCTGACCCACGATGCCGAGCGCGATAACCGAAGACCGACGACCGAAGACCAAGGACGACGTGACGAGATGAGGAGATGTCGCGCCAAGGGTTGATTCCACAAACGAGCCATGAGCGTAAGCCTTCGAGACCTTTCCCGAAGGATCTCAACCGAGCATCACGTGCCCCTCAAGCCCCCCTCGGGCCCCCCTCACTACCCTGTCCCGGTCACGTGCCTTCTCGGGTTCACACAGGCTACCACGTCCTCACTTGCCCTCTCTCAGGCCATCAACAGGACTCTGCCCCCTAGGGCTGGCTGACATGCCGTACTTACTCAGGTGCTTGAGAGAGGCTCCAGACGCACAGTTGCACTCCTGTAACAGTAGCTGGCGCGAACACCCAGTGACACCATTTACGTCACTACATCACCCCCCCCCCCCCCCCACTTTCTAAAACACAGCCGTCCCGGCTGATCACTATACCCTTAATAACAACAACAGCAACAACCAAAAACAACAAGAAAAATAAGCCTCCCAAAAATGTCTGTGTAACAATAACCAAAAAACCAACAACAACAAAGGAAGCAGCAACCATCGCCCAGACAATATGTACATCAATGGAGGAGCACCCAAACATTTTTTTTTCCGCGAACACATAACCAACACAACCCCCAGACAATGTACACCCCCAAAACACCCGTAACATGTAAAAACCCATGAGCACATGAAGAACTAAGTCTAACCAGCCACACAATCCGGCTCGTGTTTGTGTGTGATCGTGTGTGCGATCTCCAATGGCATAGGGATAAATAAGATGGTGGGGAAGGGTCATTTCAACAGCGGACTTGAAGAATGTCCAATGGGTGCGGCCTCTCCCAGGAAGAACAACAATGGAAGAAGCAGGAGAGTGGAGCAGCCATCAGGCTGCTCCACTCTCCCCAATCCACATCCGGTCGGCGCAACCGACGACTCCAAGGGTACCAGGTGCTGGGATCCTGTGGACGGAAAACCCGAAATCCCCTGAGGCACGACCTCCGCAGACATACGCCCCAGCTCGTCGGACACATCAGCCACCCGGCCCTTGGGTAGTGGGGATGAAGGGATCCCGCCCGGCGGGGGAAATAAGGTTTCAAACGCGACGGATGCACAACAAACGCGGCGATCAGACTGGGTCTACACACACCCATTGACACAACATGAACATCAAGTCTCATGCCACCGTACAACCATCCCATCAAGCAGGTGGTGATAGGGCGAGGTCTGAACCTTGTAAGTGCCCATCCAATCACACACCTCCCAAGCACAATCAAGTGGTGATAGGGCAAAATCTGGACCTTCAGGTGTCCATGAAATCACACACCTCTCAAGTACTATTTGGACGTCTTCCGATATCCCGGATCAAAGAAGTCATGCTTCAAGGTCGACCCATGCACTGGCTCAAGGAAGTCGTACATCAAGGTCGAGCCAGTATGCAGCACACCAAGGCGCAGCAACGAGTTTAGCAGGAATCCCGGCCTGCTTGTGCACAAAATGGTGGCCGCACGCGCGAACCGCATCTGCGTGGATTCCCACGAAGGGAAAAAAAAATGGCGGCCACACTAGCGGACCGCATCTCAGCGGGTTCCCCCACGCACATCAGCAGCCCTCCCTTGAGGACCACCATGGGCATCTCATGTCACCCTTTACCACCCTACCGCCTTTCCGACGCGGCGTCACAATTCAACAGTTGCACGCATCGGCCGTATGGGGGGAATTTTTAAACCGTCTCTCTCACCAGGCTCGCATTGCAGCGTTCGGCTGTACAAACTCGAGACGTAGAGGACACAACTTAACCCCGTCTCTCTCACCAGGCTCGGCTGTACATAATCGAGCAGAGAGGACACAGCATTCACTCACTCCAACTCGCAACTCAGTCCCTGGCTGCCCACAGTCGAGCGGAGAGAGCAACGCTATTTGGCGGCAATTAACAGCTCAACGCACCCTCGATCCATTAGGAACATAAGGGGCATTCTTGCACAAGAAAAAATGTTTTGTGCAACAACAGACAGGATTCAACCAGTGAGTTCAAAACAACACATTACCTGTCGTTTGGAACCCCCAATAAATCGGTCCAATAACAGACAGGATACAACCAGTGAGTTCGAACCTACACCGAACCTGTCGTTACAAAATCCCCCTCAACATCAAACACGGGATTTTCCCGGGGCTCAGGGCACATCTCGAGCAATGCTCCATACAGTCTACACAACTATCGACAATCCCGATTAGTGCACTATACAGTACTTAGAAAAATACACAATGCACAATATGAAATAAGCAAAGAATCGGGGATCCTGAAAATACACAAAAAAACCAATATTATAAAGCGGACTACTTGCATGGACGCCGCGGCCATACTTCACCCAAAGCAACCCTATCCTCATACTCCACACACCGACGACGAGTAACAATACACAAATCCGTACTGTACAGTGATACCTCGGTTCACGAACTTAATTCGTGAACTGACTCTGGTCGTGAACCGAATTGGTCGTGAACCGAGGCACATTTTCCCATAGGGTTCAATGTAAATCCGGTTAATCCGTTCTGACCTTTTTTTTTGGTTTTTGAAGCACAAAAATATGAAACAAATGACAATACACATTACTGTAGTACTGTACGGTATAGTAATGTATAAAGAGAGAACACTAACCTTGCTTGAGATGACTTGTGGCATGGAGGAAGGCAGGTGGGAGGCGGGTGGGAGACAGTAAGCACTCAAACGGGTGAACTGTACAATACAGTAAGTACAGTATTGTGCAGTACAGTAGTACAGTACAGTACTGTATGTGCTAAAAAGCACACCAAAAATCAAAAAGTCACTGAAAGTGTCTTCACAGTACTCACAGTACTTCTTTCTGTGTCTCTGCTTCTCTCCACGATCTTCCTACAGGAAGTCACGACCATGTGACAGCCTGGAATTAGCATAAAAATGGCCGCGGCTCCTGTTCGTGAACCGAAGCGGAGTTCGTGAACCGGAGCATATTTTTATGAAATTTTCTGTTCGTGAACCGAGTTGTTCGTGAACCGAAGCGTTCGTGAACCGAGGTATCACTGTACTTCTAAATATGGCCATGCAGCTGGTGCTCGTACAGTAGTGGATGTGTGCTATGTTTTGCATGTTTTAATATCCTGCCTAATTTGACTCTGCTTTTGGGATTTAAAATTATCCCTATAGTTTATCACGGACATTATAACGGGCAAATAAGTATAACCTTGTTTATAAATGGTCTAGAGATGGCAGTGGGATTTCTTTTTTTGCAATCCGTCATTGGCATTCTTCATTTGATCCTTTAACGATGTAAATCTGTGATTTAATGTGACTATAATTCAGCTCACTTTCACATTTGCTCTGTACCATCGCTCCATCTCCCATGTGGTCACCACCATTGTTTGTACTCCCTCGCTCAGCTATGAATTTGGGCTTTTCGTTAACATTCCTCCACGTGTCCTTTTCAAGTCCTTTTGCTCTTTTGATTCCCTCGTTCATTGTATTATTTCAATTTCAATCAATGTGTGACATTTGCCTTTCTGAATGGCTTAAATTGCTCTTCTTCTAAACAATGGTAAGCAATACCATTTTTATTCATATTACGAGACATTGCAACTGCACCCAATGATAATTCACATAATACACATTGTGGGGGCCGACGCCCGCCTACCCGCTCCCTGTGAGCAGGCGGGGCGTGACGTCCACCCCCTCCACTCCCCCCCTCCTCCTTGTCGGCAGCCTCTCGCCGGGCCCCCGCCAATCGGGTAATGGGCCCCCCCCGATCGGGTGATCGCCCCCCCCCCCGCGCCAGCGCCCTCTCTGAGGGACATAGCTAATCGGCTGGCTCACCATCCCGCACACCCCACGTGTACACCGCCTCAAAAGTGAACGCAGTGGCGTGCACGCGCACGCCCCTGCAGGACGCGTATTTCGCACAAAGGCTAGCACTAAAAACGGCGGTATGAATATGCGCGCGCACCTCCAGGTGGTTAAGCCCTAATCTGCTTGCACACAAAGGCTAGCGCCAAAGGGCTGCGCAAATTTGCGCACGCGCCTTGCCGTTAATGCTATTGTTGCTGCGTAAACACGCGCGAGCGTCAGCAAGTGAGTTTAAGGTACCCCGCCCCCTTCCCTAATACTAGCGTGGCACGACTGCTCGGACGCGGGCCTGTCGGCGGCCGTCTTATGTTTTAATACACGCGCATGCCTCGCACACAAACTCAAATTACCAACACCACACTGACGCTGCAGCCCTGCGCTCTCTCACACACACTGTCTCCCCACGCAGTCGCACCACGCACAAATCGCGCCGAGGTTCTACCCACACACACAGAAATCACACTGCACCGATACTCTGCACTAAAGTTTATTAACGGCGCAAATACACTCTACTTGGAGGGGGAATATTTCACGAGAAGAGCTTGGCCTAACTCTGCCTATGAACCCAGTCACTCAAACGTCCTACCACGTACCTCGTAGCTGTACACACGGCGTTGCACGGACGCTGTGAGAGTCGGAGGCCGAGTGAAAACCTCACCTATCACTGCCTCGTAGCAGCACTCGCTGGCATCACATGGATGCTGCGAGCAGCTCGAGGAGGCAGGATGGCAGGGAGTGGGTCTTGACGGCCCGGAGGTTGAAGACAACTGACCTAAAATCGTTCTGGGCTACTCTTTTTATTCTGTAAACTTCAAAGGCCCAGGGTGATGTCATACGACTCAGCCAATCATGTGCTTACGCGCGCCGTCGTCCCTCTCCACCATCTCTGCCGTGGCCTAATCCCCTCACTTCAAAGGCCCAGGGTGGCATTGTACTGCGCGGCGAATTGTGCGCTTACCTGTGGTTACCCCCCCCCCCCGTACTCGGCGGGCAGCGGCAGCCACCCATTGTCCCTTTGTCTTGCGCCCTTCTCGCTCAGGGGTCCGTCCTCCGTTCTCTCCCCCTGAGTTGAACCTCATTGCGGTGGGCCCAAGGAACCTTTTCTTTCTGCGCCCATACAATTTAAAACCAATTTTAGGGGCATCGCAATGTAACTTGCCCTGCGAGGGTCGGCCAATCTCCTGGCACTGGGAAACTGTGGGACTTTCCCTCTTGGGGCCCTTGAGATTAAAACTCGATGTGCCAGGCAATCCCCCGCCAGGACACGTGGGTGTGCTGCATGCGGGTGTGTGTTTAGTGCAGGGGCCGGGAGGGAATTGCGGCACTTGCGGAGTGGCTTCGTGGTTGTGGCACCACATAGCCCCCCAAGGTGCCCGTCCCCGTCCCAGGCTCACTGGAGCACGTCGCCTGGGTTGCCCCAACCAAGTCGCACCAGGGAGTCTGTGGGACTCGCTCGGCACCTTGTTGTCGGTCTCGTGGGCGGTGGCTTGGCTGTCCGAAGCTCCTGCGGCGGTCTCCGTCTCCATTCCAGAAGCTCCTCCTGTCCTCCGGCATCCGCTGGCTGGGGAACAAACTCAGGGGCGGAGGGGTTTAGGTGACGCCATGGCCGTCGCCTCCTTGCCGGGCTGGGGTCCGCTGGGAATTGGGGACCAGCGGGGCCCATGTACGGTGCGAAGCCATTGGGTACGGGGGGTATGGGGGGGTGTGGGGATTCTGGGATTTTGGGGTACCCGAAGGGTGAGTGCTTCCTCCGCCGGGGCCGCCCTGGACCAGTACTGTCCAGGGGGAGATCTGCCACACCACGGTCTAGGGTTTACGCCAGTAGGTGGTCAGCTTCCCCACCTGTCCAACCCCTACGTGCGGGGTATGCAGCCATACCTTAGAGCCCGCCGAGTAGAAGGGGGGCTCCAAACGGGGGCGGGCACCTTGCTCTTGCCGCTGATGTGCGGCCTCCCCCTGTTGATAGGCCCGGCCACAGGCCCCTCGCAGTGTCCCCATCAGGTGCTCCACGGGCTGGCTCCCTTCCTCCAGTTGTGGGGGAACGCCGAACAACAGATCTGCCAGTGGGCGAGACTTCCGACCAAACATCATTAAGAAGGGGGTCTGCCCAGTGGAGGTGTGCATTGTGGTGTTGTAGGCGAACAGAGTGTAGGGGAGGTACTCTTTGGTTCTTTCGGTACAGTGTGTCTATGTTGTGTGTCTCTCTCTGTGTGTCTCTGTGTTGTCTCTCTCTGCTTGTGTGTCTGTCTGTGTGTCCCCGTGTCTGTGTTTTGTCTCTCTCTCAATTTAGCAATCTTTGGAAGAACGTAATCAACCCAGTAAGGTGCTGCCCGTTTTGTTAGCTGACTCACTGTTGGATTGCATTGCATTTCTAAGTTCACTAGGTTTGTTTTCTATCTGATGACGATTGCTTGTGTTGCAATCGAAACTTCGTATTCTATTATTTAATTTTTTCAATATTTTCTTTCTACGTGACTTTACCGTAGCAAGCAAAGAGTAATTCCTGCAATCACGAAAGCTTCAAATAATTTTTTTTAGGAGAGGTGTTCATCCCAAGTCTGCTGATTGGCGGATTAGTTCATGCGCTCCACCATACTATTTGCCTGGGGGTGGTCTGCCGTGGTTCGGTCGGTCCTTCTGGATTCCAAACTCCTGGCACAGCACCTGAAATAGCTCTGCCTCGAACTCACTACCCTGGTCAGTAATGACTCGTTCGGGGATCCCATGTTTAAGCACGTAATGCTCCACAAATGCCCGGGCGACCATAAGGGCCGTCTTATCGGGGATGGCCACTGGCACTGGATAGCGCCTGAAATACTCTACTGCTACGATAATGTACCGGTTGCCTCGGTGGGATCGCGGGAATGGCCCCTGTAGGTCGACTCCAACTAACTGGTTTGCCCGGCTGACGCGGAATGGCCTTGGGGCACCTGATACCGCGCCGGTTTCTGCCCACACTCTTGACAAGCGCGGCATCCCTGTACCACATCTTGCGTCAGTTTGGGCCAAAGATACTGGAGATGCAGGGTCTCCCGAGTGCGCCATTCCCCATCATGGCCCCCGAGCGGGTGGTCGTGCACCAGCAGTAGCAGCTGGGGCCGTACCTGGGCGAGAACACAGATGCATCCCGGCTTCGGTTAGTTCCCTCACCACCCCATTCTTTACACACAACTGGGCATACAAACCACTCCAGGGTCCCTGTATGGTGACCTCCTCCCGCAGGGCTGCCTCCACCATGCCAGGGATTGCACACCCGACGTCCTCTTGGATCTGATCGGGCAGGGCAGAGTGTCCCCTCGGGCCCCTGGGTGTGGGCTCCATGCCCGCCGGGTGTCCCCCCAAGCCCCCGGCTCCTCTGTGGCTCACACAGCATTCTCTCTCAACGGAGCAGGGTTAGTTTGAGGGCATTCCAGGGGAGCCATTGCCTGTCGGCAGCGTCCCCCCGTGAAGCACGGGCAGGCCTCCTCCGCCCGCGTCTTGGCGCACACTGCTGGTCGCTTCAACAATGCGTCCGCGTTTGCGTCCGTCTGTCCAGCCCTGTACTTGATCTGCAGGTTATACTCCTGCAGCTGCTTCAGCCACCGGGACACCTGCCCCCGTGGTTCCTTGAATGTGAGGAAGAACTGCAGAGCATAATGGTCAGTGCGCACGCGACATTTCCTGTCGTACAGATACGGTTGGAACTGCTTGCACGTAAAAATCACAGCACACAGTTCCTGACGGGTCACGCTATAGTTCAGTTCGGCTCCGCTCAGGGTCCGGCTGGCGTATGCGATGACCCGCTCCGTCCCATCCTGCACCTGGGACAACACAGTGCCAAGCCCACTGCTGCAGGCATTGGTGTCCAAAATAAAATTTGTGGAAAAGTCAGGGAAAAACAGGGTAGGGGTATGGGTGAGGTGGTCCTTGAGGGTGGTGAAGGCCGTCTGGCAGGCCTCTGTCCACTGATAGGGGAAGTGAGTTGGGTGAGAGGGCATGCAATCTCACTGAATACCTTCACAAATCGACGATAGTAAGTGGCTAGCCCCAAAAATGGCCTGATCTTCGTCAGGTTCCTCGGCCATGGCCATTTTACTATGGCGCGTACCTTTTTTGGGTCGGTGCGCACCCCTGCCTCACTGACGTGGTGTCCGAGGTACCCAACCTCGCGCTGCGCAATTTGACACGCGGCTTGAGCTTGAGATGGGCTGCTCGCAGTCGTTGGAACACCTCCCGTAACCTGGACCAGTGCTCACACAGGAACCTACTGAACACTATCACGTCATCCAGGTAAATTAGCCACTGTTCCCATTGCAAGCCCCGTATCACCAACTCCATCAGCTGCTGGAACGTCGCAGGCACGTTAGTGAGTCCGAACGAAAGTACTCGGAACTCGAACAGTCCATCGGGGTGGTAAATTTGGTCTTTGGCCGATCCTCCTCCACCATTTCCACCTGCCAGTACCCAGATGCTAGATTGAGGGTGGAAAAATACCGCGCCCCCACGAGGCTGTCAAAGGTGTCGTCGACGCGGGGGATGGGGAAGGCGTCGCCGAGGGTAACTGTGTTCAGCTTTCGAGAATCACCACAAAACCGGGTCGACCCATCCTTTTTTGTCACCAGTACAACCGGGGCAGACCAGGGGCTCACTGAAGGCTGGATTATGTTATCGCGGAGCATATCCATGACTGCCTCTTTAATCTGGGCGCTCACTCGGTATGCGGAGAGTTTAATGGGTCTGGCTGTACCTGTGTCAATTTTGTGCTTAACAAGGTCTGTCTGATCCACATCCGAATCGTGCTCACTAAACACATCGGTGTACTCCCGCAGTAACTCTCACAGATGATCGGCCTCCACCTTGGTTAAGTCTGCCCAGGGTACCTGCAGCACATCAAGCATTGGGACGACCTCTGCTCTGGGGGTCGGACCGACCCGCCATGCCAGGTCCTGGTTTTCCTCAGGGCGGCAGGGGTCCTCAGCCCAGAGGGCAAACACCGAGCTGCTAGAGTGGCGTGCGTGCAGGGGGGTACACTGTGGCTACCGTGGTGCGCCATCACAGCATTGCTGGGGTACTGTGGGGGTTAAAAACTCAGAAATAGCCGGCCCCCATCAGCGTTTACCAACGTGGCTGACCCTACAACCCCGTACCGTGCCACCAACTCCAGGTGAGGAGTCAACATTACCTCACCCGATGGTCGGTGAGAGGGGTCAGTGGGGGGCATTGCTACCGTCAACAGCATCTCTGCGAGGGGCCGACGGTGACGGCCGACGCCAGGATAGCGGCACACGAGCTCGAAGCGGGGGCGACCCGGCTCCTATCCCAAGAATGGAATCCGCTCCCCGCTGCCTTCCATGGTGGCACATCGCTGGCGGGGCTGTACGTTGAGCCCCAACTTTTCCAGGAGGTCGGTACCTGCAATACACTCGTGGAATAACACGCTCGACGCATAGAGATGGACCTCAAGGGTAACCCTCCCCAGCAGTCCCATCCCAGCTCTGCTTGCAGTGTGCAGCGCGTGATCTGGGGCCTGTAGGCGGCCCACGTCAACCCCGACCACGCTGCAGTGTGTTGCGCTCACGAGTGAGGCTACCGCCCCCGTGTCCAGCAGAATCTGGGTACGCCGCCCGTTCACCTGCCCTTTCACCAGCCATGTGGCCCCCGTGATTCCTGCCACCAGTTCCCGCAGCCAGTCATTCGAAGTCGCCACGTTTTTGGGTGTTGTTGCCGGCATCTGAGTGGGGGTCACTCGCTCACCATTATCATTACAGTTTATTTGTGTTGGGACCACGTCGATTGCACCCCTCGGTGGTCCCTTCTCTAGGGAGGCCTTGGTGTTTAACCTTGGTGCTTGTGTAGTGGTGATACGCGCTGGGGTAGGGATCGTGTGCCAGCGCGTAGTGATTGGCTGTGTGTGTTGGTGACGCGCGCTGACGGTGAAGGATCAGGGGTCAGCGCGGGGTCGGGGGTTATGAGGCAGTGATTGGTTGGGTATGAGTGACGCGCGCTGACAGCGATGGGATCCTGGGGCAAGCGCGCGGGGATTGGTCAACTAAGGGGGATGCTCACGTCGAGGTCCGCATACGCTCCGTCTCCCGTGAGCGGGGGCTATATAAGGTGGTACGCACAGGCGCACGGGGAGCGAGTGACCAGCGAAGACTGAAGACGGAGGAGGAAGAGATAGGGCCCTGCGGTACCTAGTCCCGCTGTCCTGTAGGGGCCGGGGCTCTGTGTGACCCAGAGGCGGAACCCTGGGACCCGGGGCCGAGCGTCCGTGAGAGGGCCGGCCCTTGGGACTCAGAGGTTGTGGCCCACGCCCAAGCTGGGGTGGGCCTGTAGGCTCCACGGACGTTACGGGGTGGAATGCAGTGTGAGCCATAGTAACTACACGTGTCAAGTGAAGTGTGTGTAGTCAGAGGCATAGTAACTACACGTGTCAAGTGAAGTGTGTGTAGTCAGAGGCATAGTAACTACACGTGTCAAGTGAAGTGTGTGTAGTCAGAGGCATAGTAACTACACGTGTCAAGTGAAGTGTGTGTAGTCAGAGGAATAGTGACCACACGTGTCAAGTGAAGTGTGTGTAGTCAGAGGAATAGTGACCACACGTTGTATCGTGACAAGTCAAGGTTTAATAAAAAGTGTGCTACCCGTCAAGTGGTTTCCTGCCGTCATTCCAATACTTCACTTGTTTAGCGCGGGCGATCTGGCGACAGTCTCTCGCGCGATGCCCCCATTGGTCGCATATATAGCACGCTCGGGGAAGGGTGGTGGCTCCATAAGAGACCCCTTGCTCGCTCCTCCCCCTCCCAGTGCGCATTTGTTCATGCTCTGCCTCTCAGTTTTCAGTTTGCAGTTTGTTTATTTTAAGTTTATTTATTAGGTATAGCCCTTTAATTAAGACACACGCCCGGTTATCCCCCCTAGCTTGGTCATATTTCCGTGTAACTCGGGTCACCTCCCCGCGTACTTGGGTCACCTGCTCGCTTACTTGGGTTACATGGCCGGCTATATTCCCTCTGCCAGTCTGTATCCCTGCTACCCATCCCGGGGTTGTTTCACGGGGTCCCGGAGGCTCCCTCGCCCCCCCCCCCCCCTCACCGTCCTAGCGTGCTCTTCCTCCTCCCCTGGAAGGAGGCTTGCGATGGCGCGCTCCCGTCCCAGCCATCGGAACTGCGCGCTTATGAGCAAATCTCTCCCACCTGCGTGCGCTCCACAAGGGTGTTAAGTGGAGGATACGGGCAATTCGCATCTGGCTGCCACCACGCGGTGCTCATCAGATACTGCTGCACTTTCTCTGCGGCTAGGTCATCAATGATCCCAGCAGTGTATCCCGGGCATGCGCTTTTCATAAGTCTCCCCGCGCAGTCGCACCACACACAAATCGCAGACACCATGCCGAGGTTCTACCCACACACACAAAAATCACAATGCACCAATACTCTGTACTAAAGTTTATTAATGGCGCAAATACACTCTACCTGGAGGGGGAATATTTTGCGAGAAGAGGTTAACCTAACTATGCCTACGAACCCAGTCACTCAAACGTCCTACCACGTACCTCGTAGCTGTACTCAAGTGTCGCACAGACGCTGTGAGAGTCAGAGGGAGAAGGACGAGCGAAAACCTCACCTATCACTGCCTGAAAGCAGTACTCGCTGGCATCACATGGATGCTGCGAGCGGCTCGAGGAGCAGGACGGCAGGCAGTGGGTCTTGACGGCCCCGAGGTTGAAGACAACTGACCTAAAATCGTTCTGGGCTACTCTTTTTAGTCTCTAAACTTCAAAGGCCAGGGTGACGTCTTACCGCGCAGCCAATCATGCGCTTACCCGCGCTGTTGTCCCTCTCCACCGTCTCTACCGTGGCCTAATCCCCTCACTTCAAAGGCCCAGGGTGGCATTGTACTGCGCGGCCAATCGTGCGCTTACCTGCGGTTGCCGCCGCCCCCTTTCTCTGTGACCGGTGGGCGGCGGTGGCCACCCATTGTCCCTTTGTCTTGCGCCCTTCTCGCTCAGGGTTCCATCCTCCGTTCTACCCCCCCCCCCCCCGAGTTGTACCTCATTGCGGTTGGCCCAGGGAACCTTTTCTTTCTGCGCCCATACAATTTGAAACCAATTTTAGGGGCATAGCAATGTAACCTGCCCTGCGAGGGTCGGCCAACCTCCTGGAACCAGGAAACGGTGGGACTTTCCCTCTAGGGGCCCTTCGGATTAATTCCCGATGTGCCAGGCAATCCTCTGCCAGGACACTTTGTGGGTGTGCTGCGTGCGGGAGTGTGTTTAATGCAGGGGCTGGGAGGGAAACGCGGCGCTTGTGGAGTTGCTTCGTGGTCGTGGCACCACAAGATCATGATGATGCTATACGTGTGCAAATAATCCAGCACTAGTGCACCGTAGAGCCTAGTTTGGCTACCCTTCTCAAACGTGTTTTGTAGGTGACATCGATGATAATGATATATTTTGGATGTTACGTGTAACCAGCAAATAGGGTGAACCTGCGGCTGTGCCTCACAGCAAATTAAAACACGTGTTTGAGAACAGATTTCTGCAGAAAATGGAATTAAACACATTAAACACATTTCATGTATTGCAGGTGAATGTCTACTGCTCTCTTTCCTGAAATAGCCCATTATTACACGGGGCTTTTTCAACATTTGAAGAATGCTGAAAAAAAGCATTTAACATGTATCATACACAATGGCAACATACGTAGACTGGTATAGAAATTTCTGTTAGCGTGTATCTGCTGTGTTTTTTTAGGCAAACTGATGCAGGTTACAGATGTGTTCACACTCGTCATTTTCTCTCAAGAAAAAAGAAGGGAAGTAGTACATATATATCGGGAATAATGCCTATTGGAGAACGTAATCATTTAATTCTTAATTCTTCCCACCCTGCTTTTATTCCCACAGTTGTTTGCATTCACCACAGACATTTTACATCATTATCCTTTAAAAAGCAACATTGTTTTTTTATCTATCTAGACAAATAATTACATTGGATAAATAATTACAATGAAATTATTTATGGCACTTTCAATCAAGCAGTCGATAAACTGCTGGATGAATCTTCTCCACGCTGTGTGATTATACTTCTGTGCTTTGGCTAGAGGGGTTTGGTGTCGTGGTGTGAGTTGGGAGGTGTGGCAGGACTGGTTCAGATGTATGTATGTTAAACTTCTTTCGCACCATACGTAGCTAACCGTGCTAATCGGAGGTGCGGGGGAATGACAACAAACTAAACACAAAAAGCAATTCTTAAGCAATTAGTTTTCAATATATTGAAAAAGTGCAGCACTCCAGTGGTTTCCTAATATTGGAAGGAAGAGCATTCTTGACGACCGCACAAACGCATCTTAAAGCGCACGATGCATTGACCGTCTATCTCTGATGTCAGGCTTGAATTTGGATAAATTATGGGAGTGATGATTTTGAGAATTAAATATCCGTAGAGTATCTCCCACTGACATGGCTGTTGTCTGATGGATAAAATCATTAACTTGTATACTATATTGCTTCATTATTTGTGTTAAATGCCAACTTGTATTTGTCTTGACATTTTTGATCAATTTTGATGGCTTAGCAAATATGCATTGCGAATAGTACTCATGGTTATGAGGTTGTCAGATACAAGAGCATCATTAAAATGTATTAACGTTGACATGTAATAATGCAGCATTGATTTTCATTAATCAACAAATCTCCAGCAATTAATGAAAGCACAAGCAATAAAATTGCTTATTTTACAGATTTGCTCTCATGGAATACAATTCAGAGAATGAACGGTAATAAAAGTGCTCATAAATATGTTTAACACGTAGGCTTTCGCGACCAATATTGTTCATAATCAACGATTTTTGGGTTTAGATCGCGTTATTTATAAATGTGTCGTAACCCTCCACCACCCGACACGGCCAATCAGTAAAAAAGTGTCACGTTGACAAAAGACAAATAGTTCACTGCTTTAGCCCACCGGTGTGTTGAAGCGTGAAACCACAACATTTACAATTTGAGTACGACGTTTCGCTGGTAATTGCATCCAGCATCATCGGGCAATTCGCCAGAATGGTGAGGCTCTGCTGTGTCTCCCGTTCTTATATAGAGCAGCAGCAGGGTGACGTCATCATTAACTCATTAACTCATCAGGTGCAAAGATTTGAGGGGGGGTTATTGTAATTATATACTTGATTAGTAATACGGCTATTGTTACGATGCGAGTTGTAGATTAGTAATCCTTTGGAATGTGTTCTATTGTGATTATGCTACATTAATAATCAGTTAGTGCTTGTTTCCCTTATAAGGAATTGTAATGCATCTTATTTAATAATACGCTTCCAGGCCGCACTAAGCCTGTAGCTGTCCGAGCGATTAAAGTTATTTCTGTTTCTCTCAATCTCAATGGATTCTCTAATTAGTCTTTGCCAGTAGTAACTAGTTTTACACAACACTTCAACGTTGTCAAAATCAATTGAGTGTCCCTGTTGGCAAGCATGTTCAGCCACTGCCGACAGTTGTGTTTGCGATAGTTTAATATTTCTCTGGTGTTCTTTTAGTCTTACACTAACGTTACGCCCTGTCTGTCCAATATAGCATCTGCCACATACACAATTAATCCGATATACACCTTCTGTTGATAATTTAGGTAGTTCGTCTTTAGTGCACGTTACTAGTTGTTGAATTTTGTGTACTGTACCAAATCTTACTGTAATGTTTTGCTTATCAAAGCAGAATGTGTCCTTCATTGGTGACATGAACATGTAAAAATTGTAAATTAATATTGTGGACAAGGGTTATCACAATATTAGTTTTTGTAGCACTTCCCTTGGTCACAGTCACATGGGCGATTGATCGTGAAAGTGTTGGAGAATTTGCAGATAACGGGGACAATGACGCAGTTGCAGAAGGCGAAAGAGCAAATGAGTAGAGGTGGCATTGGGCACAGGGCATGGATGAGTGTTTTTATCCATGGCAGATGTGGGTGTTTACACACGAACTTCCTAGTTAGAGGGTGCTGACTTTGGTCACGTGACCCGGAAGCTCCGGGTTAAAGGTCCTTAAAGCCACGAGGTCCAAGGGGACCATTGTACATGAAAATGTCTAATGGATAGCCATTAGAAATGAAAATGAAGGCAAATGTAGCGGCTCAGCCTAGACAGGTGCATCTGCTGGTGGCAATACTTTAATAACCATTGTCTGTAAGTGTTGTTTGTTTTGTTATAATGCTGAGAATGCTGTAATAAGGTTGTGAATGTCGTAAAGGTGTGAAAGGCTTTATATAATACTGTGAATTTTGTTACGATAAATCTGGGACATTTTAACAGTAAAGCCTGCTACCCATATTGTTGATGTCAGTTGTGGCTAGATGAGTAAAGCCAGATCTGTGCCCATGTTAACTTTAATGTGCTCTTCAGAGCAAGAATAATGAACCATCTCATCCATGGTCATTGTTATATGTTGTACATTTAGACTGCACTATGGTGATTACTTGAAGTGACCCAATGTAACAGAATGGCTTGTCTTGTTTAATAGCTATTCAGTTTCGATTTAAAGCTTTTGTGACTGTAGGGATTTATATTCTTGGTTCTTTCGGTAAAGTCCCTTCTACGTGACTTTACCGAAAGAACCAAGAATATAGCTATTCAGTGTTAATATACGGTAGGTCCGTGGTCCATCCAGGACCTTTTATTGAGTTTGATGCTATTTAACCAGAATGTTATGCTGCATTCATTCATTTTAATAATATTGCAAATGTTAATGTTCTGATTATCCACCAGTTTTACTTCGTTCAATAAATCGCATTGGGATTTTGACGTTCATCGTGGCTCTGTTATGAAGGCGAAGTTCATCTCGGATAGTGGTGCAACGCATAGCGAGACCGAGCCTGCTGTTCAGTTACCAGAGCACTGAGGGTGTGCATGGCTCGTCTCATCTTTTGAATATAATCTTAAATTCATGTATAATTTAAGTCACCCTTTACACCTGCGATCTTTGTATTATGGCTAGATGTTAACTACGTCGTCTGATATACAGGAGGTTGTGGGTTCGATCTCGACCCTGACGCTTGTATATTTGGAGTTGGCATGTCCCTGTGGTCTCGTGGATTTTTCTCTGGGTCTTCCTCTGGGTTTTCCCTCCACATTTAAAACATATGCACTTAAGTATTTGGCTGCTATACATTTCCATTTGATAAGCGACTTTGTTGAGCTATCATTTGTGGCCACGTTGCTTCTGAAAAAGAGCTATATAGCTCAGTGGGCCTTACCTGGTAAAATAAAAAATAGTAAACAGTAAAAAAATTATATAATGTATGTCTTGTACTTCTCTCCTTTCTATTTTTCCGAATAAAGTTAAGGGTCATGTGATAGAGTAAAAATCCCATGATGTGCCACAGTGTCGGGGTTGGCAAACTGGACTTGCATAGCAGAGGTCGCCGGTTCGATTCAATCTTCCGGCGGGGCAGCTGAAACATTGGGCACTTTTCTTAAATGCCCTGACCTCTGTCCACCAAGCAGTATAAATGTGTACAAACAGTTAGCCTAACACCAGGTGGGGTAAATTGTGGGTACTGCCACCTCTTCCAAAACATCTGGCCAAGCGTGGAAGAGTGGGCCATATATCCCACCAGAGGGGGCTTTCTTCCGCTCGCTCTCGTGGAGGCCCTTCCACCAGCGGTGGATTGAGCGAGCACCTGCAGGGCTGTGCATGTACCAACCGAGATGAGTCATGGTTAGGATATTGGCCTTACTGAATTCACAATATTCTCTAAACATTTTGTATAGCTTTACACTATATCTTTGAGGACATAAATAACACGCATCTCAAAATCTTAAATTGTTATTTTAAAGCAAGTGAAAGAGTTTTTGTCATTCAGTATATGCTACTTAGGGATACAAATATATATTCTTTGGTTCTTTCGGTAAATTCACGTAGATAGAAAATAAAATTAACTTTGGAAGCCCTTATAGGCAATTGCATTTGGAGAATTGCCCCCTCTTTTGTCTCCGCCTTATGAAGATCGCTTGTGTTCTGATCGAAACGTCGTGGGTTTTTTGCTTTTATTTGTAATTTTACCTTTATTTTTAATTTAATTTTAATTTTATTTTCTATCTACGTGACTTTACCGAAAGAACCAAAGAATATGAATTCCTGCAGTCATGAAAGTTTTAAGTCAAAATGTAACGATATCTATGTTCAGTGCTTTTTGATGAAGTATGAAGGTGACCGAGCAAAGATGATCAAACGTAAGCCTTTCTTGATATGGGATCATGCTGCAAATATATTTGTTTCAACAGGCACACATTGTAAAGCCATGCAAGGTGTAAGAAGGACAGAACCCATGGTGCCATCACAGTATATCTTGTCTGACAGCTGAATATATACAGTATATATGTTTTGTGCATGAAATGCCTTCAAGACATTTTCTAAGTTTTTTGACCTCACCCATGCACATGCAATACATGTTGAGGCCCCATTTAGTTATCAAACACCAATAATCACATCTCTTCTGTGTGTTAAACAACAACCATTATTCCTCTCATGAGTCAGTACATTCCATTCAGCTAACGAGAGAGGCTAGGAACTATGGACACTCAGAGAGGCTCTGAATGGGTTTTGACATTCTCCACTGATATTAGCCACAGCTGGGAATTTTTGTAAGAAAACCAGTTGCTGGTCCTCGGAGCCAAAATTCTCTCAGTTTAAATGTGTCATTGGAGCTTCACGTTCTTAGTTAATGAAGCTTAATTTTTGCGTTACAGCCTTGTCAGAGATAAAAAAAATTACTCTTGTAAAATAAAGGCTCCATGTTTTTAAATGCGTCTGTCTTATCATTGGTATGTTTGTGTTCAGAGCACAGCCTATAGATAATGCTCTTTCAGTTCATTAATAAAACATGTCAGGGCTGACTGGCAGCGAACAAAGAGAAATCGGTATTTGGATAGAGAATAAGAAATGGGACATTGCTCTGCTTGAGACACGGTGTAGTTAACTCAAAATAACACATTGTTCTCTTTCCACCAAAATTGCGCTTGGGGCAATTTTTTTAAGGCAGAAAAGCACCGTACTGCTGTCAGATTTTCCATTTCCCTAGCCATCATCAAATCGCCTCTTATAGTGTTTCTTAAATTTAGAGCGCAGTTATTTATCAGCTGTTTACCAGTATCGCACGGAATGCTCGCTGAGCTCAGCACGGAAATAAATATTTCATTCCTAGATTATGAATTAGTCGGTGCAACTGATCGATAGGAATTCCATCTACACAGGATAAAAAAAAAAGAAATTAACAGATCAGAACACCAGGGGAAATCTTGTCAAAATATACTGGCTGTGGCTAAAATTCACAATCAGCGCTTTGTATTAGAACATTTCTAATTAAATGTTTGCGCACGTGTGGATTTGTAGATCTGTAGGGAGTAACGTGATGGTGTTGGGAGTACGCAGAGATTGCCTCTGCTCCGTGAGCATTTCAAAGGGCCAATCAATTGGATGGGAGATTATTAGAAATCTTTTGAGATGTGGCTCTGTGCCATCCTTGTAGGTGCACACATTCAGGGCACTGCTTTTAATGCTGCACATTAAAGGATTAAATCACGCAATCAAACTGCTCGCTCACGTATAAACTTTTTCATATAACAGTAGCAACCGGGTTCTGTACCATTACACTTGCAGTCCATTTTAGTATTTGTAGTCAGGACATATCATTTTCTCTCATTAAATGTTAAATATCAAAACCAGTTGTGATCTTGCCTCTTGTGTGGCACATACAATTGGAAAAAAGGTGATTTAGGATGATATGGCAATTTTGCTCATAAAGCTCTGTAATTATGTATCCTGGAGCCTTTTTATTGACAGGGCTTCCATTTTCTCCAATTTAGAAGATACGGTTCAAAGGTCTCCAACATTTTGCAAGACATATGATGGAAGCTGCTATTATAAAGCTCATCAGCTGGGGTCAGCATTGCTTTAGCCATACCGTGTGAAAGGAAATCAATGCCTCACTTCTTCCTTACAGCATATTAGGCTTCTGGACTAGACCTTAATTGCAGTGTGGCAGAATTTCATTTAAAAAAAAATTTGGCCAAACACCGCGACCTTCCCTGAGGCATTCAAAGACGGATTGCATGTTGCGACTCCCTCTGGGTATGTTAACAACAGCATCTCAAGCCAAACTTTTATAATGAACCAGTAACAAAGAAATTTTATTTGTGTTATTTGACAGCAATGGTGCAGTGTATGTTTTGAAACTTGTAAAATAAAAAAAACCCTCGCACACCGCTGTAAGCCACTTCTTGTTTGGTTCACCGCTCACCAATTGCCCTCCGTTTGTTGGCAGTTAGAACGAGACTTAGCTGGCAAACAAACACTCTCCTCTCACTTTGTCAGCTCTTGACTGATTTAAGGGAACATTTGAGAGAAACACACATTGTATAATTCTCTGACAAAACCCGTAGGTGGGAATTGCTACTCCTGCTGTAACGATTCCATTGTGGCATATAAGCCATCCCATCTGTGTACCAGAATGTCCTAAAACAAGATTACAAAAGGTTGTAATCATTCTTTAAATACTACATTGAGGATATAGAGCCATTATGGACCATTACCGCCATGAATGTTACCACAACCGTGCAGTATAATTACATTACTTTAGTTTTCCAGTTTTTGCCTGGGATGCAATACTCAGAACAAAACAATCCAACACCTCATCTCTTATTTATTTGGGTATATACACATATATATACACACGCACCTACATATGGGTATAGATGTAGGTGCGCATATATGTGTACTGTGTGAGCTTTTTACAATACCTTCAGTGTGCCTCCAGCTTTTCCACTATCAGTCAATGGGCAATGACAGGCGCCTCGTGGTGCCAGCCGAGGCGAGAACAAAGGGTTTTGCCTTTTACTTTGCAAATAAGCACGTACATATGCATCCGTGCTGTGTATCCAAGGCACTCGAGAGCAGAGGACGATCGTGATATTAGGGTCCAAGGGAATGGCAGCTTTGAGTATAGGAACATAGATGCTGTAACCCGTTCATTAATAGTCTGCATCTATGTGCTTATATCATTGTATGTGCTCATGTATGTGTGTATATGTCTGGTAGTGCAGTGAGTTAGCGCGCTGCCCTACGGACATGGGTTCGATTCCCGCTCGTGGCCAACACCAGTGACGATGACCTGAAACAGCGCTGGGACTTTCCTCGGTCGACTCGGCCTCAAATGAGTACCTGGTGCGATGTATAAGCATTGCCACTGGGGAGACAAAGGTGGCCGGGCGTGGTGCTGGCTACCCACCCCCTCATGTGCCTTACCGGCCGGCCTTCATAGGTGCTCGCTAACAGCAATTGCCCCAAAAGTATGTAAAGGCTATATGGGGAATATTTGTGTTTTTAAATGTTCGGGGAGAGGTGGCACAGGCCAAAAGCACTCGCCACTGATATTAGCGATAGTGGGAATCAAGCTCAGGTTGGTGGGTTTGTAAGGCGGTGCTGATAAACACTGCACCATAGTTGCCCAATGTTTATGTACATATGGGTGCTGCCTTAATGGCCATAATAATAAACAAAATATGTTTCCAAACTTTTTAAACGGCAACTGGTAGAAGTGGCCAGATAGTTTGGGGCGACTAATGCCATGCTCGAATGATGAGCCAGCATTACGGAGATGCTGGGTTTGAAACCGGACAGCCACCCATGGTTAAACTTGGTTCTCATGTGTGCTAAGGTAATGGTGTCATCAATGACTGCACGAAAAAATCCCATTATTTCAAATTTGGTTTGTCACTTCAGTTGGCATATCACAGTTCTGAGGATTAAAATCCTTAGATTGAATGCCATTTGAAGAACACTTTGTGAAGGGCATATGTGAACGTGTACCATCTAGTGTGTATAAGAGGCTTTTCGAAGGGACTTCAAAATTAGCGCTGTTATCTCACCTTCAGGGTTGTTGTCTGATACATGATGATGCATTGCCCACTGAGAATCTCAAATGGAATTTCTCTCACCGTGACATGATGCCAATCGTAATATAAATTTGTGGTGGGGGGGGGAGCAAATACATTTTAAATATATACAAAAAAATCACAAGCCTTGTATTGTTTTGGTCATTGGCCCAATGTTTTCCTCTGTGGAAGCCTGTGCTGGTCACCAGTTTTAATAAAACCGTCTTTAATAGTAGGTAAGATATATATGGCATGGAGGATGGTTATATTTTCCATTCCAGTTCTCCAGGAGACTATACATTGGCCTACGTGCAGCGAATGCTAATAGGTGTTTATCATCTCTGAAACGGTCATGTTTTGTGTAGACATGACCGATGCGATCTCTTATTAGCACAGTACATTCAGATTTTATTGTATACGTACTGTACATTTTACACATTGAGGTTGAGAGGGGAAAAAAGTATCGCTTATATAGAATAAGCCCCTGTACTCGTAGTGTGCAAACATACGGTTTTGTTTACCCAGAGTCTGCTTACTCAAATGGGTATGGTGCAGTGCTCATCTGCAATTGTGGGGGACATTTCCACATTCCTATGGTGGCTGCCAGTGCATTGCATATCACAACTTAATGCGCATAAACTTATTGGAATTGTATATTGCGAATTTACTTGCCGTTTGTAGTTTAGAAAATTCCTGAAATTGCCCAGCAAAAAAACAATCCTCAATTTATTATGATTAATACCGGCACGCTTTGAAGATCTTATTGTATTTTCTTTCTGTAGAATGGAAAATGGCTATGGAAAAAAAAGTCCACAATGCATTCAACATCCCTTTAAACATTTTATTATAGGCACTGCCAATTTTCTGTTTTTGCTGCCAAGGATAACAGCAATGCTCACTTTCCCCTCGTTTGTCGTGCAGCATGCAATTCTTCTTGGAATCCCTCTCACTTTTGATTTTGCTCACTTTCCCCCTCAGATGCCTTTTCCATTGGAAAAGGGATTTTTCACTTAAATCAGTGTTCTTCTGAAGTTCAAAGACACGGTGGAGAATCTTGACGCAGCCTGCCCATGAGAAAATCGTTCATTATTAAATCGCTGCTTTCTTCCCTTTAACGGGGCTGAACGTCAGCGGTGTCAAACTCATTAAGCGTGCGGAGGACTCCACCTTCACACAAGGCGGCTCTCTTCATGAACTTGTGCTGACCGTATCACTGCAGTGGCTCCGGTTGACTTCATCCTCTGCACTGCTAACGTATCTGTATGCCAGAGCGCACGCTCATATCCCAATTCCAACTAGCCCACTTACCAACGTCCTCTCCGCTTTGAAAGGGCGCAATATTCACTGGACTTGCTTGACAATTGCCGGACTGAACTTTAGTGCTGCCCGCTCATTTTGTGTCAGTCGTTTACTAATTGATAACAAATATACACGTACTATTGTTTACTTACTCAGTCATGCATTCATAACCCAATGCGCAAAGGTGTAGTTCTATTCAGATAGATTTTTCAGGCAAAAAGATCCATGTCGAGTTCTTAAGAGCATGGTGAGTGTACACCAGCCCTGTTACCGTATTGTTTTGGTGTTGTTCACTGGAAAGAGCAGCTGTTGGCAACAACATAATGCCAATTAGGCAGATTTCGATTTAAAGCTTTCGTGACTGTAGGGATTCATCTTCTTGGTTCTTTCGGTAAAGTCACGTAGAATGGAAATAATACAAATAATAAAAATAAAACATTATTAAATAATTCTCACGACGTTTCGGCCACAACGCAAGCAGCCGTCCTCAGATGGAGAACAGGTCTGTCGAGAAGACAGACCATTCTATGTGACTTTACCGAAAGAACCAAGAAAAATTAGGCAGATTGTCACCTGTTTTACAGGCAAGATGGTTACCTGATTACTTCTCACAAGTTGGGGCATTAATTAAAAATCAAAACATATAAATATTATCAAAATTATTTATAGAGATGGAACAGCAACACTGAGATTGCAATTGGATGTTTAATCAATACCAAAAAAGATTAAAAACACAGAAAGAGAGCCAAGAAAGGAGATGTACTGTCCCCAAAGCTATTTACAGCAACGCGAGAAGCTACTTATACAAACAAAATTCGTTGGACAAATAAAGGGCTTGAGAGCGTACATATAGAGTATTGCGAATATATGAACGACAAAGTCATAACCGATAGTTTCATACAATTAATTTTATATGTTGCAGGAATGATGGTCCCGTTTAGCTAGTTGTCTGGCTATTTTACATGGGAGATTCGTGGTGCTGCGTGAGCACAGCAGCAAAAACAAAAGACAGAAAACAATTGCAAAACAACAACACACGAGGTATTTAACGGTCATAGAAGAAAAACATGGAAAAAAGTGCAAATATAATGAGAGCAAGAGGCTCCAGAAAAGATTTAGCAACTAATCTGTATATTTTAGTTAAAGAGTGACATGAACACACACGAATTGATAGAGACAGTGCAAATATGTGGGAGCAAGAGGCTCCAGAAATACATTAGGTCCAGGTGCAAGTAAGTGCCGTGTGTGTTTGGCCTAATAGGCAAAATAAAGAGGGGGGGTGAAGGGAGGGAACCAAGTTGTTGATGAGTGGCGAGGGTCTTCCAGAGGATGTGGAGCAGGAATGCTTTTTTTACGAAACAAAGTTTTAGCAAACGGAATGTTTGGTAGGAATAAGGGGACACTTCTGAGGCTAAGGGAGTTAGAGGAACTAAGTGGTCCTTAGTTAATTGGTGAATTTGTTTAATGACCTTAAGGATGAAAACAGCCCAGTCAATGGTGATCTCTGGATATCCAGGGTCGACAGATTTGAGTTAATGTACAATTTGCAATGATAAGTTATATAGGGGGTAAAAAGGACAAAACTGAGAGCTCAATAGTATAATGATGGTTACACAACTACAGGATATTGTTGAAGATCTTATCAAAGAAGACTAATATTGGCGCCCGCCCGCAGCCCCGACATGGTGGCACCGCGAGCCTCGGCCCTCACCAACGTGTGATTCTGCTTCTCCGAATTCTCGTGGCAGCACCTGAGTTCGTATTCCAAAATGATTTCATTTGAGTTCACCACATGACAGCGTGAGACTGTTCTGTGTCTCCCTTTCCTTCTGAACCACCAGGATCTCAGAAGGCTCAGCCTGGCTGGTGGTGAGTGACACGGACACGGCCTCAGGCGGTATGGGGTTGAGTCGGGAGACCCTGTTGAGTGCCTTGATGTGAAAGCTGTAGTTGGTGTGTGCCAGTAGGCACACGACGGTGACGCCGTGCACTGTGAGGCCCTCATGCCCCGGCAGGAAGTGCACGCCGTCACCGCACAGGAGCGCACGCCAGCGGCGGTGTTGTCGTTAACGTCATCATCGCCACTACTTCGGCCGCTGCGTCCCTGCCCCTGCCACCGCAGGTGTGGCACAGGAGGTGAACGGTGACGTCCAGGGGGGCTCCACTCCAACAACGCCGATGACGGCATCACTCCCAGCCTCGTAATAGCTGGCCTCATGGAGACAGCGTGTAGGTGTCTTCTGTATTGCAGGTGTCTTCTGTATTGCTCCGGGCACAGGGTGCAGCGCTCGTCCCCCACCACTTATAATAGCTGAGGGGACAAGCTGCGCAGATGCCACCGTTGGCCTCGTAGCCCGGGCAGCACACGTGTTGCCCGACGGGCATGAGCCACTTGCCATCCTTGCTGCAGTACATCCTGGGGTCATCGCTGGCCACCGCGTTGGGCACGCACGAGCCGGCCACTTCGACGAGTGAGGACGACCCTTTAGCAGGTAAGGTAAAAGGTAGAAAGCAACAAGCCTACCTTTACCCTACCTTTTACCTTTACCCCATAAAAATTACCCGATTACAGGGTAATTACTGGGGTACTACTTTATTCATATAGAATACTCTCGATGATTCCAATTGTACACGCTTTCTTTGAACTCACTCTGTCTGTTGTTGTCGTATCCTCAAATCTTGTAACTAAATTTTAACCCACTTCCCAATGTGGTATCGACTGCAAACTTGGTATACTTATGTCATACTGATGACAACACTATATTCTATCATAAAAAATATATGTTTTTAAACATTCCAATTTTGATATGTTATGTTTCGGCTTGGGTCTAATTGTCCACGCTCAACTGACGTTGGCTGTAAATCACCACGGTCCCTTACGTAATGGCAAGCTTCGGGGCCATTCCTGGAGTCGTGGAGTTCTGCCATTACGAGTACATGTAATAAAAGCGTGTTTAAAAAAAAGTTTTTTTTTTATATTGCTTATTAAATGGAGGCCACGGACTGCGCTACAGAGCTTTTAGCAGTAAACAAGGTACCGTATTTACCGGGTAATACTTCGCGCTACCTTTATCCTACCCTTTACCTTACCCCTTGGCATGTCGACACCTTTACCCTTTTACCTGGTGAAAAGGGTAAATTAGCTTACCTTTCCGAGGCCTACTCCCCACGACGACCTTGTGTGCGTCACGTGGTCCCCCTTAAAAACCCTCTCAGCAGCTCCTCCCCCCAGCTCGGCCCCGCCCACTTTCCCGAAAGTGTTTTCCGAAAGTCCCTCTCCATAACCCGTGATGTTACGTTATCCTTGGCCTCACATACCTCTCCACCAACTCACACTTGCTTACGCTCATCATCCCTCATTGGCTACTCACAGTACTCCTCTGCACAGATAAGCCTATACTGGCTACAATAGATATTGGTTAAGGATGATGATATGTATTATTGTGCCTGCTGCTAATTAATAGTGCTAATGGTTTTGAATAAGCGTGATCAAAAATAAACAACGTTTATGTTCTATATAGAACAATGTAGAACAATGCAATGTTCTATATGCCGTGATAAAAAAAGGGTTAAGTAACCTGGTGGCTAAAAGCACACAATGATTATGTGTTTTAAGATACAATACTCGTAGAGCCCAAGGCAATCTTGATAGGTTACGAAGAGGTTGCAGGATGCATTCCGCAAGCGCGTCTGGGTGGATGCCCCCATTGTACTCATTAAAACGGAGTTGAAATAGTTCAGAATCAGCTGGAAATGGGAATTAACGGACATAACCATATAATTTATGTTACCAGAAGTCTGTGGAAATGGTATTGGATCACAACCAATGGCGGAGCCAGGATTTTCAGGTAGGGGGGCAACCCCTCCAGCAATGAAAAATGATAGGAGTTGTTAGTAAGTAAGGACTTGACCTTTGCTTTTTATTCGATGCGGGTGCGGCGATGGCACAGCCATCGTTCGAGGGTCGAATTCTGACCGTGTGTGATCGGCATCGCGCTTGCTGAAGGTGTTTGCCTTCAGGGAAGTCGTGTACTGTATACGCAACTGCGCACTATTCTGAGTTACTTATAACTGCTTTGCCGTTACTTATTGCCAATTATTGACTCAGACTATTGTCCTATCATTTCATAGAGTCCCTGGCACGTAATAATATGCTATACAGTGGCAGTGGGGGTCGCCAAATGCCGATTTATTACTAATAAACCCCAATGATCCGATCGAAATTAGGGATTTCGATCGGATCATTTGGGGGGCACGTGTCACCCCACCCCCACTGGCTCTGCCAGTGATCACAACAGCCCTTGCGATAAACCATAAATAAAGCTAAATATACAAAAATAAAAGTATATCTGTGTTTCGTGTATTTATTATGCAATGATATTTACATAACAGCCCACGGTGCCTGGCATATGGAAAGCATAATAAGTCATTTATCATAGCTTTTGCTGTTTGCTGTGTTAAGTCGTGCTGTAAAGTATTTATGTAAATGAAATTTTAATCCTATTTAAAGTGTAGCGTGCATTATGCTGTCGACAGAATTACGGTATGAAAGGAAATATGGCTATCTCACTTGCAAATCCTGTGCAAAATACTTTTACACAAACAAATAACCAGGAGAGCCTCCTCCAGAGTTTTGCCGAAGGATCTGGCTTCTGTATCTTCTCACGTTGCTTAAGGCAGCAGCACACGATGGTTTTAAATGTAACGAAATAAGTCCTAAAAATTATGTTTAAACTTATTTAAATTGTTTCATTTGTTCATGCTTCTTTACATAATCACAAGTTGATATTATCGGAACGTTTGTAGGCTCAAGGACATTTTGTGCTGACAGAAATTCAGGCTTAAAATGTGCTTCACCGAGCAAGGATGCCTGTTTGTTAGTGGTATTTGTACAGTTTCTGTTAAAATATATACGCAAACGTATGTTAACAATTATCTGCCAGTAAGTTTAATTTAGCACTTACATCACAATGTCCCCCAATGGTACTTAAAAACCCGTCAATTAAAAAAAAAGTATTTTATGCCTCTTTCCGCCTCTCATTTTATATCAGTTTATAAATTGCGCAGTTACACTTCTGAGCGCCTATCTCGTCGATCTATTTTTAAGGCAACTGCCATCACCAAATTGGTAGGATTACACTTGCCTAATACCGGTCCATAAAATTCGGGGTTCGAAGAAATTGCAACATCTCAAACTTTCCCATATGAAAGCTCATGCTGCGTGCGCGGAGCAACGCTTTCGGTAAACACTGCCCAGGTCTGGATGCTGTGCTTTCATGCTTTCATAAAGCACAGCATCCGGAGCCGATTACCCCTGCAGCTTCGGAAACGCAACGCTTGTGGACAGGCCCTTCTCAGCTCTCCCTGGTAGACAGGGTAGCAGAGATTACATTTGACCAATGAGCACAAAACCAGTACCTCCATCACAAAGTCTTTTTTTGTAATGGATTCTTGTTTAAATGTAATTCGTGTTTAGCTGTTTAAAAAAAAAGTCTCAATAGTTTTTTTTTATCTCAAAACTGTTTACTGTTTTTGGCCCAGTCCTCTTACAATTTAATGTCATGTAATAACAAATAAAGAGTTATTTTGGTCCCAAGAGTACCAACATCTTTCGTAACATTTCAGAATATTTTTATTCCAATTAAAAATTACCTTTATATGCATGCTAAAATGTATTTTTTTTTCACTTTACCGTTTGTTAAAAGAAAGAAATATGTCAAATCAATGTCCTAATGGTCATCTGATACCAAACGACTGTTGTGCATTATGGAAATTACCACGATTTTCTTTCCAATTGATGGGCACTAACCTTTAACAGACATGGTATGGTTTTAAAAGGATGGCTTCTGTAGATCAGTGAAACAAAATGCAAACATATTTCACACTGCCACAAATTTTCCTTTAAAAAAAAGACCATTGCTCCAACATTTTTGCCCGATGAAGCTGATTGTAATTATCAGCGAAACGTCGTACTCAAATTTTAAAATGCTGTTGATTCTCTCTTCAACACACCGGTGGGCTAAAGAAGTGAATTATTTTGTCCTTTGAAAAACGTGACAAATTTTTTACTGTTTGGCCGTGTCGGGTGGTGGAGGGTTACAACACATTTATAAATAACGCGATCTGACCCAAAAACCTATATTATGAATAATGTTTTAAATAGACAATTTTTAAAAAAGTTTTTTCACTATCTCTTTTGGCAAATGTATACATTTGCTTAAAAAGCAAACTGACCACATGATAACAGATCGGTGCGTCAATTAATAAGGAGGAACATAATGTGATGTTTCAAGAAAGAGGTCAAGAGGAATGCAAATTGTTATTTTAATCAAACTTACGATATAATTGGGACCTTAACATAAACGTGCTGAATTAGCACATAAATGCAGTCAATGCATCTCGGAATAATATAGTCTAAAAATGTATCCCAGCAGACAGCTACTTATTAGTTTGGATCCTATATATATATCTGTATCCCAGTTTTCTTCATATACAGTATACATTATCTACAAATATATTTGACATCAAAGCAGAAGCTACCGATCTAATAAGTCATGACATGTGGAAATTGACATCGCTTGTGGATTACAATTTTCCATTTTATGCACAAGCAAGAAATACAGCGGTGACGCGTGACATCGTGTTGAGTGCTGCCTGCGTGGTGAGCAATTAGGAGAGATGTGTCAACATAAAGCCAGCACGCACGGTGTTTCCACATACACGAGCCTGTGAAGAATGATACATTTAAGAAAAATGCCTTCACACTAGGTGCATTCAAGAACGATTGAGTGTAAATAGAGCCAGAGGAGATCCACCAGTCAACTAACTTATCAAAGATCCTAAGACTATCCGAAGAAACGTTTAAAGCAGTCCTGCATGGCTGGTTCATTTTTGCAAAACACCTTCACCATTTTTGGAATCTGCAAACTATCGAAGCTGATTTGGTAACTTGGTTCGTTGAGTATGACATCTTAATGAATACTTTCTTCATATTTTATCCACAAGTCTAAATTGCATTGCCAGGTCCCTCTTGGGACCTGGCTTATATTCTCTGTGGCATGGCCGGCTCTGCCCTTGGCCACGTCCACCTTCCAGAATCCTCGGGAAGGATCTGAGTCCCAATCATGTGACCACACCCAGCCCCCTCCTGGGGCCCCTTTGTAGACTTAACTGGTCACGTGTCCTATCAGGTCAACCAGAGTGCCATGGCCTCAAGTAAACTCATCCTTCGGCCGGCACCCACACACCCTGTCCTGTAGAGTCGGCACTGCACGCAAAGCGTGGTGCCATCTAGCACTATCATTCAGCGCTCACTGAGCCCCTCTAGGGCCGGTACGACACCCATACCACTGTGGTATCCGCGATGTCACGACACCGCACGCCGTGCCTCTCTAGGGCAGGCACTACATGCAACATGTTGCCATTCAGCGATGTCACTACACTTGTATGGGATGGCTTGGGAGAGTGATGGCACAGCATTTAACTCGCTGCCCTTCCAACTCGGCAACCTGAGTTTTATTCGTGGCCATGGCTAACATCAGTGGTGAGTGGTGCTGTATCTGAACTGGCCCTGGGCCCCTTGACACCAACCTGCACTGACTAGGTGGTAGAGTCATTGTAAAATAAGCACCAGGAAAAGCACAGCATGAGGAATCCCTCATCCAGCAGTGGACTGATAATAAAACTATACAGTGTATCTGAATATATGCGTTTTTATTTTGTTTTGTGAATGGCGTCCATTTCTGGAACCCCTTACAAGCTGGAGAGCGCAGACTGCAGAAAGGAATATTCTCATAGGATGATGACACCACAGAAAAACTTCTGATGTGTCCATAATGGATCACTCTTATCCAGCCACCATACAGTGTTGGGCTTTAAATCGCTTTCAGGGGAGTGTTTGTCATGCCTCCATCATCCCATTTAAGGACCTCAGAGCTGGAAAAACTGGAACTAAATAAAAAAACATGATTGATTTTTTGTGTGCAGTCTTTGGTGACTCGACTGACACCATCAAGTCACTAAACTTGACAATCTTCTATTGCCCCAAGTGATTGCCCATATTTCAACTGATAATTTCAGCAGTACTTGCTTGCTGGCGTGGTGCTCTGTCCTGGCCGATTTGTCAAACTGTGCCACATCCATTAGTGGACCAGAGATAGTGGTGAAATAATTTAGATCACCGGAACCAGTCTCTGCATCGTACAGCCACTGATGAATTCTCACAATGTTTTTATTTATACATTCGACCCCTGACAAGGATTTAAACGCGTGACCTTCCAGTTTAATTTCTGTGGTGAAACTGACTTTTGTCTTTATTATTGAAATCCAAAAAACATACATCCTAGGGAGTGGAGTGGTGGCACACGATCATGCACTACACTGTTAACATGGCCACCTGATCTTCTTGGTTCTTTCGGTAAAGTCACGTAGAAGGGAAGTAATAAAATAATAAAAATAAAACATAATAAAACAATTCTCACGACGTTTCGGCCACAACGCAAGCAGCCGTCCTCAGGCGAAGAATGAGAACATTATCAAGCTAGGAGCTTATATAGGTGTTGCGAGGAGGAGCGCCTTAACAAAAGAATGTGCATATGAAGAGGAATTTAGCATACCAATGGACAATGCGTAGGAGGTGGGCGGAGGGGTTTCAAAGTCCCATTATGCCCATGCATTATGCAGGATCAACAGCACCACGGGGGGGCGCAAGGAACAGCGTTAATAAAGGAAAGGAATGTTAGTGATATGTAGCTGCATTTACCAAACCACGTAGAAAACCAAAGTAAAAACTACATAAAAAACTAAAATATAAACTGAAACTTACTATACTCTACAATAAGCTGAGTTACTAACAACAAATAATAAATTACAATTCTACGTCGTAAGAAGTATATAATATACTTCCATCTAAACTTTATTCTCTTAGCATATACAGTACTATATACTGCCATAGATAAACCCAACATTAAATTATATACTGTATTGCTGTAAACCACCCTATACTTTATACATTTTAATATAACACTATGTATTATTCAACTCACCCTAATGTGTATCGAAATGGTTTATTACGTCCTTCCAATGATTGCTAAGCCTGAATCCATCTTCTCGGTTAAAATTGTCTCTGTGTTTGTATATGTGAATCGCCTCATGAACGAATCTCTCATGATAGCCAGATGGCTTGCAGAGAACCTCCGTCTTGGAGAAGTCAATGTCATGTGAGCCCACTGAGTTGTAACAGTGGTCTGCCACGGCTGAGGTGTTTGTCCTACCGTGTTTTAGATCAGCTTTATGTTCACGAATGCCCGACCATGGCTAACGTCAGCAGTGAGTGATATCTGAACCAATCCTTGCCCCCTTCAACAACGATGTTGTGATGATTTCATATGGCCAATGAAGAGCAAGATGTTGGTACTAAAGCGATTTCACCATTCAACTCCTTTGTCTAAGAGCTAGTACATTTCAGATGAACAATCTTCAAATATATATTTGTGGTAGTACAAAGTTACATGGATCAAGCTTTAGTTTTAGCAGCCGTAGTTGCACGCAGGAGAGATTATTTTATTCCTACCTGTGTTCGAGGTATCCGCATCTTTTATGGTTTGTGCCAATCTGGTTAAGCGCTGCCCATTTGTTTCTGAAGGTGGAAGCCAGCCAGTGCGGTGGTGGGCTCGCTGATGAGTTGTGTGTAGAGGATGCCGGGCAGTGCGGTGGTGGGCTCGCTGATGAGCTGTGTGTAGAGAATGCCGCACAGTGCGGTGGTGGGCTCGCTGATGAGCTGTGTGTAGAGGAAGCCAGCCAGTGCGGTGGTGGGCTCGCTGATGAGCTGTGTGTAGAGGAAGCCGACCAGTGCGGTGGTGGGCTCGCTGATGAGCTGTGTGTAGAGGAAGCCAGCCAGTGTGGTGGGGGGCTCGCTGATGAGCTGTGTGTAGAGGAAGCCGGGCAGTGCGGTGGTGGGCTCGCTGATGAGCTGTGTGTACAGGAAGCCGGCCAGTGCGGTGGTGGGCTCGCTGATGAGCTGTGTGTACAGGAAGCCGGGCAGTGCGGTGGTGGGCTCGCTGATGAGCCGTGTGTAGAGGAAGCCGGCCAGTGCAGTGGTGGGCTCGCTGATGAGCTATGTGTAGAGGATGCCGGGCAGTGCGGTGGTGGGCTTACTGGTCAGCTGTGTGTAGAGGAAGCCAAGTAGTGTGGTGGCAGGAATGCCGATAATCTGTGTGCTGTGGAAGCCAGGCATTGCAGTAGTGGGCTCGCTGATGAGCTGTGTGTAAAGGAAGCCGAGCAGTATGATGGTGGCATTTGTTGCTTGAGTTGCTTGAAGTGAACCCTACGAGTTGATCCGCGTCGTTTTAATGCTAAAATTCGCGTCACGCGGAGTTTGTGCCACGTGTTTCCAAAGCAGTGGCGCAGTTCTCTGCAGTTTAGTACTTGAGCGCAATGGCCAACGTCCAGAGCACTGAGGCATCTGCCTGCCAGCTGATACCGGCTATGTTTTAAATGAGGTTAACCAACCCATCTTTGTTTGTTTTGCTGGCAGCCTTTAATAATTCCTTACATTTTATCTGGACCTTATGGTATTTGTATAGGGTTCCTGCTGTAACGACATGATTATGGTGATCATTTGGTTAACAAGACACATCCTGCTGATGCGACCCACAAAAGCAAAACTCCGCCAGACTAGGTTGGTCTGTGTAAATCAGGGGTGTCCAAACTTTTTGCAAAGAGGGCCAAATTTGATAAAGTGAAGATGCCCGGGGCCAATAGTTCCTTCTGACATTTTTTTACCACAAAAGTTACGTGAAAATACACACTGTTATAAAAAAAATTCATTGTCACAATTACCTTTATTTTTCAAATGACAATGTAACCAAATATAAGCCACTCAGGCAGACGTGAACAACTCTAAAAACACAATTCTGCCTTTCATTCAGTCAGATAACATTGAACAAACTGTATAGAATACCTTAAATTTCCATGAGTTAAATGTCTTTGCCTCATGAACATTTTAAACAGGATTTCGATTTAAAGCTTTCGTGACTGCAGGGATTCATCTTCTTGGTTCTTTCGGTAAAGTCACGTAGAAGGGAAGTAATAAAATAATAAAAATAAAACAATAAAATAATTCTCACGACGTTTTGGCCACAACGCAAGCAGCCGTCCTCAGGTGAAGACCAGGTCTGTCGGGGAGACAGCGTCTGAATGAAATACCACCACGCTTGGAGCGTATATTTAAGCTGGGTTGGAAGGGGGGAAGGGCGCCTTGACAAAATAATTTGCATATCAAGAGGAATTTAGCATATTTATGGGAAATGCAGGTATGTGATTAGTACTACTTGTGAAATGTGTAGGAGGATGATACTATGTAGTTTATACTTTAGTTTTTTACGTGGTTGTTTAGTTAGTGCAGCTACATACTATTTACATTCCTTCCCTTTATTAATGCTATCCCCTCCCTTTGATGCTGCTAATCCTGCATAATGCACGGACATAATATGACTTTGAAAAACCTCCCGCCCACCTCCTACGCATTTCACAAGTAGTACTAATCACATACCTGCATTTCCCATAAATATGCTAAATTCCTCTTGATATGCAAATTATTTTGTCAAGGCGCCCTTCCCCCCTTCCAACCCAGCTTAAATATACGCTACAAGCGTGGTGGTGTTTCATTCAGACGCTGTCTCCCCGACAGACCTGGTCTTCACCTGAGGACGGCTGCTTGCGTTGTGGCCGAAACGTCGTGATAATTATTTTATTATGTTTTATTTTTATTATTTAATTACTTCCCTTCTACGTGACTTTACCGAAAGAACCAAGAAGATTTTAAACAGGAGTTTTATAAGTAATGCAAAGTGGTCTGTTATCACTAAATTTTAAAACAAGTGAATTTTGCCCTTGTCTTTGACAAGATCTTTCAGAAAGCAATAGTTTGTGTCACATCTACAGGTACATAACATCAACAGTTATAACCAAATCTTATTCAAGAATTAAAAAAAAACAAGTGCCATAAGTCCAAGTGCATTAGTGTGCTTTAGGCTTTTCACTGTTAATAGTGACAGATGTTACCGTTCAAAACACTCAATTTCAGATTGATCAAGGAACAGATAACTTGCTGACACTAATGAGAAGGGTGATACTGAAATCTAGATTTCAGTAAAGAGACCAGGTCTGGCTTTTGAGGGCAGTGGTTGAGATGCGTAAAATGTCACGCAAGTGGGAGTCACTCATCCTTGACCTCAATCGGTTCTTGTTTAAGTTCATGACTGAGAATGTTTGCTCACACAAATATGTGGAGCCGAATAAGCTCAGCATTTTCTTAGCGAATAACCGCATTTCTGGAAACCTGCTTTTGTCCAGATGCCGGTAAAAGTCAACAAGAGAACACTGCTGGTGTTTTCCACGGCACTCATCGTCACACTGCAGCTCAATGAGCTCCAGCTGCAGCTGTGGAGGAGCATCATCAGGGTCCACGGAGAAGGGAGAAGAGAAAAGCAACATGTCCTTTTCAATAACTGCAAAGTCCCGAAAGCGTTTGTTAAATTCTACAGAAAGAGATGTGATAGCTGTTGCATAACTCTTCATTTGCACACCGATGTTGTCCTGTGGGAAACTTGTCAATCACCTCTTTCAAAGCTGGGAAGTGCGCGGTGCAGGGCTCTGTTTGGGACAAGTGTCTTTGGAAAAGTTGCAGTTTGGTTCCAAAGGCCTTGATGTGAGTGTATAGCTGGCTCACCACTGCATCTTTTCCTTGAACATTAACATTCAGTGCATTCAGATGCTTCGTTATGTCAACCAAAAAAGCCAGATTTGCCAGCCATACAGAATTGGACAGTTCTTCCATTGGTTGTCCCTTCTCACCCAAAAAATGTCCAATTTCCTCTTTGAGAGAAAAATCGCTGCAGTGCGGACCCCCGACTTAGCCACCTCACATCGTTGTGATATATTACGTCACCATATTCAGCCTGGATGTCACGCAAGAACTGCTGAAACTGTCGGTGGTATAGAGCTTTAGAGCGAATAGAATTGATTGCCTTTGCCACTGGTTTGATAACATCGTCAAATTTGAGATGTTTGGTGCAGAGAGCCTGCTGGTGAATGATACAGTGAAGTTTAATAGCGTTACCTGCTTCTTCGCTGACTTTATTGCAGATCAGTGTGGACAATCCACTTCGCTCACCAGCCATGGCAGGCGCACCATCGGTAATGATCCCAGAAACTTTACTCCATGGTAGTTTCATATCATCAACAGCTTCACAAACAGAAACGAATAAATCTGTTTCTCTGGTTTGCCCTTTAAGGCTTTTGAGGTCAAGCAGCTCTCTGTCACATTCATGTTGTCATCAACTCCTCTTAAAAAAAGAAGTAGTTGTGCAGTGTCAGGATGCATCAGTGCTTTCATCGCAGGCTAATGACAATATGTCCTCAACTCTCCATGCCACAGTGTTGCGTGCCAGGCAAACATTAATACATTCTTGCTTCTTCTCGGGGCAAATGTTCTCCACCATTTTCATGACACAGTCTTTGATAAACGCACCTTCAGTAAAAGGTTTGCCATGTTTAGCTATTAACATGGCCACTTCATAGCTGGCTTTGGTGATGTTTTCCTTTGACTCACAGGCCCGCGTGAAGAATCGCTGTTGCGATGCCAGAGCAGCTTGGAGTTGCTTCACTTTTTCAGCGCGGTCACTCCCTGTTAGCTTGTCATATGTTGTAGCACGTTTAGTCTCGTAGTGTCTCTTTACGTTGAAATCCTTAAACAAGGCAACCGTCTCTTTACAAATTAAACAAACACAATTGCCTCGATTTTCAGTGAAGAAGTATTGTAATTCCCACCGATCCTGAAAGCAGCGGCCCTCACTGTCAACTTTTCTCTTTTTTTTTTCAATCGCCATGGCAGAAATGACTTGAGAAGGGTTCGCGGCACGGATGCAGAGCCAGATAGCATTAGAATGGCGCTGCCACCGTGTGGTGAATGGAGGAATTACATCTTTAAAGTTTTATGAGTTATTTATTCTGACAGAGCTAGCGAGCCATAAATAACACATTATGAGACCGAAGCTGCGGGCTGTATGAAATCTGACCGCGGGCCGTGATTGGCCCGCGGGCCGGACTTTCGACATGCCTGATGTAAATATTATATATGTAATTTCCTGCTTCTGGGAGTGAATAATGATATATATAGTCTGCTTATCTATATTGTTATCTATATTCTCCACAACGATGCTCATGAATACTTTGTGTTGTGTATTTTATAATGTTGCGTCAAACTAGGACCCACATCTTAACGAGGGGGTCCGTGCCTTTAACATCTGGCGGGTCACCAGCATTGATTCCAGCAAGGATGACTGCTGGTGAGACGCTGCATGTTGAAACCTGTCCAGAGCTTGCTTGTACTGAATCGATGCTGCTGGAATTATTCACTCCCAGAAGGTGGTGGGGTAGATGATTTGTGTAAAGGAAAGTTTTATACTCTACCTGGAGAGAGTTATATGAAGGAGAGGTCTGGCTGACTACTTTGTTACGTGTATCCAGAGCATTGATTGAAGGCACCCTGGGATCAAAATGATGAAATGAAAATACAAAGGGTGGCATTACAGAGTGCTTTAGGACAACTGAATTTAATTATGTAAAAACAAAATCACCAATGTGTCTGAATAGGGAACGTTTTTTAACGATCGGTGTATCTTGCCTGCTGTGGCGAATGACTATGGAAATAGAGCTGAGACTTGTGAAGTGTTGAGAGAGATGCATGCTGGCAAATCTTCTCCTTCGTATGACCGGTGGTGGTGTAGAGCAGTGGATCTCAGAGTGTGGTCCCCGTACCACCAGAGGTCCGCGACGCTCCTCCACATGGTCCACGGGGCTCATGATGCAAATGCAGGTTGATCCGGATAATAATGACAATGTTTATACCTTTTGTTTCGACATGAATATTTGACTCATGATATTTAATAATAAAAAAATAAAGTTCAGTATACTACCCTGGTTAAACTACTCTAACCATAAGATCTAAATGCCACCCCTAAAAACCTTATAGCTGCGTTTACATTTATTTATCATTCAGTTATATGAATGACTTTGTATTAGTAGTGGGTGGGGACTGGGTGGGTCCGCAGTAATGTTTGCATGGGTTGAGTGGTCCGCGGACCAAACAATTTTGAGAACCACTGCTGTCGGGCAACAGCTGTAATTTTACATTGAGGTGGTTGAGACAGATAATTGTGGCCGGAGCTGCGCACTGCATTGCTGTGATGCCTCGTTCATATTTGTGAAGCGGGCAATGAGTCGTGTGGTCCATGGTTTGTTATGCTGGGAATTAAAGTGAGAGTTAAACAAAAAATAAACAAATGCAAATAACAGCAATTATCTCAACTGCGATGGCGAGATCTTAACTACTTCGTGGGTTCGATCCTGACCCTGACGCTTTACATGTTCTCCCCGTGGTCGTGTGGATGTTTCTTCAGGTCCTCCGGTTTTTCCCTCAACATTTAGAAACACACGTTTCGAGTATTTGGCTGCTATAAATTTCCACACGATAAGCCACTTTGTTGAGCATTTACGGCCAGGTCCCTTCTGAAAAAGAGCTATATAGCTCAGTGGGCCTTACCTGGTAAAATATAACAAATATTTCCATGAGTGTAAAGATTAGTAAGGTGTTGTTTGGAGACAAATGATGGAGGGAGCACCCAATCGAGAACATTCCAGAGCGGACGACGTCGATGGAGCAATGAGATTATCTCGAGTACAGCAGAAAAGTGGACTATGACATCGCCAGCCCACGAGGGATGGTGACAAGAGGGGGCATCCTTCATCCAGCAGCGGAGTGATCACGGTTGATTATTTATTATGGCAATACTTATGTGTAAAAAAAATGCACAGTGCTGCGTTGTGTTTACGATATAAGTGTAAGAATCTGTGTGCCACCGCAGGGGAATGTGTCTACATCAAGCCTGCCATGGAATGCAATGATGGTCAGAGGGGGGGGTAAACACATTGAGGCTCGTTGCCAGCAACCTGTGGAGGCAAGCTACCCCCAGCAACAACTTGTTGTTGAAAAGAGGAAACGAAAATGCAATTAAACCACACACAACGAGGAAGGTACCCCTCGCAGACGGACATCAACTACGGGTGTGTAGAATATGACACCCGCGTGGCACGCGGAGAGGTTTGTATTATCGCAGTTTGTAATTTTGTAACCTCAAAGACCTGTTCCCAAAAGTAAACTGTTTTCAGAATCAAAATTAAATAAAGCACTTTGGTTCGAAACCCACAATAGTGCGTCGAGTTAAGTGAATAGTATGTGTATTTACTTGCTACAAAATCCATATGTTTGACATAACAAATCTTTCAACAGCGAAGGAAAGACAGTTTACCGCTTCTAAGCTGGGGGCAATGGATTTTTTAATCCAACAGCTTGTGTTCTGTCTTGCGGATCAATTATAATTGATTTTCACCGAGCGGCTGGTTTGCTGCCAAGCAAAGAATTTCAGGCACTCCAGGTGACGGCTCTTTATTAAGTTCTGAGAAAATGAAACCCCGTGCCGACTTCCAGATTGTTATGGGCTGTGAGGCTCGGTACTCTTGCCCACCCCACCCACCCCACCCACCCCCCCTGTGAAATTCAACAGCTTGCAATTCAAAATTAACTTCATCTCTGTATTGTTCTTTCAGCTGCAAACATTTCCATGGCACCAAAAGCGGTGTCTTATTTTTGCTCAAAAGTCTGGAGTCGTATAGAGCAAGCCTGCTATAAGAACAGAAGATGTGCTCGTGTGTGGGATGCACTTATGATATGAGCCTGATCTTGCTGCAGCGTCTCAGCTGGTATTGGAGCAAGGCAGATACAAATCGTTTTTCAAGCGGCAGGATGATGTGGAAGTACAAATTATATTTTATGTATTCATATCTATATTTTAAGCATTCCCAAACATAGTGGACATGATCATTCACAGACATGAACTGGCTGCACACTGTATTACTAAATGATCATAACTTAAAACAGGGAGAAAAAAACGGGTTAAGTGATAGATCGGCAGAAAATAGTTTTTTTATAGTTTTTGGAATTGTCAAATGTAAAATGTCGATGTTGACGAGTGTTTCGTTTTGTGGCAACCATTTCCACATGATGGGAGTGTTTTGTGTTTCATTGTGTTGAAGTTCACACGACTAAAGTTACAAAGAAATGTAAAAAAAAACTAAATGCAACAGCCCATCACGTGATTGTTTAAACTAAAACAGATTGCCTTTTGAATTTAAACAATAACATGACCAAATCGAAGGGCCGATAATTATTATTTTGTGCGAGAGACATCTATACAATGTGGATAATTAATGTATTTCACGGTTGTGTACTTGAGCACATTGATCTCTTTTTGCATTGAAACGTGTTTTGACAATTCCACCACCTGTGTCACGTGCTTTTATCTGTGGAACTGCGTGTGTGCACGTACTCCGGCGTGCGTTTGGATACTCATTTCCATCGTTGGTTCCTGAGCCAGTGCTGGATATTCCACATTCTTATGGCAAAAGCACTTTTTTACATCGGACAATCGCCGTTCACTTTCCCACTCACTGGTGGAATTTTTCGGCAGAACGGTGGTTAACATGCGCGCGCTCCCACGTGGGAGCTTCTTATTGTATGCGGTTTAATTATCTTTCTTGAACTCATAAAGTTTGGGCTAATTAACTCGAATATGGAACGCGGTGTTGTATTGCGTGAATTAATAATTAAATGGTTTCCATATTTTCTGCGACCTCCATAAACAGTTGACAGTGTATAGCGTGTTGCCTGAAATAGTTTCTCTAAGAAGATTTAAAGCTTAAAATTAGTTAGTAAAATGCCTCCCTCCATGTTGGGAACGGACTTCAGATTGCAGTCAACGTCTTTCATTGTGGAGCTGAAACGCGACTTCGGGAGGAACGACGTAACTTTATACCTAAAGGATGTTCTCAATGCACTGCTGGACAAAGGCCTCCACAAACTATGTCAGCTATGGGGGGAGGGGGATGGGGTGTTTGACCATACTTAACCATGCTGGTCAGTGCAGGTTGGTGAAGAGGGTGGATGTCAAAGGACGGTTCGTGTGACACTCGCCCACTGATGTTAGCCGTGGCCAGGCATCGAACTCGGGATGCCAGAGGGATGCGGAGAGAAAACAATCTGCGTTCAGCCCCGGCGGCACGACTGTGGCCATCTGACAACGTCGGTGGATGAGCGATCAGAAATCATTCGTCACATCTATTCAGAAACCTGTTTTGCAACGGCATACTTACACTTTAGAGCAGTGAGAGAAATGTAAATTGTTGTGAGCGTATACTGCGGGAGGTTAACACTTCACAATTTAAATTGCAATTGCTGTACTCGCAGAGGCAAACTGCACAGTCAGAGCGGCAGATTCTCTTAATTGTCGCAATAAAATGTCACCGAGCAGAAAATTATCAATTAGTATGTTTTTTTCTTTGCTGCGCAACATAATTGCAACAAGGCGGGGGATGCATGCCGTCGGTCTCAAGTCAGTGGCAGTATTTTCCTTTTTCGTTTTTGAAAAAAAAGAAAAGGTCCGTGGCATGAGGCAAATCAGGTGGGGATCAGGTCGGCTCAACGCACTTGATCAATACTGGAGATGGATGCCGCTTTAATACAGTGGGAGTAGCACGGTTTTGCACTTCACAAAGAGTGCTTTGAACGAGATTTATGAAAGAACACGTATCGAGCGAAAAGCAGTTAGCGAAAGAAATAAAGGATAAAATAGGCCACTGCATAGGACTTTATGAGCTCGCTCGGTCAAGTTAGGGTCAGCATCGTGATAGACTGCGTTGCAGTTTGCCTCTAATAACATTTTAGAGGCTCATCCAGAATGTGACCACTCAGCTGCATACCAGAGATATCTATGTACTGTACGCTGACTGCATTTATTTTGCAGTTAATGGTTTCCAAATGTGGGTTAAATTGTCACACGGTCAGGAGAATAACCGGATTGAAAGATCGAGGCAACCTACACGTGGCTGGCTGCCGAACCGCAGACACTGACACGTGAAAAAGTCGGAGTGATCCCAAGAGGTTTGAGTGCGGCGTCAGCACGCTTGTTTGGTGCTTTCTAAGTTTCCACCAGCTGCTGCATGCGACTTTTTTTTTCTTCTCTCGAGCAGAGAACCTCTGTTCGACATTTCCTCTGAGCTGCTTGTTTTGGCCTCCGTGCTCCTCTCTCATCCCACGTGTGAACCGCGCTTCTGTGCACGCGCTCAATGACAGACTCGTTTCTGAATGTTCGTGAACACTTGCACACGCGTCGTCTTCTGCTTCTTCAGATTCTTTTTCTGCTTCTGCTGCTGCTTCTGCTGATTCTTCTTCTGCTGCGTCTTTGCTGCTTTTTATTGTTCTTCTCCTTCCCCTTCTCTCTTATTCCTACTCTTTTATAAATACTGGAGTAATTGAGTAGCTGCTAACGCCCTCATTTGTGTTTTCATCACAGCATCCTCTTCTCTTCTGTCCAACACTGTTCTATGTTATACGCACCTCTGTTATACACACCTCACAGTGTTTGTACGGCGCCTCGTGGGGAGCGGTTGTGCAGCGGGCACTGCGCTACAAACCCGGCCACCCGAGTTTGATTCCCGCTCATGGCTAAGACCAGTGGCGGGATATCTGGACCGATCCTGGGCTTCCCCCAGGTCGACTCAGCCTTGAATGATTGCTTAATCTGTGTGAATAAGGCTGCTTTGGAGACAAAGGCGTGGTGCCGGCCTTCATAGGTGCGACTGGCTAACAACACTTGCCCCAACAGCCTGTTAAGGCTATACGGGGGATCTTTGGTTTTTTTGTACAGCGCTTTGAGGCGCAGTTACACTGAGGTGACACACAAACCCAAATTATACCGGAATGTAATGGATACTTTCAGAAGAGATGGGGTTGTATTTTTCAGAGAATCTAGACTGGTGAGTGGCATTCTGCACTTGTTGGAAGGAGGCATTGGGGGTAAATTCGCCAAAGGTAGCAGCCTAGGGGAATGCTGAAAACCCATTCGGTGGTCATGCTCATACTACATATTAACGCGAGACTTTGCTTATGAAATGCCATGAGCCAGTCACGTAACATCCTAACAAATCACTGCTGTAGCAAACTTCAGGCTTGGACATTTCCTCCCACAGACTGCTCATTTACATTGAAATGTGGTAGTATGCATCATATAATGATGTGATACATTCTCTTTCAAATTAAGCAATCTATTATTCCAAATGTCTACATAAAATATATACTGTATACGGTCTTATTTGCTTATAGACAGCTTACGTTATATGGATCTAATGTGTTGCGAATTCATATCCGCACATGAAATGTCACTTGCATAGTCATAATACCATGATCTGAGCACAGCGATGTTATCACTATCGCTAAATATGCGAGTGTGTATATATACCTTTCTCTTTATATATAAAACACATAATGGCTTAGCCTGCTGTAGTTGACAAGTCATATCTAATATGTCCAGAAGTTGCACGTGCTGCTACTTTGGCAGTGGTGCACAATTAATAACAAACTCAACACACTGCAATAACACGGTGGCCTTAAAATAAAACCAATATGTAATTGCCAATGTTTCAGGCCGTGGGACTTTTTTAAACTTCCACCGATTGTGTACTATTTATATCTGTCCTTTAAGGCAACTTTGTTGATGAGGGTGTTGAGTTTATTGTAGAACAATGGTCATCACTGCTATGAGTTAAATTAGAGATGCCAACTCTGCAGGTCCCAATGCCTCCTCCACCCACCTGATTCCCTTTACGATATAACAATATTGTTATGGGTAAAGCCAAAAAGCTACATTGTAAATTAACAAACAGAACATTGGTCATGTTAAGATAGCGGTAAGAACAGATTTTGATTAATTACTGTGCAATTTATCCACAAAATGAAAATTAATTTATCAATTGGATATTTTAACTGTGGCCTTTCCAATCGTAACAGAATCACCGTACAGAGTGGAGTAAAGTTGGCCAACACTAAAATAACACGACGTCCCTGGGTTAAATAAACATGTAGAAGTATGCATGGCGCATGTCCCCAAGCTGTCTCACAAACCAAGGCCTTAACAGAAAAAAAACATGCGAACGTTATCAAAAACCATTTGTGAACAGAATCATAATCAGTCGGTCCACTGCTGGATGAAGGCCTCCCGAAGGTTCCACCATCTCTCGCGATCCTCTGATGTAATTCTAATTTGCCTGGCAGCTGCATAAGAGCTGATTGTATAATTCCATCTCCTTGGTTGGCACTCCATCCTTTTTTTTGACCATAGGCCTTCATTCCTTCTAGCTGTGACGTACCCTGCCCAAAGCCAACTTACTTTTCTGAACAGTTTGAATCATGTCGTTAACCCGCGTTTGTGCTCTTGATCCACGTGTCTCTCTTTCCGTCTCTCAATGTGATTCAATGCACGCGTGTCTCCACGCTTTTTTTTTGTTGTTGAGCGCTTTCCCGTTTTTGCCCCATCTGATCGTGTTTCTGATCCATGTCATAGCAGGCGGCATGCGCTGATTGAAAGCATTCTTCTTGAGGTGCGTTGCTATGTTACCTTTCAGTGTCTAGTTCAGATTGTTTTTTAAAGGCACCTCAATCTGCTCTCGCCTGCCTCTTTATTTCACCATTTTGATTCTGGTTTGCTTTCAATAGCTGACTTAGGTACATAGACTCTGCCTATGGCTTTCCGCTTGTGTCTTCTGACATGTGTAATTGCTTCTCACACCTGTTGCACGTGACAGTGACTCAGCCGCCAAATGGGAATGAGTAGCATTCCACACTCATTTGTGCATGGAAACATCCTGACCTTTGACCTTAACATATAAATAAAATTAGTGTCCATTCTTCAAAGGGTTCTCACGGAATCTTGTAGTTTTTTCGAATGTTTATTATTCCCAGACTATAAATGTCCGGCGATGAGTAACTCGCATTACCATCGTTGGTATTGCTTTCAACTCTGGCTCTCGCGCAGACAAGTAAACGTACTTTCTTCTGACTGTACTATTGTATAAAAGCTGTGGATACTGCTAACTCAAATTCGCTTGGCTACCCAATGTCGATGCAATAGAGTTGCAGTGGAGAAAGCGACTCAGAGTCCCATTGGAGCCGAATTCTGAGAACTCAACAGACTAGGATTGTCCCATTTGCAAGATGGACATGGGTCACCAAAATTACAAAAGCAAAATTAACTAAATAGAGAAGAGCAATGAAGAGAATAAGGAATCGGAGCAAAAAATAACCGTGTCATCGGAGAAATTTCAAATATTGCACAAAACATAATAAAAAAAATCCCTGTAGCATAAGTCTGCTTGGGCAGATTATTTTTTGACTGATAATTGTCCAATTAAGTTATTCAAATAAACAAGGTGATTATTTTACGATGTACACAGACTAGGACTGTCCTGGAGTGATGCACAAGCAGTGCCTCACTCTGCGTTAGAGAAACAGCCCACAGACTTGGCTATCACAAAACTACTTGATACACGCTTTAAAGTAAGGGGTGGGCTACATTATCCCACATGCCCTGTTATAGAAAAACATGCTAGTTGCATGTGAGTCATGTCGATATATATAATTCTCAACTGGAATGTAGCCAAATAAAATATAATACAATTATTTAACAACAGCTCTTTTCGTGCAGTAATTTGTTACCAACCTGACACCACCAACTCTTAATTTACTTGATAATCTGATTTAGTCACAGATGACTGCTTTTATTCCAAGGCAGGATCTTAGCAGTGCCTGGTCATTTCTCTTGACTCATGAGTCACCTGGCCACCTCTGTCACTTTACACTTTAATGGAGTAGAATTAAATGCCTCTTTATCCGTATTTACGTGGTGTACACTTTTTCAGATGCTGATTTTTATGTTACCCAGGAATAAGTGGGCTGCACGGTAGCTAAATGTTAACTACCTCGTCTGGTATACAGGAGGTTGTGGGTTTGTCCTTATCCTGATGCCTGTATATTTGGAGTTTGCATGTTTTCCCCGTTGTCGTGTGGATTTTTCTCTGGGTCCTTAGGTTTTTCTGTCCACATTTAGAAACGTGTTTGTATTTGGCTGCTATACATTTCCACATGATAAGCCGCTTCGTTGAGCTATCATTTGTGGCCAGGTCGCTTCTGAAAATGAGTATATAGCTCAATGGGCCTTACCTGGTAAAATAGTTTAGTTTTTAAGTGTGGCAAATAAGATGACTTTGCTCGCAGTTTTGGCAACCTGCGGTGATCACTTCCGGTCCCGCCTCTAACCAACAGGTGAACGTTGCTATTAATATGCATGAGCCGTGCACTCTGCTTATCCCGTGACAAAATATGAATAATAAGAGTTTTCACCAATCAATTAGGGACCACAAAGGTTTCCCTGTATAAATACCATTTTCTCATTATTTAACATTTGAATTTCACGTCATTTCATTATTTTAATTGTGATGTAATTATATTAAATTCAATTCTCTATACTATAACGTTATTGATAGCTCCTAAATATTGAACTTGTAGTTGATGTGCTGTCATTTGATGGTCTTCCAGAAACGCGATTCTTGAAGCCACAGTTTTAAATACCTTTGACCAAATTCGCATTACAGCGCAAACTTATCTCGTCAAATCTTGAGAGCCTCGCAGGAGTTGGGGCTGCTTAAAATCTTGGGACGGGTGACCACCGTGGCTTGCCGGGTGGTGTAGGTGTGGTGGCGTGAGATGACCACGAGTTGGAGGTGCTGAGCGTCACCTCCGATTACGCGTGACTGATTACTCCGCTTTCCTCACTCACTCGAGTACAGTCATCGTATTAGTCAAACATCCCAATGCAGGACACCTCTGCTAGAAAATCGTGAGACTCAATGAGGTTTTTTTTTTCCCAGGGTAAATAATGGACGTCATTAAATATCTCCTGCATGGCCAGATGAATTGCAAGCACTGTATTTTCTCTTTCGATAACGAAGGCAAACATGGTTCACCAGTATATTGAAAACTGTTAAGATTGTATCATTGCTGTAATAATGCTCGGGCTGTTACGCAGGCTAAGCTGTGGTGTTCTTTTTCAGATATGATCGCTGAAAGGAATAGGCAAAACATTGATTAATCATCCAGCTTGCATAATTAATGCATCTGCTGAAAGTCTTTCCTCATGACTAAAAGGAGTTCTTAACCTGTTCTTTCAGCATCTATGTCCCTTAAAAAAAGTCCTCTCTGATTTTCATCCACCCATATATAATGAAGCAGCAATATGTACCTCATGCATAACTAATACTGATGATTTTGGCTGATGATTTTTTTTTAACTGGTGTTTAGTCATTATTTTCCATTAGGCAGCCAAATTGTTTTCACAGTTGATATTGCTAATCATTTAAACACGTTTATAATTTAATCAGTAAATATTGAAAGACATGCAATCAAAGCTGAATTTACACATTTCTATTCTACTCTTATAATACTCAAAATATTCACATGCAAGTGCAAAGATGAATACAAAGATCCCCCGTATAGCCTTAACAGACTGTTGGGGCAAGTGCTGTGGCCAACATGACAAGGGGAGGCCTAATTGAAGGCCGGCACGGCACACGAGGAGGTTGGGTGGCCAACACCACGCCCGACCGCCTTTGTCTCCCAAAATGACGATGTTATACACCACACCAGGAACTAATCTGAGGCTGAGTCGACCTAGGTGGAGGCCCAAGAATGGTTCAGATATTCCATCACTGGTGTTGGCCGCAGTGCGCTAACCGCTACGCCACCACTCCCCACGCATGCAGGTACATGCACACTCGCACCAACATGCCAACTGTAATATAATTTTGGACTCTTATTCAGTTTAAAAATAAAAAATACATGTGGGTGAGTGGCATGGCAAATGCGCTATACTATGAACCCTGGCCACGTTAATTCGAATCGTGGTCATGGCTATCATCAGCAGACAGTGACATCTGAACCAATCCTAGACCCCCCCCAACCTTTCACCATCCCACACTGATCAGCATCGTGAAGTATGGACAACAAACCCCATGGCCAACATGACAAGGGGAGGCCTTCATTAGCAAGCAGTTTGTCGCTAAAGATTATAATTACTTTGAGCCAGTATCTGGTGAAAAAAAAAGTGGCTGGCTGTTTTTAGTAACATGTTATTTTAACTGCGAATTAAGTGCGATAAGAATGGGAAGGACTTCGTGACTGAAATTGACCTTGAAAACACATGTAATGTGTAGACAATTTATTGTGTCAATGTAATGCCAGCTAATGGAATTCTACACGTTTTGATTTTTATATGGAATATAATGAAACTCTTTTCCAACAGTCGAGTGTAGGTTGATAATTTGCTCATTTTACGTACATACATATACAGTGATCCCTCGTTTATCGCGGTTAATGGGGACCGGAACCCCTCGCGATAGGTGAAAATCCGCGAAGTAGGATTGGCCCCCTAGGAATTTCCGTATATGTGTGTGTGGGTACCAGAATGTTTAAAATATGTATATTTATACTTTATATGTATATTTTACTTAAATCTATTTAATTATAAAACCTTAATATTATACATTCACTCTCTCTCTCATACGATACGTATTATGGTGTTCTACACTCACCAATGACAGTAGTATCTTGAAACTTGACTCCAGTAATGACGATGACAATGACGATGACAATGACGATGACAATGACGACGATGACAGACAGTTCGATGAATGTGATGATGAATGATGATGATGATGGTGTTACTGCACAGGTATAATGAGGCCTTTAAATCAGTTCGGGAAGCGCCTCATCACGTGCCTTGTCTGAGTGCCCGTGGGTATGTACAAAGCCTCTGAGAGAGTTTCTCTCTTTGTCTGGCATCCTGGGAAACCGTTTCTCTCGCGCATCACGATGAAACAACGCTGCTTTCCGCAATACGGCTGCCGATATGGCGGTATTTTTGAATATTTTATTTTTCAATTAATATTTTTGAAAAATCCGCCAAGCACTGAGGCCGCGAAACTTGAACCGCGAAGTGGCGAGGGATTACTGTATGTTTTTTACAACCTCATCGTGAACCAATAAAGCTGAATATTTGCAAACGCAACATTGGAGTATCTACGTATAGGGAGGCCAATTTGAAATGGGGAGCTGTCATTGAGAAACCTCCACAAGATGGTGCCATCGTAGTTTTGCACACCTGCCTCAGTATCGAACTGGTGTTGTTTGGCTGTTTCAAGTGAGCGGATTGAGTGGCGTACAGGTGATCATCGATTGTCTGGCACCGCGCAATTATCCGCCTTCCAACATTAACCGGCACTGCGCGATTATCCAGCAGCTTCCAATATTATCCGGCAGACCCGGGCCGATCTGGTGAAACCAGCAAAACTGATCCAAAGGCTGTAACCAGTCCTGCGATCAGCACCGTGCGCGTGACAAAAAAGTAACTACACTTGATGTCAGTGTTAAATATGATATACGGTACATTATACACTACATACAACTTAAACAATGAAAATAATGCACGTAAAGACATCACCCCATGCAGAGTCTTCGAGATTGAAGTGGTGCAGTAAATACGTGACTTTTTACAGTAGGATATTTATTTTTGTCCATTTGTATGTTTATTTATGCCATTTTCTTCTCGTAAGATTTAAGACACCAAAAAACATGCCAACACCTAAAAACATGTCATTCAGGAATGTGTAAAAATAAGATATTTTAAATAATGATTAGTGATTATCCAGCGTTGATGATTAGTGATTATCCAGACCTGTCTAGATTCACAAGCTAAATATGCACCTCTTTTCACTAAAACCGGCTGACAGTTGCCACACTGTTCCAATAGTGTGCACCCATAGAATATTGTGACTTTGCAAGCCGTTTATAATTTATTTTCAAACAAACAAACACGTTTTACCTTTTATGATGTGGCCTATCAAAAACTACAAAAATCTGCCACATCAAACTGCCCGACAATAATGCTGACAACAAAGCGGATATGAATGTGACATTAAAACAAAGATGTGCCCCTCGACCTGCACCATACAGGTGATGGAGGACTCCAAGCAGCTATTTACTATATACGCGTGCGTGCGTGCGTGTGTTTAAAACGTCATGAAACATTTACACGGAATCATTCAGTATTCATTTTTTGTGCCTAACCCTCGCCTTTATACTCGCGTTCACGCCAAGCAGTAAGTTTTCCACCATTTATGGCCATTAATATGAATGTTTACAGCTCAATAAAGCGGTTACGTAAAATCGGATAAGGTTGAGGTTAGTGTTAGAATGAGGGCAAAAGGGGTTAGGGATGAAAATAGAAGGCTAAAGGAGTGCAGATCATTTGTCGAAAACGTTTAACCACACGAAAAACACAAAGCACAAACTGAATCATTGCAAGAGGCCTCTGCATGCGGGAATGTTTTCAGCGTTCTGTCACAAACAGGGACTTGCACTCACTGCCGACAAGAGGTGGAGTGACATGCATTATAATCGCACTGTCCTCTCGTGTATTATTAATAATATTGCTGTACAAACATTAATTCACAAATATGCACACATTCGAACTGACTTATTACAACAAAGAAAAAAAATGCATATTTCATGTTTTTAAAAACATTTTGTATATTACAATGCCATTGTATGTATATGTGTGGGGTTGTATTTTGTTGTATTCTGCAAAGCACTTTGCACCAAACCAAATTAATTGCCGAGCGTGCTTGCCCCGTGCAGAACAAGATCACAGAGCAGCCAATTTAAAAAAAAGTCGTGATTATCGCTGTTGGGAGGAATCAGGCCCTGTTGGCTCCTCTGAGCAATTTTCCAAAGTGACGATAATAACGGAGCCTAATGAAAAGAGAAGCATAGTGAGTGTAGGTCCTCGTTAAGGCAAGCAGCGGGAGTTAACACCAATTGATAGCTGCTAATTAAAAAGCTTGCATTGGTGGGAAATGGAAAAAGGTGAAAAGCTGTATTTTTTAATCTCCTTTTTACTCCTGACCTGAAGCATTAAGTATACCTAAATACAAAACAGCATTATACAAATACGACGCTGATGCAGCGTCCGTTTGTGTCAAAAAGTCCAGGGAACGGTAAAACTGCCGGTTCCTTTAACAGCCACCATTGGTTGAGGCCCAAGTAGTGTGTGAATTCTTTTTTAAGTGGCGCTCTTTCATTGTACAATGTTTAGACTGGAATTTGATGAGATAACAAAGACAAAGTGACTTGACTGTCAGCATGGACCCATGCAGCAACAGTGGCTCCATGACTTGTGAGGTGAAGACAAAAAAAAACCCTCTTGCTATTGGTCGGCAGATAGAAGACTGACATCGAATGCCTGCGACATTATAACCCGGTAACCCAGAGGATCCACACTCATTAAAACCGTTTAAATATAAGTTGGGACAACAAGTTCATTTTGAGCGTTTGGAGCGTGCGGGGCTGCTCGGGGTTCCTTATAGCGAGTAAACACCATCGCGTGCTAGCTCGTACACAGGGGCCACCGTGGGTCAAGGCTCCTGGTGGAAACCTTAGAGAGGTGTGCTCATGGACCATTGCTTTGGCCTTGTTTTTCTACGTGTGTTGGGGTGCACACTAAAAATAAATACATTTGTCAAATGACAAATATAATGTATGCATCATGCTAATTTACTGGCGTTTTTTTACAATCATTAAGCATTACCTTTATCGTATCTATTAAAATGGTACGTAGCAGGTGTTACCAGCTGACGCATCTGCAAATCCGCAAAAAGCCAATAAAGCAAGCAATTATTTCTCTGTTGGCAGACTTGGGAACACAGAACTGAATGTGTTAATTGGATCAAGAAAAAAATGCAAGTGCCTCTCGGCTTTATTACGTTGATATTCATGTGCAGTAGATCACTGGAGAGACCGGGAAAGGCTGCGATTTGCCGCAAATAATGGCATTTTTGCGATTGGCTATTGTCGCGTGCACACGTATACAGTAATTCATTGTGATTTGCATGTTTTTTTATTACCCTGTGTTCGATAAAGGCCTCCCCAATGCCGCCATGTCGGTCAACGTGCTCGTCAATGTGGGCTGGCAAAAGAGGGGCCCAGGTACCGGTTTCCGTATCGCTCACCACTGACGTTAGCCGTGTCCGGTAATTCAAGTCGGGGGTCGCCCCGGTTTACAGCGCAGTGCACGAAACACTGCGCGACTCCTCCATCCCCAAAGTTAGCATAACCCTACTTTTATCACCACATGAACAGTCCCATGGGACAGTAACACGAACACACGATGTGAATACTAAATGCACGAGATGGTGGGAAGCCTCAACATTTGCACGAGTTTTAGCCGTAAATGGAGCGAGTAAATCCGCATGCTTTTGCCTCCCATTGTGGTTTCCTCCCCCGCTCCCCCATTGTGGTTGCCCCCCATTGTGGTTGCCCCCCGTTGTGGTTGCCTCTGTTGCGGTTGCCCCCCCAGTTTTTGTTGCCCCCCCATTGCGGTTGCCCACCCCCCCCCCATTGTGGTTGGCCCCCATTGTGGACTCAACTAAATGCTGCGAGTAAACCCGCACTCTGTTGCCCTCACTGCTGTTGCCAACTCAACGGTGCCAGTGGAGAGAGAGACCAGAGAGTGCGTACACCAGGAAATTAACAGCACTACTTCCCCAATAACAGCCAACGTCCCCCCGGTCTGCCTCCCACACTCCCTGGAGGTGAACAAAGGCCTAGAAGTGAAGTTTGGAAAAACGGCAATCCCTGATGGAGTTTCCCCAGAGTTCATGAAAAAGCTGGTGCTCATTCCCTGGATATTGCTCGTACGATTCTTTACAGACATCGGCTCAAATGGACGATAACCATAGAAGAAGTATCGAGGATTATCACCCTTAAGAACCCTGTAAAGGGTTCCGACAATCCCAGACGTTGCAGGCCAATTGCACTTCCCAGTATGGTATACAAGCAAATGGAGCCCTTGCTTTTAGAGCAGTTTAAAACAGAACAGGAAGCAGCCACTCCTAAGGCACAGGCTGGTTTTAGGACAGGCCGAAACTGCGATGACCAGGTTTAAGCCTTGACATGTTACGATAAAATCGGCTTTCAACATAAATTAAAAAAAATGCAGCATTCAGTGACCTCTCCTCCCTACATGACCACCGTCTGGCTGAAGGGTCTCCTGCTGAAGTTGTCGAAGGTCGTCAACTCCCAGCCAACCGTCAACTCGACCACCGCGTGAGTGGGCGACCGTAAGTTTTGCGTGCAAGTCTGCGGGAAAAATCTAAACGACGGACTCCACCAGGGCTCTGTCCTCGCCTGGGTGCTCTTAAACCGGTACTCCAGCGACATCCCACAAACGGCTTCCCGCAGATTTCTTCACGTTATGATATCGCCCTGGCCACGCAAGTGGAATCACTGGAGGGGACAGAGGCAGCATTCGAAAGAGACCTAAAATAAACATCAGAGGGAAATTTCTGCACCTAGCGCCAAAAGCCAATGCGGAAAAAACGTCCATTTCCACCTTTCACCTCAATAACCACCAGGCCAAGAAAAAAGGATGAGTGTGAGGTTATATATGGAATCTTGCTAAAGCACGATGAGAGTGCCTGGTACCTGAGAATCACCCTGGGTCGGGCCCTCGGCTCCCACCAACACTTCAGAAACGCCGGCAAGAAGGCGAGCTCGAGGGTCCATCATCCAGAAGCTCGCTGGAACACCACGAGGCAGCAGCTCGCGAACCTTTCGCACGTCGGCCCAAGCACCTGTCTCATCGCCAGCGGAGAACTGTGCTGCAGTCTTGTGTAAATGTGCACACACCCATCACGTGACATACATTAACGCTGCCGTGAGAGTGATACGTGCCCTTAACTTCACCCTGCTCCTATGGCTGCCAGTCAGAGCCGACCCAGCCACTAAGCGACCCTTGCAATTGCAAAGGGCCCCGTGGCCAGCAGAGGGCCCCCTAGAGTCACTGCTAGCTAGTGGGTGAAAAAATCATACATCAAAGGGTCCTCCAACCAAATTTTGCTTAGGGCCCCCAAAGGTCTGGGGCCGGTTCTGCTGCCAGTGCTGTCAAATGTTGCACCCTCCGTCATCAAAAGATAAATCGCCTGTACTATGAGAAGCTCATGGCTGATCTTGAACTCCAGCTACACCAGGACATTATCAGACCCTTAGAAGACTATTTCTGAAGTCTGTAAACTCGTTCTGGAAACACATGCCCACAGAGCTATTAAGTGGAATGGACGCTGAGAGTCATTGACACGAACACCTCAGCTGTACCTAATAAAAACCTGGTTGATGATTTCAACTGAAGAACTTCCCAGATTCCATCTCCACTGGAGACACAGGACCACACGAAACCATATCCACTGTGCATCACATGGTGTCTGCCGGTCAACTACAACATAAGTAGGGAATCAAGAACTCGCTGACCTGTGAATGTGGCGAGCTACAGTACATAAGCCACATCGCCAGTGACTGCCCACTGTGCATTTCCTCGAGAAACAGCAGCAGCGATCCACCACGCTACCCCAGAAGCCATCAACCATTGGCTATTTCACCTCACTATAAATCAAACGTCTATTTTGAATCGCCATACGCCAAGAGAATACTAAATGCGTGTGTTTATATACGGGGAGTGGTAGTGTAGCGGTTAGTGCGCGGCGCTATGAACCCGGCGACCCGGGTTCGATTCCCGCTCATGGCCAACACCAGTGACGATTACCTGAACCGGTACTGGGCCTCCCCTATGTCGACTCGGCCTCAAATGAGTACCTGGTGCAGTGTGTAAACATCACCACTAGGGAGACAAATGTGGTCGGGCGTGGTGCTGGCCACACTTCATAGGTGCTCGCTAACAGCGCTTACCCCAACAGTCTGTTAAGGCTATACGGGGGATTTTTGTCTTTGTATATACAGGGTGGCCCAAAAGTCAGGACACAGGGTTAATTTATTTAATTTAACAAATCTTCAAACTGACTCAAATTAATGCATGAATTACCTTTTTAATTGAATTTAGGACTTCTTTTTTAGATTACAGATGCTGCCTTTAGCAAAACGTATTTTTACTCATTCGTGTTTCGTCAATTTTCTTTACAATTTTAAATGTTATATGAAAAAGAAAAATATATATGAATAGTAATAATAGATCAAATATTAACTTCAATAATAAACAATTACAATGTTTTAATGCCAGTGTTAAAATAAGTAAAATAACCATATGTTCCCTGACTTTTCGGCCATCCTGTATATATATAGTTATGTATAATTGTTATAAATAGGATTTAGCCCTTAATGTGATTTTGGATATAGTTATTGTACAGCATTGTGACATGCAATTAGCATGACTGATGCAATATACATTTTAATTATTGTTATAGTTTAGTGATACAAAAATTCAAACGTAAAATATTTCCAGTCTTTCGGTAGCCTATCTTTTGGAAATTGAGAAACCGAAGAGAGGGAACAGTGGCAGTCGCTTGATAGTCATCGGCAAGCCAAAGTTGGGCTCACAATTGCCAGTGTATTTAGCTGGATGATACAAGCATGAGCATCAGGGAGACCACTTTAAGAGGAAATAGTGTGTACCTTTGGTGCACACGCTTAGAATAGGTTGATGCTGCAGCGACTCAAATATATGTCACGAAGCGAAAATTTATAAAATGTAGATCAATAGTTATATTTTTGTTGTTGATAAAATGCTCTTTAATTGCACACCAAGAAGCTTGGACCGGTGTTGTGCAAAAATATAAAAGTTGTAATTCATGGGCAATGTCAACAGAATCACCATCATGATGCATACGCCTGCCACGTACAATACAAAGAGGCTATACTATTCATTTCGCAGATAAATTGTTAGTGTGAGTGCTATTAGTGACAAATAAATGAAGCTGGTACTGGCAGATGATTGTGATGGTGGTGCCACCTCTTCTCTGCCCACCTGTTCCAAGTTACGCAGCAACGTGGTTAAGAATTCAACCCACACTCCCAGTGCAGTCTCTTCAGCAATTTAAAGGATCGCGTTGGCAGTATTGAACAAGCTCAATTCAACACAGATTATTTACCCATAGCCATTATGACAGCGCTGGTAACATATTTTCCCGTGATTTAGTTTTACAGTCACATTTGATATATTTTTGTTTTCATTTGAATCTGTTTGCACACATTTTTTACTTTAGAGTGGTTCAGTGTCTGCTCATGCATAGAAAACTATTCATATCTGAATTCAAAGCTGTTGTTTTTGAAACTTTAAAACTTTTTTTTAAGGAACCCACAGTATGAGCTTCAAGTATTAAAGTTATTCATCTGTTTACCCTCTATTCTGAAGCAGCACGGTTGCCTGAAATGCCATCCTACTAATATATTGACTTGTTTAAGATATTAATGACAATTTTTCTTTTTTAAAGTGAGAGGACTCTGTATTGTCCTATTTAAGTCTATTATTTTAATCAGGAATTACAAATAAAATTACAATAGGCAGACAACGTTATGTCACGTGTTACAATGGTTACCTGTGTTTATTTCACTTCAGAGTTTGCTACTGCGGGCTCCCCTTTGCCGTGAGGGTCATGGGGCTTATTTAACCATACTTCACAACGCTGGTCAGTGTTGAAGGCGGCTAGAACAGACACGGGAGCATAGAAGTGCAGTACACATGGTGGATTTCGCTACACTTTTCCCTGCGGCCCACAACATAGCCTTTGCAGCAGCCTATAATAACCTGGCTTGCATGCTGGTCACCTGTCCAATAGGTGCGCCGCAGTAATGAGATGTTAACTACCTCACCTGGTATACAGAACGTTGTGGGTTCAATCCCGACCCTGACGCCTGTATATTTAGAGTTTGCATGTTCTCCCCATGGTTGCATGGATTTTTTTTCCCGGTACTCCGGTTTTTCCATCCACATTTAGAATAAAGATGCATTTATAGTATTTGGCTGATTAAATGTCCACATGATAAGCCACTTCGTTGAGCTATCAAAAAAGAGCTATATAGCTCAGTAGTTCAGTTTTAGTTTAGTTTAATATGCAATAAACATTGACAAGCATTTTACAGAACAAAACAAATTAACAATAATCTAAAGCCTAATATATGTACATTTGAATTTGAAAATATTTCCATCGCTTTATTATTTAGTTGAGATTAGAATGTGAATAAATAAGTAATGTTGTGAACCTCGGGGGAAAGGAGGTGGGGGGGATGGAAAACACTGTGCAGGTGGCCTTATCCGCTGAGCAGGCGGCAACTCTGAGCAGGCCGCCTGCAGGACACTACCGCATTTCATTGGCTCAAGGTGGGATATCAATTGTAGTCATAAGTAAAAATTACCTGGGGCCCGAGTAGCGAAAGGCTTACACAAGTGCTATTACATAAGCACAGAGTTGTCCCATTTCCGATTCCCTGCGGTATTTACGCAAGGGGATTGCGTAAATTCCCGTGAGATCGTAAGAGTGGCTGGGATCAGCCTAAAGTCCACCACTACTCACGTGCATGCACACAAATACAAACAGCCCCCTTTTAGCCTTCACACAATGTCTCAGCAAGTGCTGTTAGCGAGCATCTATGAAGGCCGGCACGGCACACAATAGACACACGAACACGCAAAAAGCACGCTCCCTCACACGCACATAAAGACATTCCCGCGCAAAGCAACACAGAAATACAATCACACACAAACACTCTCACTCTTGCGAATAAAAGCCCGCAAAATCACACGCTACTTTAGAAATATTAATAACATAAATATACGCTTATGGCAGAAATATCCCGGCTGAATGCTTGAAGTGATGACGTTACTGCGGTCATCTTGCACATATACTTGATTCCACACCTGCAGCCATGTTGCATCAGGATTGTTTTCCTGGCAGCTGATTGGCTGGTGTAGTGGGAGTTATGACGTATCCCCTAACAACTACTGACGTCCGTTCATCTCTGGGAGGTGCACGGATTCTCCGTTTTTTCACTGCACTTTAGGAGTGTATGCGAATCACTGACTGGTAGGAGTTATGCAGTGCCCTGTACTCGGGCCTCTAATCTTCATAATTATGTTCATTTAAAGTACACATTCAATTTAGATACATTTTGGAAACATTTTATATAATCTTCTGGGGATTTTTACAACATGCGTTTTTTGGGAAAAGTGCGTTCATGTGATGGATGTTATGCGATTTCACTGTGCCCCTTGTTTGCATGGCCGGGCATCAATCTCAGTTGCTGAGATTGTAGTGCAGTACTGCAGTATGCTGTACCCAGTTAACCACAGATTCACACGTTGACCTGACAAATCAAACATCACCCTGGAAATTTGCAATATTGGTGATGGATAAAATGGCTGAAATAATCTCCAAATGTTAACTCGGCCCACGCATTGTGTATGCATGAACTCGCACACATATACAGGGATGTATTCTTAAAAGGTATGTGATTCAGTCGAAACTGATACACAACCCAAGGCCTTGATAAATCAAATGCATATAAATTTATAAAAATTACTTACAAAGATAGAAAGGTTTAACACGTAGGCTTTCGCGACCAATATCCATAACAGAAATGTTGTGGCTTGGCTCTCCAACACACCGGTGTGCTGTACTAGTGACAAATTGGCATGTTCTTTTTACGTGACAACCCTTACTAATTGTCTGTGTTGGGTGGTGGCAGGTTTTAACGACAGATTTATATATTTATGCGATCTAACTCAAAAACCTCTTATGAAAATATAGAAAAGTTGCACCGAGATTTCACCTCCAAATAGCACGTTTGGATACGTACGGTACGAGGGAAGTTCAATATCCATGCATATGTAATGTAGCTCTCAGAGACACCGTCTTTCAACGTGACTTTACCGAAAGAACCAAAGAGTAGACACGATCTTGTTCTTTATGTATATTTATTATCAATAAAGTCCGCTGACAACTTAGCGAGTAACCGCGAGTGACTATACACTTGGGTAATTTAGACGCCTCTATTATGAGACAATGTAATTCTAGCCTCAAGGCTACAGGGCGCCCGCTCCAGGATGATGAGGACGACCCTTCCAAGGCGACGACGGCGACGACGATTCCCCACAGCAACAGCCCCCAGGTCCAGTTCGCGCCGGCTCTTATCCCTCGCATGACCCGGCCACGCCGCTATTCCCGAACTCTCGCTCACTGCACCTGGCCCTGTCAATCTCCGGTTGGATCCCATGCTTCGCCTCACGTGACCCTGTCAACTCTTGTCTCATCAATCATCATTAGCAATCACTTAGGTCCCACATCACCCTAACATGACCCTGTCTGTTCCCGTTACGTTAATTAGTAACCATGGTCCCGGGGAGCCGTACTGTCCCTACATTACCCCGTACTGTCCTTACACATACATTACATGTGAAAAACAACATTGTAAAGCTGAAGAGGAGTTGGGCAGGGAGATAATGCTCTTGCCAAGGCTATTGACAGCATTATTAGAAGACGATTTCTGCTAATTGGATGGGAAAACATGAATAACATTTTCCCGCATCTTCGAGTAGCACGGTTGGCTACGTACGATGCGAAAAAAGTTCCAACATACACACAGACATAAATACCTCCTATTCTTGGTTCTTTCGGTAAAGTCACGTAGATAGAAAACAAAAATTAAAAGCAAAAAACCCACGACGTTTCGATCGTAACACAAGCGGTCTTCTTCAGGTGGAGAGAAAAGAGCTCTCTCCACCTGAAGAAGACTGCTTGTGTTGCGATCGAAACGTCGTGGGTTTTTTGCTTTTAATTGAGATTTTTGTTTTCTATCTACGTGGCTTCACTGAAAGAACCAAGAACATTAATTCCTGCAGTCACGAAAGTTTTAAGTATAAAAATAAATACATCCGTTTAGCACGGTTGTCTATGTATGGTGCGAAAGAAGTTCAATGTACACACAGATATATTTACTGATGATAATTATCAGAAATTATTGAAGATATTAACAAATGAAGTTGAGCTGAGGATAAATGAGCAAACAAAAGTCACACAGACCAAGTTTGCTCCAGATAAGAATATTTTTGAATGAATCAATTGAAAAACAGTACAGCATGCATACATAGGGAAATTATTGAAGACAGATTAGGGATCAAAATTATAGAGGCAAACGAGAGCACTATGCAGTGCTTTTTTTGAGAACCGAATAAGATGAATCCCCCTGAAGAATCTTGTCAGTACGTACGTACAATCTTCATCGCTTTCATTTGTGGATATTGCCAGGCAGTCTTGACTACGCACGACTGTAATGCAGCACTGTGTAGCCAAGGGTTGCTGTATCACACGAAATGTCGTGAAACTCCCTGCGGGCATCAAGGTTGCTATAGTCTGGTGTTTCCAGGAGATCGCAAGTACAGCAAGTGGATTCATCTCCACGTGTTTAAATTTGTACAGGGATAATTCATGTGTTATGAAGAAGGGCCATTTCCCGAAACTTTTCCTACGATTTACATTTCCTTCAAGGCAGTGTGATTGACGATTGTGTTGAGTTTTTTTTTTACAGTGAGCAAAATCTGTACACGTTACAAGTCGACAAAATTATGGCATGAACACTGGCCAACGATATGGAAGAAAGAGCTGAAAAGTGTACACGTAATTATTGGTGATACGTGCTTTACATTACGCCGTGAAACGTAAAGGAGTGCACATGGATCAGGGAATTAAACACAAATTAGAGACATTGTTTATTCGGAAAAGTCACTGGTTTGGGCAGGACGCGGCTGTCAGAGACTGGCTGATGGGTGAAATTGACGTCGGAGTGGCAGCCAAATGAGGCGAGGGGGAAGCGCCCGAGAGGATGTCCACTCTGGAGATGGATAAATGACATTAGCTCATTGCACAGCAGTGAGATGGATTGCGTGGCATCATAGAACCATGAGGGATGGTTGACAGCATGGGCCTTCACCCTCCAGTCGATAAGCAATAGCGGATCATAGTTACACGTTGACATGGTTGTTGGGGGGACGTTGGGGATTAGATAAGAGTGTTTGGGGCTGTGGCCGTTTTTACAGTCGGAAGATTTACCAAAAAAACGAGTGGATCTTAAAGATTATGTCGCAGCGTTCCCAAGCGAAGACCAGGGTGTGGGTTCCTATGCAAGAGCATACTTTACAAGTGACACAAACTTCTAAAAACAACTAGCTGACAATATGTATACCTTGCTAGTTACATTCATTCCAGAAGGCTCTCATTTTGGTCTCAACTGATTAAGTACAATTAAGTTAAAATAAATTATAAGAAATGAGTTTCAGCAGGCACTGCTCTTACAGATTGCTGGATTGTTCCACAGAGCAGTGCCTGAGGCACTGCATTGAACGCATGGGGACCCATTCGTACCTTGTCAGCAGAGGGCAGCAGAGACTGCATCTTGTTCTAGGGTGGCATGCTTCCAGAAGCCTGCAGTGTTTTCACATCTGGATGTATGCAGTGGTCACCCCTTCCCTTTGGAATAACAACATCTTTTTGCAGATGTCTACCTTCGAACGCATACAATGATTCCTATATCTAATTTCTCAGAATTGTATACTGTACACATTTGTTGACATCATCAAAGGAATTGACGTTGCTAATTCCTGGTCAGAGATGGCGCAGAAAATGTAGTTTTCATGGATAATTTAATGTACGTATGTAATGTATGTAGTATGTTATTGTTTTAGCTTCATAATTTGATTCCAAAACCTTAAACTAAACAAGCACAGTTTCATAATAAATGTAGCACATTGATAAAAACCCGTGTTTTGTTCAATTAAGAGCCGTAAATATTTAATGATAATTACTATATCTGTTAATGAGAGCTCATCAGACAGAATCTTGACTAATAGCTTGCATAGCATAATTTGGATTGTTTTGTGTTGTTGGTGTTAATTTTTCAGTTAATTAATATATTGAAGATGCAGAGGCTTCAACAACAAACACTGCTAGTGTTAATTATATTTTGCCAAGTGAGTAATGCTGAAATGAAAGGTATCTTAAAGTCAGTTTTACTATTTATACTAAATGTTGATGAGTGTTTTGGCAAATCCAGACCGCTCTCATCCTCCCAACACGGACTGTGACACGTGTCGTATCTAATTCAGTAGCTCCAATTAACAGCTGTTTTAGCCAATGCAAATTGTCCTTTTTGCAGGTTTTAGTTTAGGCTGTTATCCATCTCTGGGGAGACAGATTAATTGGCTCCAGACGATGAGCTGGCCTAATTGTAAGGTTTATGATACCATACTGTTGTCTCCCACGGCATAAACTGTTTTGTTAAACAGCCTACTGTTTAACTGTGCCCTTAATTTACCATCCCGTGTATGTGCGCATGAATACAGGTAGGCAACTCAACGGCTCACAATGATTCTGTTGACTCCAATTTAGCCTCGGTTTTCTTTTTGCACGCTGCCTTATGGCTTCTGTGTAACATTAAATGCAGGATTATAGGCGTCTATAACAATGTTTCATAAAATTGTTGAGATATAATAATTTTATCTAATAGCCTGTGTTTGGCACTGCCATACAAAAACTTATATTTTACCCATAGCATCTGTAGAATACAAAGGCTTGGTGTAAAATGTTTCCATTGTAAAGCCATTGGGAAGGTTTGTTTTCTCGTACTAGTAAACTGGTTTATTGACCACCACGTTTTCCCCTTACTCGCATACAACTCTTTGCCAATCCCCAGTTGTGCGTGCATTTAAAAGTGTTACTCTGCCACTCAAAATGAATCTTGGCAGAAAGCGAACAATAAAAGCTAAGATAAGCCCTCAAGGCGGTTGAAGGTCCCATTCAGGAAAACAAAAGTGGCCCCCATTGCCCGTCATCCAATGACATTTTTATAACCATAAAAAGCAGGTGTGGCTGGCCCAAGTCACATGGTCCACGGTGCACAGATTCGCAATTTGGAAACGTGTATTTCCCCCCCCGCCCCCCTCTTACCGGCGTATTTGAATTCCCTTCGACTGGTAATGATCTGTCATCGCGTGTGGCTTCTCTCCAGACAGCTTTACGCAAGCGCTCGCATAATTGCGGAGACTAATCGCTGGCTAATAGCCCGGCCCGTAATTAGTGCTCATTAACAGCCGCTGAAGCAACAAAGGTACCATTGCACTGAAGAAGGTATCGACTATAAATTGTTTTCTAATTTCTTCGTTTTTTTATCACTTGCAATGGTAGGGGGATGTTATGATAGCCGGATCATTGCTTTGGTAGTTAACAAATCTCTGATAATTCACTGTGTAACATAAAAAAAAATGTTCCTGGGTTGTAAATGTTATTTCCTCATTGCGTATGCATGTAAAGTACAGAAGATGGATATTATTCCCCACAAACTTTGGTTTTGTTACCAGGACAGTGATATTTTGAAATGTACCTATTTTCAATAAAAAAAATTGTGGATTTGTGTCTTTTATTCACATAAGTCCTGGTTACAAAAGCAAAGTTTGTGGGAAATAATAGCCATTTTCTATACTTTTTAGGCATAATCAATTAAAACATTATAATTTAAAGCTTTCGTGACTGCAGGGATTCATCTTCTTGGTTCTTTCGGTAAAGTCACGTAGAAGGGAAGTAATAAAATAAGTGAGAATTATTTTATTATGTTTTATTTTTATTATTGTATTACTTCCCTTCTACGTGACTTTACCGAAAGAACCAAGAAGAACAACAAAAATCATGAGATGTGACCTTTCAAAAGACCTTGTTTCCATGTATACATCTACACGAGGATAATACGAAACTGTTCCATAGTTGTGTTGCATTTGTTAGAGGGTGGTTTAATTAAAGCGAATTCTTACAGCGTTTGATTACCTGTTCCACTTGGACAGCAGAGCGGTTGTCGAGGTGTGGGGGGAGGACTCCGTTTTACTTTGATGCCTCCCGTTTCTCTCGCAGAATTACCAGGGAACCACATTTTCACGTTTCTGATTCAGTAGACTGCTTCTCGTAATACTGTAGTAAATATATACAGACAGCAGTTTGTGACTACATTACACCGAGAGAGTGTTTCAAGGAAGCGTTTTTTTGGACGTGAGAAAAAGGTCCGAAAAAGGCCAATCCATGTGTTTTTGTGCTTATGGCCGTACACAAAATTACTCCATCAGGCCACCCCATGCCCGCACAACAGGTGTGAAGTCCTTATGGTATTACTCTTTACAAAGACATCAAAGGGATTTTTCTCTACGTATTTTCAGATGCCTGTGATTTATTGTGCACCAATATCAGACGTAACTGGATACCAGCAATCACTGCAGCATGCAAATCAAGACTTAACGGTTAAAGAATGCCTGCTGACCAAACACAAATCTCGCCTCTTACCCCATCCCCGCCCTTTAGCCCCCTCCACATCCTCTCCTCCATCTCCTGCCAGTCCCCAGACAATCCACCGACTGTGGAGCTTTGCGCTCTCAGATTTACTTTGTATTCTTTGTATGCTGTAGCCAGCCAGTAATTTGTGGGTCAGTATTACACATCAAGCGACACTGATTCGCCTCATAATTTCGTGATTAGGTTTTGTTCATCTCGCGCGAGTAGTTAGTCACATCCGCTGACATACAAGCCCGCTGAGAAGCAGAGCGTTCGCTGCCTGTCTTTTCACAATGCCGAATAAAAGAGAGAGAGAGAGACGATTCTTTTCCCATTTGAATGTTATTCCAGACTAAACTATTTTTTAGGTCAGTTTTTTATTGAGAGTTTCCTTTAGCCATCCCGGTCTTGAAGAAAAGCTTCTGGGAATTGTATGACTTTTATTGTGTCGTAAAATAGAAGGCTACAGCGCTGAATAATGTTTGGTCAGCATCCTACATTCATTTCCTTTGGTGACCTTGTGCCTATTTTATTGTCCTATTTGATACATTGATACAAGGCATTACATAAAATATTAACGGATATCTCTAATTATCTGTGTTGAAATTATGAATGCCAACCCACAGTAAACCTTTCAGATAACGTTGTGTCCCATCATGTATATCCTGACGACAATAGGTAACAGGTTAGCCGAGATAAGTTGAGGAATTGAAAAAATATTATAATAAAACTCCAATTAATCTGATGCTGTTCTGTGCATAAACCATGACGCAGGACTTGCTCGATATGAGAAAAATGACAAGAATACACTCACCCGCGATTACATTTTTTTCGTATTCATAGTTATATTAAACACAGTTGTATAATAATTTATATTATACCGTAGTGATACTGTACACTCCCTGACCTTAGGATGTTTGCCAGTGTTGACGTGATACATTTGTTCAATACAATATATCGAGAGTCCATTGTTTTCTTTTCCTTCTCACAAATATGTTTCATCGTTTCTAAATTCCCATTGTTCATCATTACAGCGTCAAGATGGATGTCATGGCAGTCTGCTGATCCCAGTGCCAGAATTTAGATGTGACGCATCAATCCCACCTGCGTACGTCGCCATTTTCTCTAATATAAGTCCCAGTAGCACATTTATTCACATTTTAGCAGAGGTGTGGACTCGAGTCATGTGACTTGGACTCGAGTCAGACTCGAGTCATGAATTTGATGACTTGCGACTCGACTTGGACTTGCATAACAATGACTTTGTCCCACCTCTGCATTTTAGCAACACTTATTCAGAATAACGAACTATAGGACTCTCTTGAAAATGTATATTTAATACATATCAGGACGGAACATTAGACATTGAGTTATGTACATTGTCAAACAATCAATGGCAATCAATTGCAATGTTAAGTGATTGACCTGCATATTCACTGGCTGGTCACAAGAGCACGTGATTTTAAAACGTACAAAGAGCACGTATTTTTCCAGATATCACAAACAGCTCAGTGTATTAACTACATGTAAATGAAGACACTTGATGGGTGGTTTTAACTTTAATTACTGGCATAAAGTATGCACTGTATTATGTGTCTAGAAAAATATAACATTATTTAAAAAACATCTATATTCACATGTGGTCGTCCGTATATGATTACATATTCTATTGTTGTCAATATGATGAATAAGAAGCTTTTTGAAGGAAACACGAACCAAATGTTTTCATTGTTAAAAATATAAAAGTACGACATCAATGACAAATCATGTCACTCAGTTAATTCAACTCATGCTGATTTGTCGGTGTGGGTGTGTGGGTGTGATGAGCATTAGCGTCGGGTTAAAGTGGCGTCTCAATCGCCATCACAGGGTGCTGGCACTTAAAATGTATCCGGTAAGCCAAACTCCCCCACACAACGGCGTCAAGCGCGCGTGTGTCTGAACATTTGTCACTTCGTCGCTGCCACGTGCCACCTCAAGTTTAGGGCGTTGCGCATCGTCGGGGTTTTTTTTTGTATCGTTGCATTGGGGATTAGCTGCAGACGCCGACGTGTGGCGAAGTTAGTTGAGTGGAATTGCAGATGATCAGGCGCTGATGGATAACCATACATTGATTGAAAGCTCACTTCTTCAGAACAGCTTTTTGTGTTTAGTTTTGTTGTCCTTACCCCGCACCTCTGATTAGCGCGGTTGGCTACGTACGGTGCGAAAGAAGTTCAACGTACACACATGCATATACAATCGTAATAACTATACATTTTTGACTGTGATAATCATTGTATTTTAGTACATCTAAGTTAATGACATTAAGATTGATTTTTATTTATTCAAGCAAAAACGCAGCTCCTGTTATACAGCGCATCACGAAACTCGTACGGCCCGTTGCGGCTGTTTGCGCGGGAAACTGGCTGTGCAGCTGCACCACCACCACCCCGGTGCAGCTGCACCACCACCACCCCGGTGCAGCTGCACCACCACCACCCCGGTGCAGCTGCACCACCACCCCGGTGCAGCTGCACCACCATCCTGGTGCAGCTGCACAACCACCCCGGTGCAGCTGCACACCCATCCGTCCCATTAAAAGAGATAACCTGTCTCTCTGTTTTACATGGCAATTGTAAACCGTGGTGCTTGCCTACTCACAATTTAACTTCAAGCCTCAACTTTTTTGTTTTTGGTTTCAGCAAATAATTATTGTTGAATGCAGTTTCTATCAGAATGGCTTGTAGCGTAAATATATTGCACATTTACCAAATCACGTGGAAGAGTGTTCAATGCCGTCAGAGCTCAGGGCCAAGCAGAGGTGAGCCTGCGGAGGGCTTGGATGGGAGACTGCCACGGACAATAAACAAGCGTAGACGGTGTGCCGTGCACACTCGGGGGCAGTGCAGCAACATCCATCCTGGTTGTATATACCCCCCCACCCGCCCTGCCTGCCTGACCCCTCCACAATCACTGACCTGCACTCACAAGCCTGGTGAAATATGGTCAAATAACCCTCAACGCCTATATGGCATTGGGAGGCCCTCATCCAGCAGTGGACTGACTACCGTACTACTGTACGTATTACGTAGCCAACCGTGCTAATCGGAGATGCGGGCGTACATTGTACACAATGAGTAGTGATGAGTAAAAGGTGCTCAGTTTGTGAAATATTGATCATTCATTGTATATTGACCAGTCCCTCTGTTTTACCCGCCAATTGTAACTTTGTGTTTGCCTACTCACATTTTTTTTGTTGATGTTGGGGTTTCAGAAAATAAGTATGGTTATGCCTTGTGAGTCATTTGATGGGAAATGACAATTTAAAATCAGCGAGTATAGAGCGACATAGTTTTTGTTGTTCATTAGCAGATATTCTACTGGCATATCATGCAATTGGCAGTGTGAAATTCTCTCAACCGTGGAATAATTTGCCTAATTCATGTGTTGGCAGAAATGCGAGTTTCTATCAGAATTTGTCAGAAAACTCACTAATTGTGGATGGTTTTTCCCCTCCCCCCTGGCCATTTTCAACGCGTGAAGTAGGCAACCTTAGTTAAAATTCCACACAGAGTTGATTCTGCACTATAATCATCCCTTGGCCGTTTGTAAAATTAGCACCACATGGTGAGGCTGCCACACGTGGTGAGAGGTCAACAGTCATCATCTTCTTCATGCATAAACTAGTGTCTGAAATGAGAGTAACTGGTATATTCACCACTGACTCAGGCCAGAGTATTACCCAGTACTCATTTCAGCAGTTTTTTTTTCAATGGAATACCCATGCATTCTATCACTGTCAGAACTAGTTTTATTCACCAGGCCTTGCTCAAGTCTGGCCAATGTCAGACTTTTCATGTGTTCCCCCAACTAATTGTTCGTGTTAATCTGAACAATTATTTTTAGTACAACCCCATTAGTGATGCCATCGTGACCGTACGACCACAAACAGAATGATAGCAAAAGTAACGGAGCATGTGTGACGTAGCAATTAAAATTCCGATTGCATATCGCACAGTTAAGCGCAGACTTCTTTGAACCAATTAGCAGGGAACTCGTGGAACACATGTGTGAGTGATTTTATTCTGGTGGTGTGGAAGCACCATCTCTCTTTCTAGGCCAGACCTCGACAATAGCTATCCTTGCCAAAATAGAGAACACTGATACGTTAAAAGAGTTGCGAGTGGTGTTCTACTCAAGAGCGCAGAGCATTGCCTATCTACTGGTCGAAAATCCACATTCTTATGGTGGGGAATAAGTCCTCATCATTGGACAGTCACTGTTGGCTTCCTACGAGTGATCATCTTCTTATTGAGCCCAGAGGGATACAGGGCTGAGTTGAGCCTTGGCTGCGATGTGATTTTAACTCAAAAGCCCTCATTGCAGGATGTCCACGCTAACCACTGTACCACCGGACAGAAATGTGGTTATTTAGTGGTCCGAATGCGTCGGTTAGACACGTTGAACTGATTATTTCGACGATGCTGTCATATTTTTTTTTTAAATCAATCTGCAGTGCTCAGTGGTGATGTCCATATTCGCGTTCTGAAATTACTGAAAACCCCATCGTAGAATCAGCTTTGGTTTGCAAGGCTTGATGTAACCCCCTCCAAAGCTGATATGCATATTAATGTCTGCACTGTATTCCATTTCAGAAAAAAAATAGATTCAAATGTATTGCATATTTTTTTTTTTATACAGCCATTTGTTTTAATTTAGTGTAAAAGAAAAAAAAAACCTTAGGGAATATCAAATGTAGGAAATAACTGCTCTGCCTAACAACAAATTTGTCTGCGTTCAATTTGCATCATGCAGAGTAGCACACTGCTTATGGTTTATGGATAAAATGCATTTCTGGTCCCATCATTGTGCAATTTCACTATTCCAGTTCACTAAATACCATATGGGAGTAAGATAATGGAAATCATTTTTGCTAAACAATCAATGGAATGTATTTGTGAAACAAATAAACAAATATTCCAATGCTATCTGCTCAATGCAATATAGCTCCTCAGATATTACTATTAGAAGACAAAAACAAAAACAAATATCCCCTATATAGCCTGAACAGTCTGTTGGGGCAAGTGCTATTAGCGAGCACATATGAAGGCCAGCACGGCACACGAGAGGGTGGGTGGCCAACACCACGCCCGACCGTCTTTGTCTCCCTAGTGGTGATGTTTACACACCACACCAGGTACTCATTTTAGGGTGAGTCGACCTAGGGGAGGCCGAGGGCCGGTTCAGATAATCGTCACCGGTGTTGGCCGTGAGCGGGAATCGAACCCGGGTCCCAGGTTTTCGAGCGTAGTGCGCTACCACTCCTCCCACGATTAGAAGACACGCACACACACATACGCAACAGTGAAAATGTGATGTTGTGAGGCAATAGAGGCCCTCAAATAGTGAAAAATCAATGCACGTTATCTTGTTTACTTGTAACCTTCAAATGCATAAACAATGTGTAGATTGCGTACAACGTTGTCTTTAATTAAACATCCGAACGTGTTGCAAACGACTGCTCCAGTGGCACACATTTATCTTCATCTTGCCATTCGCCCTATCGATGACAGATCCTGAGGTTGAAATGTGGTTTGTCTTGAGAATCAGAATCTTTATTTAGACTGGAGAAAATCAGATGAGCTGTGAAGCTCTTTTTCACAGATGTCCAGTTTTGACGTCATGTTGCGGGAAAGACTGAAGTCTTGACAGAGACAATGATTGCAATTTTATTTGTGAACGGACACTTGAATAGTTATGGTTAAAATGAAGCGAAAATCTCCATAGCCAATCACTGATGACCATTGAATTCCCTCTGTTTGTTAAAATTACACGTCGAGGTTTTTTTAAAAATATTACTTCAAGTCTTCTGTCCAAGATCACAATAAGTTGATTATATAAGTTTGTGCTTCTCTGAGTGAGTGCCTGTTATTTAAATGTGTGTAAGCCCTTGCTTTCATCCTGTATACTACTATATATATCACGCAAGCTGTATCTCTCTGGTGTGTGCCTATGCGACTAGCCATTACGCTGCATGTTTATTCGAGATACTGAGGTCTGATGTGTAACAATCAATACAAATGTACAGCTCTTGTTTATTGTCTCCACGTTCTCTGATTTCTGTTATCTTTCTTCCCCGGGTAGCTGTGCCGACTTCTGTCTATTCTACCTCTTGGTTGCATTTCCATCAGTTGCCATCGTTCTCCTTTTCCTCCTCCAACCTTCATTTGCAGCGTCGCATCGCTCACTTTGAACGTTTACTTTGCTCCAAACGTTTAGTGCTCTGCGCATTGCAATGCGATATCATTTTTGACAATAATTTACAGGCCTTTTTCAATTCACTGCTGGATTAAGGCCAACCCGTGGCACGTCAGTCATAGAAGTTGATTGACGATGCTTGACCACACTGACCAGTGCAGTTGGTAAGGCAGGTGGCAGGGTTGACCAGAGCCAGTTCAGATATCACTCGTTGTTTGCCCTGGATGGAAATAGACCTCAAGTATCTGGGTCTGATAGGGCACAGCGCAAGCCACCGTGCAATATTATTAGTTTTAATCCCCAGTTGAGCATATTCACATAAGATAACAAAATGAATTGACCCCTGTAAAGATAAAATAAGGATTGTTATTGTGACAAACTGCTTACATTTAATTTAGCATTTAATTTCATCCTCCCAACATGCTCGCCGCACCAAACGGCGGGGACAGAGAAGAAACGAGCTCCTCTGGACAAAATCTTAACATCACGGCCTTCTTACGGATCAATTTCCATCATCAATCTGCATTAAGGCTCGCGTTTGGATTGCCTGGTTTAATATTAATTTAGGAGCGCCTAATTGCGTCATCCATCTTTTTGACATGGCCATGGTGTGGAGGAGTGGGGTGGTGCGGCGGTGGTGGAGAAGGGAGTGCGGCGAGGGTGGGTGATGGGGAGGGATAAGTGCCGGTGTTTGGTCGGTGGGGGGGAGGCCGGCGGATTACTGTTGGAGAAGTGCAGCCGTGGTGCTTTTAGCCGCAACTTGTGGGTCAGGCCTCAGCAACCATGGTGGCGGTTGGCTACGTACGGTGCGAAATAAGTTCAACATGCATACATACAGGCAGAGGCATCGTGCTTTCCTCGCGAACTCATAATAGGTGTAGCCAGATATTATTAATATGCACAGTGGGTATTTAATAGCCTGTAATAATGAGAAAATATATAACCGTTTTATGCCATGGTGAATTTTTATGATTCTGTAAGCACAAAGATAAGTTGTAATTAGCACGATGTAGATTTTTTTATGTCTATATTTCACAACATTATCTCTTGATCTATTTTATCGCTGCCTTTAAATATAACGTTTGGTGTTCTGTAAGTTTGGTCAATTGGCAAAGACGCCCATTGCAGATTGCCAGCTGACCTTTGCCAGGTAACGATCGCCGAGGTTAGTGATGACACCACCGAAGGGCCTTCTGATGTCTCTGCAATAGATTATCTTATCCAGCTACCAGCCAGTGTTGACATGTAATGCAGTGTTTTAAGGGAGATTGCACCACATGACCATGATCCACGTTTGCCTGTCAGAGTTGGCCAAAGGAAAATTGCATCAAAGAGCCCATTGCTTCTTGTGTATGTTCATTGCCATCATAGATTACTAAATCAAAAACTCACTCTATGGTACTTGAGAACTTGGTTCATCTCAGGTGACCACTTAGGAATCAAACCCCCTAAATGTATACACAAGACCACTGGTGAACATGACTGTAATTAACTCCAGTGACTTCTTCATCAGAAACATTCCATCTTCAGACGACCATACATGCAAGCCAAAACAAGTTGTCACATGCAGGATTACAAAAACAACCTCCCTCGGCTTCATCAAAGGGGCACCAACCAGTGCCGTCGTTGTGTGTGTGCGGTGCATACACGTTGACACGGCCCTACAGCCCCCCACTCTCCTTTAGAGGTCCGCACAAGTATTGTGCACGTGTCAAGTGAAACCTCTGGGATTAAGGTCACGGCCAGATTTCACAATCTGTAGAGGGCCGCACTCGGTGCTAAGTGAGCTCTGGGCACGGTTATACCTGTCTGCCTCAATAGGCATATGTAAACTGAGGTCGCAACTCATGATCTAACAACGGGAATAGGGGGCCCAGTCTGGTAAACAAAAACACATTCATTATGATTTTACAAGGTAAGGCCCACTGAGCTATATTGCTCTTATTAGAAGCAACCTGGCCACAACTTATAGTTAATCTAACCTCCGATTACCACGGTTGGCTCTGTATGGCGCAAAAGAAGTTCAACATACGTACAACTAAGTGGCTTATGTGGAAATGTATAGCAGCCAAATACTCTAAAACGCTTGTTTCTAAATGTGGAGGGGAACCCCGGAGAACCCGGAGAAAAATCCAAACGACCGCAAAGAGAGACAGAGACATGCAAACTACATACAGTGAGGGAAAAAAGTATTTGATCCCCTGCTGATTTTGTACATTTGCCCACTGACAAAGAAATGATCAGTCTATAATTTTAATGGTAGGTTTATTTGAACAGTGAGAGACAGAATAACAACAACAAAATCCAGAAAAACGCATGTCAAAAATGTTATAAATTGATTTGCCGTTTAATGAGGGAAATAAGTATTTGACCCCTCTGCAAAACATGACTTAATACTTGGTGGCAAAACGCTTGTTGGCAATCACAGAGGTCAGACGTTTCTTGTAGTTGGCCACCAGGTTTGCACACATCTCAGGAGGGATTTTGTCCCACTCCTCTTTGCAGATCTTCTCTAAGTCATTAAGGTTTCGAGGCTGACGTTTGGCAACTCGAACCTTCAGCTCCCTCCACAGATTTTCTATGGGATTAAGGTCTGGAGACTGGCTAGGCCACTCCAGGACCTTAATGTGCTTCTTCTTGAGCCACTCCTTTGTTGCCTTGGCCGTGTATTTTAGGTCATTGTCATGCTGGAATGCCTTTCCACGACCCATTTTCAATGCCCTGGCTGAGGGAAGGAGGTTCTCACCCAAGATTTGACGGTACATGGCCCCGTCCATCGTCCCTTTGATGCAGTGAAGTTGTCCTGTCCCCTTAGCAGAAAAAAACCCCCAAAGCATAATGTTTCCACATCCATGTTTGACGGTGGGGATGGTGTTCTTGGGGTCATAGGCAGCATTCCTCCTCCTCCAAACACGGCGAGTTGAGTTGATGCCAAAGAGCTCCATGTTGGTCTCATTTGACCACAACACTTTCACCCAGTTGTCCTCTAAATCATTCAGATGTTCATTGGCAAACTTCAAACGGGCATGTATATGTGCTTTCTTGAGCAGGGGGACCTTGCGGGCACTGCAGGATTTCAGTCCTTCACGGCGTATTGTGTTACCAACTGTTTTCTTGGTGACTATGGTCCCAGCTGCTTTGAGATCATTGACAAGATCCTCCCGTGTAGTTCGGGGCTGATTCCTCACTGTTCTTATGATCATTGCAACTCCACGAGGTGAGATTTTGCCTGGAGCCCCAGGTCGAGGGAGATTGACAGTTCTTTTGTGTTTCTTCCATTTGCGAATAATCGCACCAACTGTTTTGACCTTCTCACCAAGCTGCTTGGCGATGGTCTTGTAGCCCATTCCAGCCTTCTTTGTTCTTGTCATGTGAGCCCACTGAATTGTAACAGTGATCTGCCACGGCTGAGGTGTTTGTCCTACCGTGTTTAAGATGTGCTTTATGTTCACGGATGCAGTCCGAGACAAGATTATATGGCTTGCCAAAGATACATAAAGAAGATACACCCCTTCGTCCCATTGTCTCTTCTATCAACTCCCCCACCTACAAACTGGCTCGTTTTTTGTCTGAAATCCTGCGGCCTTTCACTGGAAAAACCAACTCTGCGGTACTAAACTCTACTGACCTGGTATCGACAATCAAGGGAATTTCCCTGTTCCCAGACGACCTGCTTGTCAGTTTTGATGTGGTTTCCTTATTCACCAAAGTTCCTGTACCTGACACCATCGCAATCATTGAAGACTTGGTTCATCAAGGACTGATTACTGAGGTACCCCCCTGGCGAGACACTGCTTAACCAATACATACTTCACCTGGAATGGAGCTTTCTACAAACAAACTGAGGGCACCCCAATGGGCTCCCCCCTATCTCCGGTTGTAGCCAACGTTTTCATGGAGAAATTTGAGACTGACGCCATCCAGACGGCCACTCTACGCCTGACCTTATGGAAGAGGTACGTAGAAGACACATTTGTCATCTGGCCACATGGCCGGCCTGCTCTAGACCAATTCCTCGACCACATCAATTCCATACACCCAGCCACCAGATTCACCATGGAAGTCGAAAAAGATGGCAAGCTACCTTTTTTGGATGTCCTAATTATAAGGAGACCTGATTGTTCAATGAGCCACTCTGTCTACAGGAAAGCCACCCATACTTATGCTTATCGAAAACCGGATTCCCACCACCATCCATCCCAGAAGAATTCCCTCATCAAGACTCTACACCATAGAGCCCAATGCATCTCCGACCAGGAACACATTGCCAGTGAACTCAATCACGTACGCTAAGCTCTTAAGGCTAATGGTTACTCCGACTACACAATCCGCAAAGCCATCACTCCAACCATCAAGAAGGATCCTGTTGAGGAGCCTTTCAAAACCATCACCTTACCCTACATTGCTGGGGTCACAAAAACGATCTCCAAAATCCTGATTAAACACAAGATCCAGGTCCAATTCAACACAGTACATAAAATCCGTGATCTGGTCCCATCTGTAAAAGATGTGATTCCAGACATACAGTACCCTGGCATCTACAAACTAAGTTGCCTCTGTGGTAGCAGTTACATTGGAGAAACCAAACGACATGTCTCGGACCGCATCCGTGAACATAAAGCAGACCTGAAACATGGTAGGACAAACACCTCAGCCGTGGCAGATCACTGTTACAATTCAGTGGGCTCACATGACATTGACTTCTCCAGGACAGAGGTTCTCTGCAAGCCATCTGGCTACCATGAGAGATTCGTTCATGAGGCGATCCACATATACAGAGACAATTTCAACCGAGAAGATGGATTCTGGCTCAGCAATCATTGGAAGGACGTAATAAACCATTTCGGATCTTAACTGATTGTGTTCACGTTTACGGTGACTTTCAGACCGCAGTCCACTCATTGGCATTGGCTATATATCTTTTATTCTCCGCAGGGAATGGATTCTTTGCTCCGCTGCAAGTCTCCTACCACCACTCTCCCATTGACATATTTCGTTGCTTCCTTTTAGTACCTTTCACGCGACGGTCAATGGTATAGTGTATAGCAGATTGTATAATAATATATAGTATAAAAGCGTAATGTTTAATATAATGTATTAGGTAATATATAGTATCGTAATTGTATAGTGAATATACAGCAGTGGGGTATACAGTAGGGTGGGTAGAATAATACATAGTGTAATATTACAATGTATAGTCTAAGGTATAAGGTGGTGTATAGTAATACAGTATATAATTTAATGTTGGGTTTGTCTATGGCAGTATATAGTACGGGGTAGACCCGTGTGATGTAAGAGAGAAAAGTTTAGCTGGAGGCATATTATATTTTTTGCGACATAGAATTGTAATGTATGACTTACTGTTAGTAGCTCAGCTTATTGGAGAGTATATTTAGTATACTGATGAGACTGATGTAGTTTATATTTTCGTTTTTTACGTGGTGGTTTAGTTGCTGCAGCTCCATATTATTAACATTCCTTCCCTTTATTAATACTAACCCTACTCTCTCTCTCTTTGATGCTGCTAATCCTGCATAATGCACGGGCATAATATGACTCTGAAACCCCCCGCCCACCTACGCATTCCACAAGTAGTGACTAATCCCAAATCTGCATTTCCCATAAATATGCTAAATTCCTCTTGATATGCAAATTCTTTAGTCAAGGCACTCTTCCCCCTCCAACCCAGCTGTAATATACGCTGCCAAGCCTGGTGGTGTTCATTCAGACGCTGTCTTTCCGACAGACCTGTTCTTCACCTGAGGACGGTTGCTTGCGTTGTGGCGAAACGTCGTGAGAATTATTTTATTATGTTTTATTTTTATTATTTTATTATTTCCCTTCTACCTGACTTTACCGAAAGAACCAAGAAGATGAATCCCTGCAGTCACGAAAGCTTTAAATCGAAATTCATTCCAGCCTTGTGTAGGTCTACAATCTTGTCCCTGACATCCTTGGAGAGCTCTTTGGTCTTGGCCATGGTGAGAGTTTGGAATCTGATTGATTGATTGCTTCTGTGAACAAGTGTATTTTATACAGGTAACAAGCTGAGGTTAGGAGCACTCCCTTTGAGAGTGTGTTCCTAATCTCAGCTCGTTACCTGTATAAAAGACACCTGGGAGCCAGAAATCTTTCTGATTGACAGGGGGTCAAATACTTATTTCCCTCATTAAAATGCCAATCAATGTATAACATTTTTGACATGCGTTTTTTTGTTGTTATTCTAACTCTCACTGCTCAAATAAAACTACCATTACAATTATAGACTGATCATTTCTTTGTCAGTGAGCAAACGTATCAAAATCAGCAGGGAATCAAATACTTTTTTCCCTCACTGTATATAGAGGAGTTAAGGTTGGGATCGAACCCACGACCTTCTGTATACCAGGCAAGGCAGTTAACATTTTGCCACCGTAGCATCCCTAACTTGCCGTATTCAGATTCAAACTGACCAGTCGGATTTGCAAATATGCATGTGACGATGCATCGATTAAATACATTCTTACTCACACAATATATGAATTAGATTATTAAAAAACTAGATAAAATAGCATTGTTTCGTGAATCAAATCAATATAATAGATAATGTCAATTTGGAAGAAAAAAAACACTGCGATAACCTGCTTAGTTTGAGCACATTGCGTTGAGCCAATGTGTAGTGATCATCAAAGGGGTTGAAGAGACACATGTCTCTTTCAAGTTGATTTAAACCAGGCTGATGAGCTCTTCTATGCTGTTGGTTAGCAGTGATTGGGCGCCCCAGCTTTCAGAGACTGGAGGCAGATCAGTGCTTTGTGCTTTGATGATGGCTGTGGGTTTTTTTTCTTGAAAAGGCAATATGCAGAAACACGTTTCGAATTCCAAGTTTATTCGAGTTAGTTTTTCTTAGCTGGGTGACAACTCAAAGAAATCAGGAGAATCTCATTTGGGGGAACGACTTTGGGCATGAAAATAGTAAAAGCAAAACAAAATAAAGTATAGTCATGAAACATCGAAACAAGAGCATAGATAACCGGGTCACGTCACGTGAACAACCGGGTCACGTCACGTGAACAACCGGGTCACGTCACGTGAACAACCGGGTCACGTCACGTGAACAACCGGGTCACGTCACGTGAACAACCGGGTCACGTCACGTGAACAACCGGGTCACGTCACGTGAACAACCGGGTCACGTCACGTGAACAACCGGGTCACGTCACGTGAACAACCGGGTCACGTCACGTGAACAACCGGGTCACGTCACGTGAACAACCGGGTCACGTCACACAGGTTAAGAAGTGTGATCGGAGGGCGGCACCCTCTGCTTTCGTGAAACGTTCCAGTAAAAAAAAAAGTAAACGTGCGCACTGGCTCAATCAAATGAGCGTGCCCGTGGGTTCCAGACTCCTTTGATATCTCTTGAGCCCACAACGTGGAAATTCCACATTCATACAGCAGGACCCAGCTTATCTATAAGACTTGTTGACTTCACGCAACGTTATTTGTATCATTCCTCCCCATGGCTTTTCGTCATGGGGGGGTTACTTGACCCTACTGCAGCAAACTGGCTAGTGGCTTCAGATATCACTCACTACTCGCGTAAACCCTGGCCATAAATCAAACTTGGGTCACAGGAAATCTTAGCACAGTGCGCCAACCTATGTGTCACTGCCCACCTAAGTGTATAGATGTGTGTGTATATCGGTGTGTGTATAAAGTGGGGAGCGGTAGTGTAGTGGTTAGCACGCTACGCTACGAACCCGACAACCCGAGTTCGATTCCCGCTCACGGCCAACACCAATGACAATTATCTGATTCGGTTCAGGGCCTCAACTAGGTCGACTCAACCTCAAATGAATACCTGGTGCAGTGTGTAAATATCGTCACTGGGGAGACAAAGGTCGCCGGGCGTGGAGCTGGCCACCCCACCCCTTTGTGTGCTGTGCTGGCCTTCGTAGGTGCTCGCTGACAGAATTTGCCCCAACAGTTTGTTCAGGCTATATGGGGGATCTTTGTCTTGTATAAAGTGTACCGTGCGTACTCTGCTCAAACATGGAGGAACTGCACCGGCAAGTGCAATTTTGACTCAAGACATTCATAATTTACGCTCCCCTTATAAGTAGACAAAAAATATCCGGCAATAGCCTTTTGCATTGTATGCACATGGTATGTCCATGTCACATCTTAGAATACGATAAAAAAAAGCTAATTTCGTGGCAAGATGATTATAGTGCCTTTGACGTGGAGTCGACCTCAGGAGAAGTGGACTTTCCGCGGAGACTCAAGGTTCGCAGGCTGAACCTGCAGCCTGAGTGGATGGGGGAGCAACGCGTTCCTGAAGGAGTTCTTCAGATGTCCTCGCGGGCATCGGTGAACTCTGATTGCAGTATTCCCATTAACTCTTCTTGGATCTACGGTATGCTGGCACGAGGGTAGAATCCACCCTGAACGCAAAACGATTAATTTAATTGTGCATTTTTCAAAGACATTAAGCCCATTGAGTGCGTGTTTTTGCGTGTTGAAGTGTCATCTAAAACCCTTATTGCCCTCAGCGTAAGGGTTGCGATATGTCGCACTTTTACTGTCTTCACATTTGCGTGTTTGTGTCTGTCATTCTTCCAACACAGAACTTCTTTTTCATTGTACTGTACAGTAAATCCTTGCAATTGCGCGAGTTGAGGATTTGCGCGTTTCGCATATCCGCAAGTTACTAGACGTATACTAACTCACTATTTGCGACTCCAGTATTCGCGAATGTACGTCGTGCCAGACCGCCGTCGTGCCGAGAAGATGCCCGCAGAATGTTTTGTTACATTTTAAACTGTCTGCGACGATTGGACGTGCCACCTCAGCTGTCCACGTTCTCCTCAAGTCTCACAGTGACCCCTTCCCGAACTCGCCATTGTGCACTTTTTACTTCATACCTACTTACGACAGTAGACTCGTTTATACATTTTTGTAAGGCCCATTAAAAAGAATGGCGAATGCAATCGGGGAAAGTGTTGCGGTGAGTGCTCCCCAGAGCCATGAAATTACAACAAACCTGTGCAGTGTTGTCATCAAACAGCTTGCATCTCCCGAGGAGTCATCCTCCTGAATTCCTCACCACCACCACCTTCATCGTCGTTGCCAAACCATTATTATCATCATCATCATCAAAGGTAATTAGAAAACACATTGTTCCTTATGATGCATTATTTATTATAGTAATTGTTATTAAACATATATGATTCCCCCTCTATATTCACTAGTAACAGGAACGGAACTCCATGTTTCCCATTGGAACAAGGTTTCTGCATTTTGAAGAACATAAATCTCGTGGTCAGAGAGGGTTGTGTCGTGATGTAGAATACAGTGTGTTTTGCCTCCTGCAATATGAAGTGTTTTCAAGAAGCCATTGTAATCCTGCTTGTCACCAAAATATCAGTATCTCAAGATGCATCACTGCTGGCTAAATACCTTGACGGAAGGAGACGGAGAGAAATAATTAAAAATATATGACCCGTCTCAGTGGGCTCTCACCTGCTTTAAATAAGGATGATGCCAATGTGCAGTTTACAAATAATAATAAGTGTATATGAATGAATAATTGGCGATGTGAACAGACATGGTCATGTCTGCTAAACATCTTACCTGTGGCAGTGGGAGGTTGGTTGAGTGTAGAATAATCCGTATTGCTTATATCAAGACACTGCACAAAAAATATATATAATAGTATCTCCGTTAATATATTTTTTAAATGGAACCAGATGTTGCATTTCGTTGTGATATATAGTAAATTGTCATTGTAATTCAGTGAAATATAGAGCAATGTATAATGTGACAGAATTTGTGGAGAGCTATAGCAGAAGAATTGACGGATAATAGCTTTTTCTTTCGCAGAGATTGTAGCATGCACTTTAACGTGGGTATCTTTCGTCCTGCAGAAATGGAACTGCATTGAGTTTTGTATGGAAAATACGTTTGTGACTGTCAGGCAAATGATACGCATAAGCTCACTGTGGCAGCCAGGTGCAAACCATTTCTCTGTATCGATTACATGACTTAAAACACACACCTGCTCACTCCAGGTGGTAATGGCATGAAAGCCAAATGATAGGGTGTGCTTTGTGAAGGAACCTAAACATTGTTTATGATTACATTAACACCATCGGTTCCTCCTTACCGTGTAATTTGGAAAATGTGGGCTGGATTCCAGAATTATCTCACTTCTGCACTTGTTCGTATTTAAAAGTAATTTCGCTGGCTATGAAAATCATGTATTTAATTACTATGCCAGTATAGATATTTTATAAAGTTGATGCAATTTTTTTTGACATGCATATGTTCACAATTTAATTTTTTTGCGGATCAAACTAGTTCATAGAAAAGGGCATTTATGCCCCATTATGGGTTCGTAAATAATTATGCGCATGTGTACGTTAGGGAAAAGTGACAGGAATGATTTTTCTCCAGATGTTGTAAACTACGGTGATGGTAACGGCGCTTTTCAGTTGTGCCCACTGTTCACGTTGCATTACTTCTGGCCGTCTCAGAGGTTATATTTGCTTATAAAACAGCTCATACGATAATACGTGATGTGCGAACAAAGCACAGTCCAGTACAATTCATGTTCTATCCTCAAACCTCTACAGGGCTCTCTTATAACGTTTGAGAATTAAGGGTACAGAAATGCAAATAGCATTCCTATTCATATCTGGTAGGATCTGCAACAGTTCATACAGGAAAATTACTTGACGCTGTTTCTGTGACACTACAAGAGTTACAAAGCTAAGCACGGACACCATGAGAGCAACTAAATGTACCTTCGTGCCATAATAGATAACATTATATGTATGACAAGCCGGATGTAATGGTATTTGCTAAATATATATTTTCAATTATAGATCTTCGATAAGCAGAGAATAGATGCCACCATATGAATGTAGAATTCCCACCTTAAAAAGATTAATTGTAACACGCTAGCGTTTAAATCTTGACTTAAAGCTTTCGTGACTGCAGGAATTCATACTCTTTGGGTCTTTCGGTAAAGTTACGTAGATAGAACAATAATAAAATAATTTAAAAATCACAATGATTTTTTCTTATTTTCTTATTTTTCTATCTACGTGACTTTACCGAAAGACCCAACAAGTACGCTAGCGTTTATTTACTTTGACATGATCTGGCAATATTGTCCTTGATTGTTTTGCTCTGTATATGGATAAGCACAACCAATTTGATCTTCTTAGCTTTCACAGAATATAACAATATCAGACAATATTGCAAATAATATATTAATGGTTTAATTATATACACCCAATAAGTTTAGTTATAGTGTTTTTAATACAATAGTATATAAAGGCCGGCATAACACCCACGTGGATATGGTGAGCAAAACTCTAGCCAGTGACATTGACGTGAAGTTCCATGGTGCGTCATCAGATTACAACGCTTTATGATCATGAGATAGTTCTTGAAATGCAGTAATAGTAAAATATAAAATATTTAAAATAGTAATAGTGATTTTAAACAATAAATAATTTAGTTATACCCAAGCTTTGAAATGAAGACGTTCAAGAATGTTAATTTTGCCTTGGAAAATATACAAAACTAAAACATGTTCTTGCTGTCCTGCATTCAAAATCAAGAGCTTATATTGTTGTTAATATAATTCTACATTTGTTTTTACAATAATGTAACGATTATGGCATTTTGATTTAGAAGGGGTAGGTTTGGTTTTCGACTTAACCACAACATGTTATGGGCAAGATTTGGAGTGTGTTTAGTTACATGTACCTCCGATCCGCATTTAAACAGCTTTCTAAATCTGTTGCAGCTTAGTAATGCTTCTTTCTCTCTCTGGATATCGCGTAAATCATTTCCTGACTCAAGAGTCTGAAGCAGAAAAGGTCAACAGTTCACGCATAATTTTTGCCTGGATTATCTGTAAAAAAAAAGACAATAATGATAAGCAGCTGTTTGTCAGTCCTCTGTTGTGGACTAAGGTCTCCCCATGCAGTGTCGGTTATGGGGGTTGTTTGGCCCATACCTCACCACGTTGGTGAGTGCCGATAGGCGAAAGCAGGGGATACAAGACCGGTTCAGATATCACTCACCACGAGTGTTGTCCACAGCCAGGAATCGATCTCCTGTGACTGTGTTCATAGCACGGCACGTGGACGCCACTGCTCCCTTGTACTTTCGGCATAAAAATGTGAATGTGCACATGAAACTTCCTGTTAATAATGGCAGCCAAAACATCAAAAGTATTAATTATGTAAGTGCAATTTGAAGAAAAGACGTGTTTTCATGTATAATTTAGTACATTTCTAATTCAGGCTTTCAAATTGAGATATTAATGGTACGTAATTGTCTCCATACAAATCCCAGTACATTTTAAAACGTAACATTAACATTCTTTTAAGTAGTGCTCTTTGTTTAATTTTGGAATGTAACATTTCTGGTGAGGCGCTTTGATTGTACCCACAGGAAATAGCTTTGATGCGAATTGAACCGTTGTCAGTTTTAACCAAAGACTTAGGTACGATTTGAACACGTGTCTTCCTTCGGAAAATCACAATAAATTTTGTTAGCTCATTATTTTGTCAGACTTGGAGAATTAAAGAAATACTTTGTATAGATTCAATGTAAAAAATGTAAAAAATATAAATCTCACGTATGTACACGTTTGCTTGCACTATGGCATTTTATTCGTCTACTTATTTCGTTCTTGTATTTGTTTACTTATGTATTTATGTTCCACAGCGCCAATGGCATTGCAAGCTGATAAGAACATGGCAATGGGATCAGCTGGGATGACTGTCTCGTTCTCCAATTTTTTGTTGGGCAAATGCAAATCTGCACTTGCTATTAGGGCCGTATTGAGGCATTGAATGTGTTAGCGGGCGTAGCGATCACAAACCACCTCAGGGTGTGTCTAATTCCTCATCTGATGGAAACAAAGGGAGGAGGGGGGCAGAGGAGTGGTGGAGGTGGCTGTATGGAGGCAGTGGAATGGGACAGGGGGAGGGGGGGGCAGTCTGTGCCGTGTGTCGCCAAACTCAGGCGGCTGTCTGGCAGAATTACGGCTCTGGATGAACGCCTCTGGGGCTGTGCATTTACAAGGTCATGAGGAATGCTGCTTTTATAAGCGCCGAGAATTTTCCTGATAAATTAGCACTTTTGTCATGGACAGACATGGCCACCTAATAGAGACCACATAATGAATTTTCAGCAAGATGTCAAGATGGCAATTGCAAAAACACATACTGATTTAAATGAACAATTTAACAGTTTTTTTCTAGAAAATATATTTTTCATCCCTATACAGTAGTGTGCTTTTTTTTGTTCACTCAGGAAAATGATTTTCTTTGCATCGTAAAATATAGAACATACAGAACATGGTAATATGGTAAAGTATGTGAGCTATACATCCCTTTATTTTTAAAGCTCTCGAAATATAATGAAACAGTGAAATACTTTTTTTTAGGTTAGAGCTTCAATGCATTTCGGCTGGGTCTGGCAAATGAGTGAGAACGTTGATATGCTTGTGTTAACCCAGATGGCAGGCACATGCCAGGAATGCGTGCCTGAATATACCACGGGTTGACCTAAAGTGCTAAAAATGATTACAAGATCACAAATCATTACAACCATTAATACCATCTGTGGATCACTCAGCCATTTGTGGCTACATGCACACACTGAATATTGTGCTGCCAAAATTCCTGAGCTCCCTGCTCTGTATTTTGGTAATTAATTCTTAACCCCAAATTGTTTTGGAGAAAAGCAATGCAATTATGTTGCCTCTATAGCTTTAAATCAACTTTGCTGGGTAAGAACCATCACATACAGGTGTGCTCAGGCGTGAGCACAGATACACAGATAATTTATATTGCAGTTATGTTTTCTGTATATATGTATTTAATTGCTTTTGGGTTAAATTAGTGTTACGCATTGAGTTGGGTTGACCAATATAAAGTGCTATTCTTTGATATTTTTTGGCCGTACATATGTAATGTAGTAACTCGGCGGGAGACGACTTCACGGGTAACACACTCTTTATTCTATCAAACTCGTTCACAGGTGACTAACACCTACTTTGTATCTCGGGTGACAAACACCCACTTAGTATCTCGGGTGACAAACACCCACTTAGTATCTCGGGTGACAAACACCCACTTAGCTACTTGGCGACTAACGCCCACTGAGCTACTCGGATGACCAACATCCACTTAGTATCTCGGGTGACAAACACCCACTTAGCTACTCGGCGACTAACGCCACTGAGCTACTCGGATGACCAACATCCACTTAGCTACTCGGCGACTAACGCCACTGAGCTACTCGGGACACTCCCTGCCCGGGGTATCCGTCTCGACTGTGGGTCCCCAGCCCGACCCACGGGGGCGTCGGACCCCGGGTCCCACAGCCTCGCCTCCGAGCCACACAGGGCCCCGGTCCCCACAAGGACGGCGGGACTAGGGGTCTCGGGGCACTAGGTCTTCAGCTCCGTCTTCGGGTCTTCAACTGGGTAACTCTCCCCGAGTGCTCTCGCGCGTCCCCCTTTATACCCCACCTGCGGACGTCGCTGCGAGCACCCACTTATTCGACCAATCGCTGGGCGCTGGCTACGATCCTGTTTTCCCACATCTCATCGTGCCTCACCACCCACGCCGCGCCGCCCCGTCATCTGTCACTCCCGGCGCGCGCGTCCACACCACGCCCACAACGCGTGCCCAACCCCGCACCCCGCGCCGCCCCGTGATCCATCACTGTCACAGTCGGCGCACGTCAACACCACCACTACATCACCCCCTACCACATAGCTCGCAGCCGACCCGGCTGCTATAAAAATATACAAACCGCCCTGTGTGCCCCGTAACACAACACAACAACAAGAACAACAACTAAGGTAACAACACAACACGACGCGGACACTACCATCCGCAACCATCAACCAATGCCACCGCGACAATAGAACAATATATACAAACCGGCGAGTGACAATAGCAATGTGTATGCAGAAAGGAAAATAAATGGAAAATTTTTTTTTTTCTTTCGACTCGTGCAGTGTCCCCTTTTTTTCGAGCGTCCCTACAACGGGACATTACCCCGGCAGAGGGGAACACCGGGCGAGCTCGGTGTAGAGAAAAAACGTCTTCATGAAAATTGTTGAGCCCTAGCCCGAGTCCGCCTTGCCGGTCCGTCGTACGGCACCAGACGCGGTTGAACGTCCGGTGGTGCCGGCGGTTCAGGAAGACATCGGCCAGGCATCGAGGACCCGTGCGTGCCCCGGGGTTCAGGCTCCCGACGGTCAGCAGCCGTCAAGCCCGAGGCACCTGGGGGTGGGTCAGGTGGAGACACGTGAGGATCAACCTGCGACACCTCCCTCCCCGAGTCGACGGTCACATCACACGCCCGGTCGTCACGGCACAGAACGGGGTCACACGGTGCCGCATAGGGCTTCAGTCGGGAGGGGTGCACGTACCAACGGCGTTTCCCCCATTTAATCTGTATACTCTGGGGTCGTGCAACCCGCACAATTTCCACCGGTCCCCTCCAAGGTCTCAACAACTTGGGGGACGTAGCCAACGGTGCATGTGGACAATGCAGCCAGGCCTTATCGCCTGGTTTCCAATCATGCGTATGCACCCTCCGCTCATGCAATTTCTCGTTCGCAATTTGCCGCGACCGCGAATTCAACCTCGCCGCCTCCCGCGCTTCAGTCAATTTGGCGATATTAAATTTGATGTGGTCTGCCAATTTAGATTTTGCACGTGGCTGGGAAATCCCCAGTTGGACGTCCATGGCCGGATCGGCCTCCCGCCCATACATAAGAAAAAATGGGGAAAACCCCGTCGCCGCATGAGGGGCCATTCGATAGGCCGCGAGTACCCCCGGCACCTGTAAGTCCCAATCAACCTGATCGTTGCAGACCTGTTGGCACAACATAGACGTAATCGTCCTGTTCAGACGCTCAACCATCCCGTCAGTCTGCGGGTGGTAGGGGGAAGTACGCACTTTCTTTGTACCCAACAGGTCGCACACCTCGCGCAACAAAACGCTCGAAAAATTCTTTCCTTGATCCGTCAGCAAGCGTTCGGGGGCGCCCTTGTCCAAAACATAACCCTGGACAAAGGCGTCCGCCACCGCCGCAGCCGACTGGTTGGCGAGCGGCCATGCCATAGGCCATCGGGTGAAGTATTCCACGCCAACCAGCAGGAACCTATTTCCCCTTGGTGTAGCCGGAAAGGGCCCCAAGATGTCCAACGCTACCAATTCGTTTATACGCGAAACCTGAATGGATTGCAGCGGTGGATTAGCTGCCAATGGTGGCGGTTTCCTTTTGGCGCACCCTACGCATCCCTTAAGAATATTCGCCACGTCGTTACCCATCCCCGGCCAATAATAGTCTCGCTGGATTAGGGCGAGCGTTTTGTGAAAACCCAGATGCATGAGCCGTTCATGAGCTGCCAGAACAACCCTACCCCGCATAGCAACAGGCACAACGAGCACGTGACGCCGGGACATGTTGTCCCACTTCATCAAAAGGCCCTGTCTGCACACCCAGGAACCGACCCGCGCCTCCCCTACCTCGGGAGCGCCAACTTTCCGACGTAGCGTAAGTAGGGAGCTGTCGGACATCTGGAGACGGCCCCACTCAATGAGGGGCAACGACAACAGCGAATCCCTCCCCGTGGGGGCGTCCTCTCCCGGGGTGTCAGTGGCGGCGAGCGCAACTCCCGGGGTGCCGGCGACCGGGGGTTTGCACCGCGCCGATCCCAACAAACATGTGCAGTCCGTGCACGGAGGCAACCGCGACAAGGCGTCCGCATTTGAGTGTCGCAATCCCTTGCGGTAAATCGTCGTGAATTGGTAGTCTTGAAGGACCTCCAACCATCGGGACAATTGGCCCGATGGCTGTGCCACGCGCATAGCGTATTGTAGAGCCGCATGGTCCGTACGGACCGTAAAATGACGGCCGTAAAGATACGGCCTGAATTGCTGTGTAAAAAACACAATCGCTAACAATTCACGACGAGTTACGCAATAGCGTTGTTCGGCGGGGGAAAGAACTCTACTACCGTAGGCGACCACCCGTTCAACCCCCCCGACCACCTGTGAGAGCACCCCCCCGATACCCGTGTTGCTGGCGTCTGTGTCAAGCAAAAACGGTTGTGTGAAATCGGGGTAACACAAGGGGGGAGCCTGCACCAAGGCGTCACGAAGGGAGCAGAACGCAGCCTCCTCTTCCGCCCCCCAGTGAAACCTCACACCCTTAGCCGTCAAAGCGTGCAGGGGCCTGGCTATGGTGGCAAATTGCTTGACAAAACGACGGTAATAGGAGGCGAAACCAATGAAACTGCGAACCTCCGTGACCGAGGTTGGCGTTGGCCATGAGCTGACGCAATGCGTCTTAGCAGGGTCCGTCGAGATCCCTGAACGACTCACGATATGGCCCAAATACCTGACCGATTCCCGAAGCAGAAAACATTTAGCCGGTTTAAATTTAAGCTTAGCGGAACGCATCCTGAGGAACACCGCTCTCAGTCGCTGGAGGTGCTCCTCGAAAGTCCGACTAAAGACGATGATATCGTCGAGATAAATCAAACAGGTATCCCATTGGAGGCCCGACAAAACCAATTCCATGAGTCTCTGGAACGTGGCGAGAGCGGAATGTAAGCCCATGGGCAAACGGTTGAATTCAAATAGGCCACCAGGTGTCCGGAAAGCAGTTTTAGGTTTAGACTCGTTATCGAGTGGCAATTGCCAAAATCCAGAAAGCAGATCGAGTGTGGAAAAAAACTGTGCTCCCGCCAAGGCATCCAGCGACTCATCCATCCTGGGGAGCGGATACGCATCCGCCATCGAGATTTTGTTTAAGCGGCGGAAATCGACACAAAACCGCAAGGACCCGTCCTGTTTCTTTACCAGGACAATAGGAGCACCCCACGGACTAGAAGAGGGCGAAATGATATCGGCCGCCAACATATCATTAACCGCCGATTGCACATGTTCCTTCTCGGCTGGGCTGAGCCGGAAGGGATTCTGACGAATAGGGGCCGCGTCCCCTGTAGCTATGTGGTGGCGCAACAGGTCAGTGCAGCCGATATCGTACTTATGTTTGCTGAACACGTCAGCAAACTCGAGTAGCAAACCCCTCAATGCTCCCAATTGCACCTCGGACAAGTTAGCAGAACCGGCACACAACGAGTCCAACCACTCAGTCCCCTCATCACTTGGAGGATGCGACTTGACAGTGAAATCTGCTTGAGCCACGAGCCGTTCCTCAACGGGTAGCGGCGCGGCGTGAGCCAGCACCGTTCCCTGCGCAATTACGGCCGGCCGCGACCCCGTATTCAGGACCATTACGAACGGCTCACTGTCCCCTCTCACCATGGTTTGAGCAACCGCTAAGTCGAGGCCCCTTCTGGCTCTGTTAGACGGCCCCAACAGCACCCCCTGTGCCTCCGCACCCACCTCGAGTGGCTTCCTGAACCGAAGGGGTACTAACATTTGCGATCCCGGGGGCACCCGTACAGTGTGAGTTGCCAGCGCCTGCACCGTCGCACAAACCGTGCGCATTTTGGTAGGGCTCGTCAAGAACGCAACCCGCCGACCTGACGGAAGCTCTATGCAGGCCTGATCTATAAGAATTTTGATGGGCATTTTGGACAAAAAGTCCGTACCTAGCAAACAGGGAACGGCCAGCGATGATGATACAAAAATAGGGCCCACCAATTTGATGTCACCAATGCAAATAGTCGCCCGAATCTGGCCGATGATCCCCAGGGATCCCCCATTCGCCGCATAAAATGGCACGTCTACTGGCAGAAGGGGTCTACTTTGGACGGGAAGAATGTTATAAATAAGGTCCGAGATGATGGTGGCCGACGCACCCGTGTCAACAAGCACCCGGACCTCAACCCCGTCAATGAACCCCGTTACCACGGACGACCCGGCCGACGCAGCCACGATCCTGTGGGCCAATTCGGACCACTCGACTGCTTGCGGGCCGCGTACGGACCCCCCTCGCCGAAATGAACCCCCGGCACCCAGCCGCGAACCCCCCACCGCCAAGCGGCGACCCGAATGTGCCGTGTTTGTGGACCGAACGTGTGAGGTGCCGCGACTTGCCGGGTTTTGTTGGGATGACTTGTGGCCCTGGTCGTCGTCCCGACGTGGTCCTGTGGCGCGCTGACGCGGGGCCCGGCACCCGGCTGCGACGTGACCCCGAAGGCCGCAGTTGTAGCAGACGACGGACGTCGTAGGTTTCGGTTGCTCTAGCTTGCGGGGTGAACGTGTGGGCGAACGACCTCCCGTTCTCCACTCCCCCGGACGCGATGCAGCGAAGGCCTGCTCCTGATCCGCAGCTGGCTGAGGTTCGGCGATCGTGGCGGCCAGTGCCGCGTTCCCCGCCAATTTGCAGACGACCCCCGGCTTGCGTTTGAGGACCTCGTACGCGTGAATGCTCGTGGCGATCGCCAGGGAGCAGATATCCATCTCGTCCGCCACATTGATGGGGACCCCCAACTCGTGGGCCAACGCCAGCAGCTGCTCCGTCACCATGGCGTCCTTCCCTGCGTCCGCCAAGGCGAGTAGTGCCGTGCGATAGGCGAGCGTCGTTTCTCCAGCCACCTTCCGCCGATCGTAGAACTGGTGGCGACACGTGGAGGGCGGCCCGAACACCTTCGCCATCAGGTGTAGTGCGGCCTGGAGCGTAGAGCGGGACGACCTTGCAGCAGATGTGAAGGCTGCAAGCGCGTCGTCGTCAAGCATCGCTGGCAACGCACGCAGGGCAGTGGTGTCGGACCACCCCGACATCTCCTGATGAGCGAGGAACCTTCGTTGGAAGGCTCCCCAGTCGCCCCCATCCGCCTTGAACGCCGACAGCGCGGGCAATCTTTGCTGGAGGACCCGATCGTCGTCGACGTCGGAGAGATTTTCCCGCGCTCCGCTGTAGTTGTGTAAAATGTCGGCTCGGTTGTCAGGCGCAAAATGGAGAGCTCCGGCGCGCGCTGATGACGTGGGCTGCGCTGAGCGGAGGTGTCCGGCCACGTGGCGTCCGTCTTTCCCGCCAATCGGTGGCGGCCCCGCAAAAACGGCGGCAACTTCCAGACTTTTGGCGCGAAGCGCCTTTTGGCGGGATTCCTCCAACGTCGCTTCCTCCACCAACCCCGCAGCCGTTTTTCCGCTCGCCGGAACGGAGATGTCGGCCAAGACAGCGGCGGCGGCGAGTAGCAACTCCGCCAACCGGGAGTGCGCGTCCTGGAGGCTGGTGTCGGAGGCAAGCGGAGCGTCGGCCATCACCGCGAAGTGCTGCATCGGCGGCAACTCCTCGTCCTCTCCTCCCGAGGTTGGTGTCCCCGGTACGCCGTCGTCGTCCCGACCTCGCTCGTGGGTACGGGTAGTCTTCCTCGTGTCCATACTTCTTGAAGACAGGTTTACTTCTGACGCCAGTTGTAATGTAGTAACTCGGCGGGAGACGACTTCACGGGTAACACACTCTTTATTCTATCAAACTCGTTCACAGGTGACTAACACCTACTTTGTATCTCGGGTGACAAACACCCACTTAGTATCTCGGGTGACAAACACCCACTTAGTATCTCGGGTGACAAACACCCACTTAGCTACTTGGCGACTAACGCCCACTGAGCTACTCGGATGACCAACATCCACTTAGTATCTCGGGTGACAAACACCCACTTAGCTACTCGGCGACTAACGCCACTGAGCTACTCGGATGACCAACATCCACTTAGCTACTCGGCGACTAACGCCACTGAGCTACTCGGGACACTCCCTGCCCGGGGTATCCGTCTCGACTGTGGGTCCCCAGCCCGACCCACGGGGGCGTCGGACCCCGGGTCCCACAGCCTCGCCTCCGAGCCACACAGGGCCCCGGTCCCCACAAGGACGGCGGGACTAGGGGTCTCGGGGCACTAGGTCTTCAGCTCCGTCTTCGGGTCTTCAACTGGGTAACTCTCCCCGAGTGCTCTCGCGCGTCCCCCTTTATACCCCACCTGCGGACGTCGCTGCGAGCACCCACTTATTCGACCAATCGCTGGGCGCTGGCTACGATCCTGTTTTCCCACATCTCATCGTGCCTCACCACCCACGCCGCGCCGCCCCGTCATCTGTCACTCCCGGCGCGCGCGTCCACACCACGCCCACAACGCGTGCCCAACCCCGCACCCCGCGCCGCCCCGTGATCCATCACTGTCACAGTCGGCGCACGTCAACACCACCACTACACATATAACAGCCAAATAGAACAATAATGCACACAATCTTTACATGTAATGAAGGCTATTTGTTTAATCTGGAGGTTCAAAAAGTGATTGTTTTAAAATCAAGGTAAATTGTACTTTGCAGATTGTGACACGATTCATATAAATTACGTAGACTTTAACAGGGAGCCCATCATTATATATATTTTTTCATAGAGTCCGCGGTATTCCCAAAACATCTCTTCTTAACTTTTTGAACAGCCGTAATGCATTTTCTTTTATGTTTCACTTGAAGCTATTTCAACAAAAAAACATTGTCCTGTAACTCATTCAAATCTATATACACTGTGCGTTTTACTTCATATTATTCCGGCCACTGTGTCCTATGACTTAAAACACCCCTGAGAAAAGTGGGTGTGCCCAGTGCTAATTAAAACCACGTGTATCTCCTCATAAATGGCTCGATGGATTGGCCAGGTGTAAGTAATGATTGCAGACCCGCGTCAGTTTTTATACATTATTTTAGGGGAATGGGTGTTTGGGGGAATGTGGGTTCAATCCTTTAGGATCCCACACTGATAGAGCGCATGCATTTTTCTAAACAACTGAGAATGCTTGTGGTGGATCTGGTGCAGGTGATTGGCATGGTAACTGGTGGGTTGCAGTCTATTGTAGTTTCATTGTAACGAACATGAACTTTGATTGCGCGAAATCATGGCCATACATTTTTTAAAGCTTCAGCGTAACTCCACAAATAACAAATATTGTTCTTGTAGTTGCTGAAATGCGTATGTTTGTAAACAAATCTATTTGGAGTAATAGATACACGTTTATGATGGATTGCAATTGTAGGGGTTGATATTGCTTTTCGACTATTGTTTGAATTGGGAATATGAATTAACGTAACTATGTACACTCATTATATTTGATCATCTTTCATTATTTTGGTCAGCGTGTTTGATTATTTCTGAAACTCATGGTTGGGGCCGTTCTAAGGAACGCCAGTATAACATTGAATACAGCGCGCTTCATTACTAAAACATGTGGTGCTCCGGGGGCAGCTATGACATTAAAAGGTGCAGTATATTCAGCTCTAACGGAGCTAACCGGTTGACTTTGACACTAGCTGTATGTGTACTTCATCTCTAGGCAAGCATCTGCATATAAATTAAGTACAGTGTAACATTGCACAATAACTGGCGATGCTAAAGTTTTTTTTATTTTGTTTCCTCATCGTGGTGCTGGCTTGCATTGCTTACCAGTCTCTTGTCTCTTCAGATGTGGTATAAATACTCTGTGCCGGACACATTTTAATGGTAACCATAAACACACTGACCATGTTGAAGGGGTTTGAAGGAGCGGAGTGGGAGGTGTGTTGCCCTAGATCAGGGGTCGGCAACCAAAATAACAAGAAGAGCCATTTCTTTACAATTCGGTACAAAATTCAGTATTTCAAGAGCCGCAATGCATCTATGTATACGTACATATCGTCAAGAAGCAGCCCGTAAAGAGCCGCATGCGGCTCCGGAGCCGTAGGTTGCCGACCCCTGCCCTAGATGAATGCCTCCTGGCCCTTTCTGCTTCGTGAAATGCTGAAAACACATGCATACTTAAAGTCATTGCTTAGTGGATGCGTCTTGCTGTTTCCTAATGGATGTGGGAAGTGAGCACTATATTCCCTGTTCAGCCGCTGTTACAGGAAGGGCCCGAAAAATGCCGTGGTTATTGCTCACACCTGTACACGCTTTGGCAGCTGTCATGAGGCCTCATACTCGTATTCCATTAGCTGGAGAGGGACCCACTTCTTTCTAGAGGTTGTTTAGCGCTGAGCACACCCTCCTGGCCTCACCACTGTACTTTACCGAGGTGTTGTCAGCACAATTGATCTAAAAAGTATAACGTAAAAATAGTGAGGGCGAGAGATTTAGGTCCCCTGCCGTGCATTCCATACTCTCAGCACGGATTTACGGAGCCATTGAGCGAACACTGCACTTCGGTGCCTTGCCACAACTCTACTCCGGCAACCCCACTGCATCGGGAAAGCAAATGTGCCACGCGAGTAATTGTATCCCTTCGAAGAAAGTGACACTCGCCAAGGCTTATTATATCGATTGTGCAGATGGAGCCACACCGCCCCTGCTTGGCTGCCACAACGCGCGGGGTGGCGGGGCCTGTACGTCAGCTCCCCCGCTTTTCCGTGGCCTGCAGTGAAGCGGGTCCACCCTCCGTGTCGTGGATTCCCACTCCCCCCCCCCCTCTCATCATTCGTTTAGAGCCGTGACATTTTGTGGGCTCCCTCTGTGTAATTCAGTGGCGCTGATTTGCATGCGGTGGCACACGTAAATCTTGCCCGCCACTGCTCGTCACCGTGATCCCAGAGCTGTTCATTTATTCCCTTTATGGGGGGAGTCTGGTGTACAGCACTGGAAATATGTTTGGGTTTTTCTCCGAACATTTATGAGGGCTGCGATCCGTATCTTAGTAGACAGATAATTGTTGGACATGAAATATAAATTTTGTTTGACTATCGCACTGCGTTTATTTTAGGCAATGCGATTTATGATATAAATAATAAACTGAAATGGTCTGTTAGCAATTTTCATGCACCCTTTCAATTGTAGATGCAAGATGACATTGTTGTTATGCTGACTTTCAACCTGTCTACTGCCTTTAGCTAAATATTACTAATGGATTTCAGATGCTATATATATGTATTTCTTATCATGTCTTCATATCGGGAAGGTGAAAGAAGTTAGAAAAATATTCAACTACTTTCAAGAGATAGAGAATCCTTGATGGAAGTACATGGTGGCAATACCATACAGTATTGTATGATTTTGACAAGAGCAAATGCATTATCAATAAAATAATAATATAAACCACACTATCTGAGTACATTTAAGGAAATGTATAATATTTTGAATGTAATACAGTGATGACAGTATTTAAATAGTATGACCTCTTCGTACCTCATAATATATCAATAGTGGCATACTTTAAAACTCATAATATATGAATAGTGGCATACTTTAAAACTAAAATACCTCTCTAAACCGAGCCATTGTCTTAAGCTGCAAGTCTATGTTTTGACAGTCATGCTTTTGACTGGTTTGACAGGATACCTCACAATCAGTGTGTGTGTGCAGGGTTGGGCACTTTCTTTCTTGTGTTTGAGATTAAATGTTCACAGCACTGTAGAGGCAAGGTGCTGGACTGTAACTGAATTCCAGAACCACTGCATTTTAACAGTGTTTTTCTTTCACCGCACGGGTCTTCGTGACAGATCCGTCAGACCTGACATGTGTATCGATGCCCAGTGTCGGAAATTCGTCGCATTGTTTAGAAGGGATTAATTGAAAGTAGCACGAAAACTGTGCAAATGTGGGAGCACGCATGGTTGGTCTCTTCGGCCCCGCGCATAAATCACTGTGAGGCGAGGCAATGGCTCGCTGTGGAAATGTGAATGATGATGAATGTGCATACTGATTTAGGACACGCGGGGCGAAGGAAGAAAGAAAAAAAACCAAGAAAGCAGGCAGGAGGATTAGCCCAAAGGAAGGTTGAAATCAATTTAGTTTTTTTTCCTATTTGCAGTGTAAGGATTTGATATCATCTGGATATGCTGCTCTGATTGCAGTATAAACATTCACCTCTCATCACAACTGATTGATTTATGGGGGTTTTCTCCCACAAGGAATATTGTGCTGACTCGGGCCTATCACATGTAATGCTTAATAGCACCCATTTACTCGACTATTTTATCATATCGCCATGTTAGGGAATATATTCAACCGTACTACATTTTTCATGAGTTATATTTTGATAAAAAATTTTAAAATATCTAATGTGCATTCAATTCAAATAGCTTAAGATGCTAAAGTGGTGAAATAATTACATGATATAACTGCTTAATATGCTTTCCAATTTAACTTACGGTCACTTGTTCACGCGTATGTGATTTTAATGTAATATTATTCAGCAAAAAAGGGTGGAATTTTAAAATTGTAAATACGGAGACCTTTTGTAAAACGGCACTTCTCTTCATTTTTCCAATAAAAATGGCGAAATCAAATTTTGCCACTTTGATTAAAGGTTGAGTCTGCAGCAATAAGACACCCCCCCCAGTCCACCTCACCTCCCTCCATATTTGTGGTTAATTACTCTCAGCATTATGCTGGAATCACACTGCTCGCTGATAAGCAGCATATTGAGTTGATCTATTGGACTGCAGTAATCACCACACAAAGGAGAGGTATTGGACCCAGGCTATTTACAGCTTAGGGAATTGAGCACACTTCATAAACACCTTTGTGTGCATTCATGCTTTGGTAACAGCGGCTCCGTGCAGTGAACCTCATAGGACAGCCATAGCACCACAATCAATACTTCCCATTGATGTCTCATTCTCGCTACACTGTTGCCCGTCTTATTAAGAAGCCATGTGTGTCACGTATGATTGAGGGCACAGGTGGCAAAGCATTGTAGTTAGAATGTGATGAATAAATAAATAGATGCGCTTACATTTTTTGAGCTTGTGGATGTTATATTTTTCGTATCGAGAAGAAAAACATTAACTGCACCAGTCATGTATGGTTATGCAATATGCATGGTTATATATATAATCTGTGAGCATTCCCTGAGCACAGTTTTATTGCATGCGCTTTATTTTAATGTAGGATCTCATCTTACAATTACTACCATGTCATCTTAAGGCTTTTCTCAAAGAGTGCATACTGCCCATCATCATGAATTATAATCAGAACCAAAGGCCAGATATGGGAGATAAAAAAATTGTACAAGTGCATTGCATATGTATGTAGTATTCCATTAAAATAGCTGCAACATTATAAATGTAGAGTTAAACAAACATAAGATGCACTCATTTTCTTCCTTCACCTGTATAATAAACAGAAAATACGTATATGGATGTTAAACATTAATGAACAAAAACGATTTGACATTGTGGTGGTGCAATAGATAATGGCATATTCTTGCTGTTATTTGCCTTATTTTTTGCTGTTGAGAAGAATCTAATGAGGGACCACACAATGCGTCCCTGTAGTTTGCGTAAAGTCCTTATTGTGACACCGGTAACACAAATAAATCTAACATCACGAACTTATATACACTCATTAAATCTGTAAGCTAAAAACTTTTCTCAAATGATATTGGTCAATTCAATTGTAGATTAAAAAAAACACAGTCCATGTTATTATTTACTGAACATGTCGAGGCAGCTATTCCCATGGAGCAGCAGTGGATGATTATTTGGAGGAAGCCACACCCGTGGACTCATTGAAGTGCAATGGCTGGCACCGGTTTTTATTAATCTCTCACTTCAGATGGCTACATTGTAAACCATGCACAGTGCATTTGGAGAACTGCTGCGAGAAACCTGGGAAAGATAATGTTTTTGCTTCCAAAATCTGGAGCAAGATTCTTCCAAAGCCACGAATATTGCGCCATTTTTTATAACCTACATCTACTCACTGATGGGTACAGCAATTATGCACGTGGCATGTTTTTAAACAATATAAAATATTGAATTATGCACGTGCTGTGTTTTTAAACAATATAAATATTGTGATGTATTTGATGGTTCAGTCGATAAAAAATATATGAAACTCATTCAAGGGCCATTGCCTAAAACGTCACCTATTATATTTCATTTTGAGGTCACGGTATTGTTGATGAACGTGCTGAGTCCGTTTGGTAATTCTGCTTTGTGCACCACTGCCAACGCCGCAACATCACCAAATAATTTGTATACAATACATTTATTCGGAGAGCATTAATATACTCCTCACACCTATGTAAAAAGGGCTAAAGCAGGAAAACATACACCTCCAAGAAGACAAGCAAAACAAAGTGTGTGTTTATTATGAAAATTACACCATTCCTGCAAGTCTGTGCCTTGTGAGGAATGGACGCTGCGTGCTGAAGATATGCTTTCTAAAAATAATACCGTGACTGCTTTTGAACCAAAAACGCACTTAAAACAAAATGCACGCTGGAAACAAAAGAAAATTAAGTGTTCATAGTTAAAGCAGACGTGCAGCGATGCCTCAATAGTACTTCGGCCCTTCCTGCTATTGTTTTTGGATGACCCCCTTGAGAAATGCTGATGGCCTGGGCCGTCTGTCACTCAGGCTGATTGCTTTTCTGTTTACGTCCCAAGTACATATTCTCTGTGTATCACTGGCCAAGTCCAAAACAGACGGTGTCTCTTGTAGTCTACATGGACTGCTCAGCAACGAGTCTGAAATAGTAATAATACAATACTATGAGAAACTGGCTTCATAAGGTATGCATTGTTGTAAATAGTGAGCTCCAGACAAAAGCATTTGTAGGACCGTGAGATACATTTGGTGCATTGTTGTAAAAATCATTTTACTTTTAATAATATGATAATTATATATGCACCAATAATGGGATGGCTTTGAATTAAATTTAAATTTTAAAATTCAATCCAAGACTCTACATTGTTTGGTAATGAGAGTTTCTAGATTTTGAGTACTAAAATTTTCAGAAAGCTATCACGATTTAATGAAATTCCATTATGGTAGAGATGTAATATATAATACAAGCCAATTTCATCTTAAAATCGAATGCGCCACCAAAATTATATTTTGTGGAAATTCCAAAACCGTAATGATCAGTATATATCATAGCATTTCTATGTATTTGCTCGATTTTTTAAAATGTTATTTTTAATCCTCTCACAGATATAATGGAATTAATAGTGTTTGTAATTGTATGCTTACATTGTGCTATACCTCATTGTATATAAAAGCATTTTGTCACTGACCTTGATTGGCACACCCCTCTTGGTGGTGCAGTGGTTTATTCCAATATGCCACTAGAGACCAGTATACAGTGGATTTCAGAACAAGGGATATCTAGCAGTGCACTATAATGTTCCACATAAAAGTGAAGGTCATGGAGAGAACACTGTTATATTCTGCCAAGGCAGTCATTTAGTTGAATATTACATTTAATAAAATGCAGCATACATAAAATTTGCATATACAAATATTCAGCATTACATTAATCTGGGAAGTATTAGGAGGTGCTGGAGAGACGTAAGGGCATGGAGACACCGCAGTATATACTCACATGGGTTTTGTCAGGCAAGGCCAGCAATTGTGTGTCCAAAAATGTAGGGAACTTTGCTTCACTAAAGACAAATAAATAAGCATTCAAATCAATTAGTATTGCCTTCTTTTCTTATTTTATCAAAGAGAGAAAAAATAAAAAAATTATAACCGGCTAAAAATATTAACTTAGAATTTGTTCGCTGTGTAACAAGCATATCGAGATACATGCGTCTACCAATCTAGTTTATATCACCTGCTGTCATTATCATACAACCATAACATGTCACAGCATTTTCACTGGCTGTTTACGATATGCATGTTCATCTAAATTAGGTTATTTTCATGCATTTCTAAGGTACCCAGTAAAGGGTCATAAATGAGGACAATGTCTCTGGGGTATTCTTCTTCATGCCTAAGGATGCAATCAGGGACACGGTCTATACAGACTTCAGTTGCAAAGAATGTTATTTTCACCTTAAAGTTTCATTCTTGCATGGCGTCAGCTACTAGAATTGCTTTTATCCATCTGCTTATATTTGTATATGGGTACTTCTAATGCAAAGAATGATGGTAGAAAATGGGATGGAATTTTGTCTTACCAAATGTGATATAATCCCATCCTCGTAACTTAGTGTGACTTACTAATAAGCAGGCAATGGTGCATTGCTTCAAATTATGTGTTACACTTAATATATGTGTGGCATCATGCTTGTGATAAAGCTATTTTCATTTCGTGCATGTTGTATATAATTGTTTCGCATAAACCCTGCAGCCAAATGAGGTTATAAATGCACCACAGTGTGAAGCGAATTGTGCTCCTTGATCATGCTACTTAATCGAATCGTGAGGGAGGCAAATCATTACATTCTAGGGATGTGTTTTTAATTTTCTCGATTAATTGGGAAAAAAATGGGCCGGATAAAAAAATTACGATGACCCGAAAAAAAAGAGGTGCTGGTTCGGATTGACCCGATTGTGATGTCACAGGAAGTGATGTCACTCCCGATGGCGTCACTTCTGTCTTTTTCCCACCAAGAGTGATGTCACATGATAATTATTACAATTAAACGATATCGCTATTGTTCATTTTACAAATACGTATTTAAATTACAATGATTACATTTAGTGCATTCACAGTTAAGTAAATTCAATATAATACGTTTAAACTATGAAATAAAATCCAAAATTGCGTCTAAAAATCTGTAAATCTGTAAATCCGGTATCCAAAAAATGCAACGTGAAACTCATCCCAATGAGACACCTACATGGACGTGTTCAATCCCTTTGACCATGACATCAAAGGGTGCGATGCAGCAGTAAGGGCCATGCGTATATACCATGGGTGACATTAGATAGCAGAGATGCTCATGGTTTTGCAAACAAACTATTGCATTTCTCAGATGACGACCTGCTCATTGGAAGTTGGTATGCTAGCAAGTATTATGACAACAGTCAAATGGGCACCATGGTGGCGAGATGTTAACTACCTCGCCTAGTATGTAGGAGGTCATGGTTTCAATCTCAACCCTGATGCCTGCTGTATATTTGGAGTTTGTATGTTCTTGCTGTGGTCACATTGCTTTTTTCTCTGGGTACTCCAGTTTTTCCCTCCACATTTAGAATCAACATCACACTTTGAGTATTTGGCTGCTATACATTTCCACATGATAAGTCACTTCGTTTAGCATTCATCTATGGTCAAGTCGCTTCTGAAAAAGAGCTAAAATAGGTCGGTGGACCACAATCTTAATTTTGGAGAAGGTCTTGTATAGTTGGTATATCTATGAGGGCTGAGTAATCAATATGAAAATATAAAGAAACACACTTTGTTATTTATTATTGGTTCTTTCGGTAAAGTCACGTAGAAGGGAAATAATAAAACAAAATCTCACGACGTTTCCATTGCAACACAAGCAATCATCATCAGGTGTGAAAACCACAGCAAGAAAAAAATATTGTTTTATTTTTATTATTTTATTATTTCCCTTCTACGTGACTTTACCGAAAGAACCAAGAATATGAATTCCTGCAGTCACGACAGCTTTAAATCGAAACTTTGTTATTTGTTTAAATTATCTGCATGTACCAATAATATGGAAAAAAATCAAGTTTAGTCCTATTGCAGTAGAATGTTGGTAACTTATTGCCAACAGGATCTCTTCATCCTAGGCTTTCAGCTAGGTCTGTCCTGCTCAGTGCCCAAGATAATATTTCTGCACCCGGTTCACCACATTACGGACACCGCTCACTGTGGCCACGACTACCAGGCACGTTCCATCTTCCAGTCTACCAGCAACCCTACAAATATTTGGTGATAAATCTAGCCCCAAAAAACATTGATCAATTACGACTGCAGAGCCACTTTTTGACCATGTAAATTTACCATTGTGCAATCGTGTCATACGTGTAGTATTTCGAGTAATAATACATCGTAGATAATGATAGTTCACAGCCCTTTGTCAATCTATTGAAGATGATGCTTCACCATAAGGATTTTTGTTTGACCATACCTACCACACTGGCCAATGTAGGTGGGTGAGGTGAGCGTGCACAGGCCCGCCTCGAATGTCACTCGCCACTGACGGTAGCCGTGGCCCGGAATCTAACTGCGGTTTACGGGTTCATAGCACTGTACGCTAACCACTACACCACTGCTACCCTTGATTTGCAGTGCGATTAGCTCGGTACAGCTGGCGATGAATCACATACAATGGCCAAGACATTTGCAATGGAAGCACGTTGTAAAGTGTCAGCGCAGGGCGGTGTCTGGCCTCATGTTGGTCAGCTTCTTCAGGTCAAGTCAGTCTACAGAGGTCTCATTTGGTTAGCTGGGGCCCAAATTGTCTTTTGTCCAATTAAGCGGTTGTCTTACAATTTCCCACTTAGCTACATTTATTTGCATCGGTAATCAGTTCGTCATATCAATCGAGTTAATCGCCCAAGTGTCATTTGTATGCAGGTTCATTGTATTAATTACCTGTTGCCAATTGAAGTGGATTGATAAAATTCACATCTTCTCACTTCCCCATAATAATAAACAGAGGAACCTTTCCTGAGTTTGGGATGTATTCGGGACTGGATGTACAGTATTATATATTATTGTGGGGAATGTAAGCTAGTACTAAATTTACATATTTATTCGTTTAAATCAACAGTATCCACTATCCACCTCGTAGGATCTTTTAAGGGTGCCACGAGCAGTTTTATTTTCCGCAGGCCAATTGCATAAAACACCTTAAGTGGCATTTTCCCTTAGTTTGTAGTCTCAATCGGTGTAACTCGAGGGCATTTTCGCTGCGTGGGTGTTTTACGCAACGGGAAGCCGGTGCCAAACAGCCCCAGAACATTCACTGAATGTATTGTCCATGCGTGGCCGGCCATGGCTCCCTCAAGATGTATTGCTCCTAATGGCATGTGCCGCCATCGACATTGCGATGTTATGAAAATCGTGAAAGGTTTTTTGTTTGTTGCTGTCACGCTCGACCGCTCGTTGACGCGGTCTTGCAAAAACGTTTAGTGGTTGACTGGCACGATTATCACAACGTCGAGTGATGCTTGAAATCATTTCTTTTTAATTTATAAAAAATGTATTGCCAGTGAGCGACGGTGAAGGACACACAGAAACGCGAAGGTAGCATCCCTAAAAATGGCATTACATTTTGGACAGTAGCCTCCTCACACCAGGACTGCCAGCACAACATGAAAGAAAACAAGATTGGCTCCAAAACGAATCCCCATTTTCTCCACGGCCATAATTTCAGCAATAAAAGTGGTGCAGGGAAATTGAATTCAATCTGCCACCTGTCAAGCTAGGTTTGATGAATATGAATGTCACTTCTAGGGTGATGCCTGTAACGGCCTCCAATCTTCTCTAGTACTTTCTTCCCCATTGCTGCGTCCTGCATGACTCTTTAACTCGAGCCTTGGATTTCTCTGCATTTTTATTTGAAAAAATATACACACAAAACACTCAGCTTGTTCCCAAGCCATTCCTCCTCCATTTCCACTTACACTCACATCTTGCGTTTTCAAAAGTCCATCATTACCATTCCATCATTTTTCTTTGTGCTTCACTGTTTTCCCAATGGGGCTTTCGCCACTGTAACATGCAAATAATACATTAGAGCTCCATTATTCCGAGTGTCGATCTCGAACATAAAAAAGCTGCGCGCCATCGGTGGACATGAGCATTGGCCATGAGGGGTTTTGCTGTGATTAACACGTCTTGAGAATTCATGGAGACCACCGGTGAAGTGGGTAAGTGTCGAGAGGACAGGTTTAGCGCCGGCCGTGTGATTCGGATTGAAGGTAATAAAAAGTCAACGCAAGCCAACTTTAGAAATCCATAAGTGCCATGTCCATCACAGCGGCCACTCAATAATGCGTGGTCTAGTTTTCTGGAGTCTTTCATCATTCACCAGGTGAGGTATAGCGCCTCCAGGTTTTGAGTATAACCTTTACAAACATATAAATGCCTGCACTGAATGGCTTTCACTCTTTCTACACTGCCCATAACCAGGTGCACCGTTTACGTGTTCCAGAAAACCAATGTATGGTTGGATTACGGCTTTTTCCAAGACCACAATTTAGTAGGCTTTTTTTCCATTTGGAATAAATGTATCGGCGTGAATATATAAAAATAAAATGAAAATATGTTCATCGTTACCTGAAGCTTACGTTAAAAAACAATCATCGTTCAAGTCTTACTTGCAAATTATACAATGAATGTGAAAGGCCCTTTGCCTGGTTAAATTAGGTACATTCATTAGCGTTATTATTCTGTGAAAACGAATTTTGGTTACACTCACATGATCACGATGCTTAAGATTTCATCACCTGGTTGTAAATTCACACCTAGTCAGATATGTATGCATTTCGTTATATTTACATCGGTGTAAATATCTTCAAAGAAATGAATAATTAAGTATGGTAATGCATTTTCACTTGATCCTCTTTCACCTGTAAAAAAAGACCATGGGAAGCTTTCTATGAGGTTCACACCAATCAAGTACAAGGCTGTGCCAATTATGTGCATTTTGAAAATGAAATGGATGTTAATGGAATAGATTTATTTTGCAGCTCGGTTGAATTAGAAAACACTCATTATCTTGAGGAATACTTGCAAGCGATTGGTGGACACACCTTATCCTTTAGCTCTAGCGGTTGATATCTGCAGCTTCCATTTTTCCCGTGGGGTTCTCTTCATATGCCTGCATATTCAGAGGCTTACTCAGTATTAATTGTGAGTAAATATGGAAGTGTATGTTCAATATCGTAGCAGTCCCACTAAGCGGGGGACAACGTTTGCTCCGTGTGTCCACCCAAGTGGCATTTGAAATGTGTTTTGTATTTCACGCGCAGCCCGTTGCGTGCTCGCCGTCTGGATTCGACCTGCATAATTTACCATACACATTGCACCTACATTGGTGAACATAGCGATCTAAATAATTTTGATTTTAATTGCAAGAAAGTGGTTCCTATAAATATTTTAATGGCACTTGGAATGGTAATTTGCAGTAATCTCAGTTGGAACCGACTGCTATGCCGGCAGCGTAGCCCATTAGAGTAATGTTTTGTGCATTCTGTGCACAGTTTTGGCAGCAAATCCCCCCACTCATTGACATTTGTCACCATTATGGAGCGGTCCCAATACAGTCGGTTCACAATATTTAATTGGATCATAGTAGCAATCTATTTGCAGCGACCCCTTGTCGCCAGCGCCAGGACCGCCGTGAAGACGGCGACACCGCGCGATTCAACACCATGGGCGGTTGTGCAGTATATTTTATATACTGTACCTTATTTGAATGCATTTGCAAACGGTAACAATCGTCGAATCAATTCAATGCATAATTTAAAGAAACAATAAATAAATATTGATCCCTGTACAATGGACATGTTTCCACGTGGGGCTCTACATGCTCATAAAAAATGCAATGGCAACAATAAATATACTCTTGCCCGTTAGTTTATAATATATTATTATCTAAATACCGCAAATTGCAAGTGGATAGAGCTAGCCATACTTTTCCGACGATCTCTTTTGAAATACCCTTTAGTACCCAGTTAACTCTGTAATTATTTTAAGCCGACGTCTATGATGGACACTTCTTCGTTTCACTTGCCATTGCACTCAAGATAGAGAAGTCAAGATTTTAAAGGCCAGGACTGAATGTGAAGGGAAAAAATGGTTTATTCTTGAAAGCATTTTTTTCTCTGATTGAGAGATTTCTGCCTGATCTCCTTGTATAGTGTCATATCATTATGGTCTCACATATTTATGTCTAAAGTAAGACGAGAGAAATGCCACCACTGCCAGTCTCCATGAGACTGGCGGAAGAGGTCCAGCCTTCGAGACTCCCGGGGAACTCAAAAGGTAGCCATGCTCTTGTGGGAATTGGCAATTCAAGTCCTTCACTCTGTGTCAGCCATTGTAGATGTCATTGCCTGCAATAGCAATTAATTGCTCATTAAAAAATGCTGGTGATGCACACTTTAGCGGAAATCAATAAGCCAACTGGCCATAGTTTCCTTTCTTTTAAGCAAAACCATTCAGGAAAAATGTTCATAGACATGCCTATTAACCTTGTTGCTATCATTTGCCAGTTTTTCTTCCAATAAAAATAAATGTCGCGTTATGAATGCGGATTTCCTCACAGATAGGGAATGGATAGGTAGGAAAACCTAAAAATAAGCACAGCGTTAAAAAAAAATTAATTTCGAATTACTTTTAGTCAATAATGTTTAGAATAAATGAGATGTTCAGAATTCATTAATTAAATAATATTTTAGTAGTTACATTTACAAAACACCATTGCAGAAACATTTTTTGCAATCCTAAAAGGATTTACGGAAATTAATATCGGCGAACAAAATGGCCCTCTTGCATACACTCGGATATGTTTTAGGTATTTAGGACGATCAATACACAGAGCATTCTTACCTTACTCAAGGCCCGGTTGTTGTGTCCCGATGACAATGGGAGCCTCGTACGAGCCCCACATCCGATGGCGCTTCCTACCCAAATTGACGAGCTCTGCTTTTTCAGATTTGCATCCATACACCGTCAAGGCCTTTTCGTGTCGTGGGCAAGTCCAGCGAATGGCGGAAGGATTTTTTGGTTTAAAATCGCCATCCAAATCGCGACGGTGGAAAGACGGTGTGCGCAAGACATGGTGCGCCCGAGCAGCTGCCCGGCATTCCACGGCGACTTCTTGCATTCCGCAAGGTTATGCCATCGACATCCCGATAATATTCTCCGGTCGGCTCCTATACACTTGAAAGATTTCTGGTGGCATCCCTTGGTGTGGCTTCATCGGCACCGGACGCGCGTCTCTCCGTGTGGCAGCCGCAGACTTGGCACTTGCGCGGACACCGCTACCTGTGCTGCGATATCGGATGGATTTCCTGCTGGGAAGAGGGCGGAAAGTGAGAGACAGAAGCAAAGGGTCTGCCCAGCTGTTTTGTAGGCTTTCGATTACGTGTCTGGCATTAATCACTCCAGCCAGGCCCAGTGGCCTCCTAAATGCCCTAATCAATAGACAAATGATTAGTTTTTTTCAGGGTAAAAGGGGACACGAGAGTAGGGGGAGGGTGGGGATTGCGGCTGGGAAGCACGACTCAATACAATCGTTTTCTTACTAACTCTCTGAGAATGAAGCATTGCAAAATCATTACCTGGAGCCAATCTATACCAGTGCGGCAGCGAAACTGATGGAAGGACACAGCCTGGGCCTGGCCCAGCGGCGCCGCTGCCTGATTCCGTCCCTCCACATCGACTGCAGTGACTGTGTAGCCTCACTTTTGGGCTGCTCTGGCAATGCATGAATAATGATTGTGTTGCTCTCATGACTATGTGTATCGCCATTTTACTATTCAAATTACACTGTAGTTGATGACGGTACTGCAAATGTTATGTTTGGGAAATTACCTGAAATGAGTGTACAAGCTAGTTCTATAAAAATTAACATTTCCTGGTAAAAGCTATTTTGAAAGGAAAAAGAAAAAGCTCCTGCATTTATCACCCATCGGTGAGGTTTACTCGCATCATAAAATGTGTTTGAACTTTTTTTTCTTCCAAAAGGCTCTTTTCGGCAAACTTACTCTACTCTAAAAGTATGAGCGCATAAATCGACCAAATATCTCTTCAAAGTAATTCCATTGGGTAGCTTGAGCTTATAGATATAGATTTTCAGATTTTGTTGAAACTTTTTTTTCCTCACCACAATTCAATTTAAATTTCCTGGAAGTTATTCGTCGACTGCAATAGCCGTCTAGCCACGTGAAGGTGGCCATCGTTCTCTCTCCACTCTGACAAGCGCGTGCTCAATGCCGTTTACCACTTTGCCAATGTTCGCACCCTCTTGTTCTGACCAATTCAGCCTCACTCCCCGGAGCGACCGCCAGGCCGGAGGGCACGGTGTGCTGCAACCGAACACATCTTCTAGAGCTATTCAGTCAGTCATGTTCTGTTAAGTTGCGGCACATTTATAGAGATATATATAATGACAGACTGGTGTGCTGTAACGTAGGATTCATTTAAAATGTAATTTTCTTTTTAAAAAAAGTATTTCTGCTGAGGTATTAACTTAATTTTCTCAAAGGCACTTCTCGAGGTTATTTGCTGTTGTGTTGAAAAAAAAACTATCCCGTCATGTGGTACATGCGGATGTATAGCCGATTGAGATGTCTGAAAGCTGTGCACTTTGTAGATTTAATTAGAAGCCAAAAAGTTTTGAAAATGGGGCATTACACGCCTGTACAGATGTGTGCTTATTATTGCAGTGTGTTTTTCATTGGCACACCTAACATCAATGCAATGATATAATATTTGAATCGTAATAACATATAGGCCTTATATACGTTAATTCTTACGTGACTGTAACTTGTTAAAATGCAATGCTGTACAAAGCATATACAGTATCCAGCTATTTACACTGTAACTGCACCATGCGATGCATATTGTAATCGGAGGTACGGAGGGAAGGACAACAAACTAAACACAAAAAGCAGTTTTCAATAAATGAGTTTTCAATCTAAATGATTTAAAAGTACATAGGTCCAGTGGCTTCTTAATATTATGAGGAAGAGCGTTCCAGACGGCCGCAGAAGCACACCAGTTCTTGACCATAGCTAACATCGGTGGCGAATGACATATGAACCAATCTTGACCACCCACTTCGCCAGCCCGCTCTGATGAGTGTGGCAAAGTATTTGTTCGATCAACCCACATGACTCTCATGGTATGAGGAAGACATCCATCCGGCAATGGATTGACAAATGGCGGTATATTATTCATGCTATGTATTATAAATAATTGCAATGCACAGTGCACAGAAAGTCGGGGGAAAAGTCACAATTCAAAGTGAGCTGTGACGCTGCAAAAAATTATTGATGAAGGAAAGAAGAAAGATGAAAAATATCCGAACGAGATGTAGAATAGATGGAATTCTGTAAAGCTATCCAGAAACGAATGAGATGAAAATCAGAGGATGCGACGCCAGAGACGCCAGAGGGATGATTGAAGACGTCCCGGTAAACAATGGTTGCATGACAGCAGAGAACCTACATTGGTACTGTAATGAGAAATCGCAAATGGTCACTCTGAGAGAGCTAGACAGAACCGTAACACACGATATAGACACGCAACCGTTAAACCCCGGTGGAGGAATTTTATGCTGATCTCTACAGCAATAAAACTTGTCTGGGATGAGGAAAATGACGTTTTGGATCTTACACCTGAGGAAGCCACCACTGGACCTGGCAGTGTGAAACCAGGGAATGCTCCAGATTGGATGGAACAACTGTGGACCTCATCATAGTTTAGGAACCAGCTATTGGACCAAAGTTAGGAGACCTATGTGAGCAAGCTGGGTTTAAGAAAGGGTTTTCTAACACTGTTTACATACACAATATCAACGAGTCGTAGAAAGACGTAAATATGGAATACCATAATGCCACGATTCATCAGTTATGAGAATTAATTTTGATTTGGCGGAGACTGAAGCAGCCATCTAAGCTCTCGCAAAGTTAGGCATGAGTCATAATATATGAACATAACAAAAACATTACACATTTACACATAACGAACTGCTACATTGAGATGTGAATACAAATCAAAAAGGAATAAGCTTCGGTGATATGCTAACACCAAGGTTATTTTTTATCAATACTAGCGAATGTTCCAAATATTACATTCGAAAAATTAAAGCTTAAACATAAATGAAGAAAGTTTAGCCCTCTCAAGACTTCCTGATAACATCGTCACTTTAAAAAGCAGTGAAATAATTTTAAAAATGATTATAGAGAATTTCACAAAGAAGGCTGCTAAAGTTGGACTTAAGATAGATATGACCAGACAAATGTTAAAGAACATTTAAGGGACAGAGAGATTGGAATGTGTGTGCCTATGGTGTTTGGAAAGTTGAATATGGTATATGAAGAATAAAATAAAATCAAGTATGAAGAATAAAGTTTAAATCAGTGCAAACTGCCAGAGATGAATCAGAAAGATGGAGCCTGACAAGAGCAATGTAAATACAACCATGAAACTAGAAAAAATAATTGAGAGGTTTGCGCTTGGAATTACTCTACACTGAGAGACAGAAAAAGAAACACGAGGATTATGGAACAGACAAATCAGACACCTGCTGTTGACAGTTAAATGGGCTTGGGTCGGACTTGTTGCAAGATGGTTGATGGATGAGACTGGTGACCGAATGGCAAAGGAAACGATGCATACAAGTGGACGACCACTGCGGAGATGGAGCAATTAGATCAGATCAGGGGGTGCCACGGTGGCGAGATGTTAACTCCCTCGCCTGGTATGCAAGAATTCGATCACGACCCTGACACCTGTGTATTTGGAGTTTGCGTGTCTCTCTCCCCGTGATCGCGTGGATTTTTCTCCGGGTCCTACGGTTTTTCCCTCCACATTTAAAAATGTGCGTTTAGAGTATTAGGCTGCAATAAATTTCCACATGGTAAGCCACTTTGTTGACCTATCATTTGTGGCCAGGTCGCTTCTGAAAAACATATATATAGCTTAGTGAGTTTTACCTAGTAAAATAAAAAGACCACGTATGAAAAATAAGAATAGGTTTTACCCTTTCTGGCAATAAAACAGGTGTTAAGATGTTCAAACACCAAATATTATAGATACATTTTGTAAGGAATTAAGTCTGCATTAACCACACGTACTTGTGGTGAACATATTATCAGGGCATGTTTTGTTTGCATGTTCGCCACAAGTACGTGTATCTACAGTATTTGGTGTTGAACATCTTAACACCTGTTTTATTGCCAGAAAGGGTAAAACCTATTCTTATTTTTCACACTTTGATACTGGCAAAATAGGTCCCAAGATCATGTTTGTATGTTGAACTTCTTTCGCACTGTATGTAGCCAACCGTGCTAATCGGAGGTGCATCACGTGCATGAATGAGGTGGAGGGTAGCAGTGCTGGTCCATGAGGGATGGCGGTGGCATGCGGAAGCCTCACCCAGCAGTGGATCAACCATGGCTGATGATCATTTATGTTCATATCGTGACAGAAATACGTAGCCTTTTTTTAGCGATAGGGATACATTTTCTGGCCAAAATTACATGACAGAATACTTGACGTGGTTAATTAATAAATACAAATTAATTAATGACGCAAGTGGCGACCATAATTACTGTAATATTGCATCACGGGAAAAAGCTGAAAAGTTGGCAAACATAATCAGAGCCATTGTTATCTATAAAACATCTCGCAAAAGTGCTTCAAAAGCCTTCAAAATGCTCCTTGGTTTAAGGTCATTGGTGGCGAACAATAGCAAAAGCTATTGGCTTTTCGTGTTGTAAAGAAACTGCACGAAGCAACACGGATGCACGCTGCCAAGCTGCGACAATTTGCATGTCCTCACTAAAAATGATGCTACGCCAAGTGTTGCTTCATATGCAGGGGGAGTTCAAACATAATATATTTTTTGGACGCAAACACGTGCAGTTGCACTTTTAGCGACACTACTCGTTTAAAATGACGTACAATGTAAATTCATCTACAGCGCATTAAACCTGTGAATGGAGCCATGTGAACTCAACATGTACACTATTATCCTTAATAATGTCTGTGCTCTCCTCCATTTTGAATCGATACAACTACTTACGTTTTACCGAAATATATTTACACTGTATTGTGATACTTAAAAAAAATGGAATATCAGGAAAATGATTCTTTCAGAGACGGTTGCGTGCAGCATAAGCTGCAATACCCTCCCGTTCATACAACATTTTAGGCAATGAAACAATTAAAACACAATTTCACCATCAAAGTTTGCCATCTAAATTGAATTGAAATTGCTCATGACACTTCACAGCATCCATTTAATAAGCTGATATTCTTTTAGAACCGTATTTCTGCCCTGACTTAAGAATAAGTGACCCGCGAGTATCAAGGCCCCCTTGAAAAACATAATTTTTCGGAAATCATAAATGTAAGCACTATATCTGTATTTTCTAACATGCAGGAGGTTGCATTAACATTTTGATTCAAGTCGCCGAATATGCACCGTGTATAATTTTTTTGGGATGGAGATCATTTCACGACCGGTTTCTGTGTGCGTGTGTGCACAATCGAGGAGCTTTTAATGTAAAGCGAAGCACATCAAACGCAGCCAAGAGTGCTACGAGTGTGGCGCTTTCGATTTTCTCAATTTCACATCAATTTCTCCCCACCGTAACCCCACTCTCAATTCTCTGCAAGACTGCGGGCTTTATGACTAATTTCAGTGATTGCGGTGCACTGAGCATGGAGAAAAGCACCTTATTAATCTTGTGACTTGGCCATGAAAAGGCTCTGCTGGGAGGAAATTACTATGCAGCTGCGACCATTAAACGTCAGCGCCAGAAAGCCCGAACGCGGTTGTGTTCGCTCGTAAATTCTGTGGCAATTTTTTTTTTGGGTGCGAGCGCGCCAGCCATCCATGCTACATCACCGCGGACGATCCGAAGGTTCGCCAATGTCCCGGACGTCTTGGGAATTAACGGGGGCCTTCTCGGGAGGGGGGCAGATGAGGGCCGAGGGTTCTTATTTATGGGTTGGGGTGTTGTTATGGAGAAATGGGCGAGATGTGAACGGGATCGCCCGCTCCACTGTGCGCCTGCGATAGGAGGCAGCCCTGCTGCAACGCGAAGGGAGAAAACGTTCAGGGTATTTGATACAGAGTACAAAATACATGTTTATGCATACAGTATTAGGTGTATATTGCTGCCTAATAAATATTTTTTGCTTCACTAAATTTATGACACCACCAGAGATGCAATGCCTTCTACACCCCTCTCTCCCGCCCCTCCCTTATTAACTTGCCTTCAGCAGACAATTTCTACAAGAGGCAATAATCTTCACAGAAAAATATGCAGTGCCTCCTCATTACAAGCCACTAATGAAAATTTTGCCCGAGAATTTTTTTATTTTTTGTTGCACGTTTCATAATTGTAAAGCTATTTATAAACAAGTGGGTAGCAGAGTTTGTGGGAGGGTTGTTGGGGAGAGGGGTTGCTGCGAGAGTGGGGGGGAGAGGCGGTCGAGGTGGAGGAGGCGATGATGCCCAGAGAGAGAGAGGCCCACTCGTCTTGTAAAACAAGCAGAGGCGAATGTTGTCTGGGGCGCTGCCCTCCCATCCATGCTAATTGAGATTTTTTTGGGGAGATTTGTAATTTCTCTCCACCCCCCGCCTCCACCCGTTCCACACGTTGCGCATTCGAATCGCCCATTCATCAACGGGACAAGGAATGAGTGTCGGGGGGGGCGGCGGTCCTTGTACACCGATTTCAAAGACCACCGTGCGTGAACCACCACACGGTGACGGCAACATCAGAGTCTTCATACACAAGGCCATACGGCTACATACAGTTGCTTAATATGTGTCCATATCACCACCAATGGGTACGTGGAGATGATGGTTGTTACACTCGCAAGAAGTTTACATAACCCGTGACCTGTCTTTGATCCTGAGCCCTTGTTCTATCGCCTAATCTCAAAGTCTGCAGGACCTCACATGCCACCTCCACAACATCTCCCGCCATTTCCTTATCTCCAGCCGCCACCGAGACGCCCTCAGCCAAGTCACCATCGCATCCCGACTCGACTACGGTGCGAAAAGAAGTTCAACGTGCACGCGTACAACACTCTCTCCTCAAAGGCATTCCAAAAATCCCCATCACTAAACCGCGAAGAGTTAAACATACTTCTTACATCGCTCCTCTCACTTGCAACCCACTCGTGTGACCTTGCCACCCCCAATACTCGAATCCCCCCGCACTTGCTCCCGGCACCAGTCTTGAAGGGTCGCCCTCCATTGTTGGCTCGCTTCTGCAAACCTCTCCCGTGTCGCCTCCGTCTCCGCCGTGTACTCCGGCACTCTGCCCTTACCAGCAACCGAGGCTTTCCCCGTCAATGAACCTCAGCGAGCCATCGCTCAGTGTGATGATGTCGCTCATTCTCCCCTGTTGTCCCCATGTTATGGAACTACTTCCCCCACCACCCCCCAGCCGTATGTGCTGTCAGCTGCTTTGCACCCCGTTTCGCACCTCCGATTACACTGTGTAAACATTTATTCTAGATGTTTTGTTCCTGGGTAGTAAGTGTTATTTCATAATTGCTTATGCCTCAAAAGTAGAGAAATGGCTATTATTCCCCACAAACTTTTTTTTTGTGACCAGGACATTGATATTTAGAAATTTACCTATTTTCCCAAACATTCCAGATAGATTCAGTGCTGAGTAAACTTGGAGTAACATCTAGAGAATTATATAACTTCCCAGTAATATAAATAGTAGTATAAATATAGAGGTCTTAAGCCCACCAGTTCAGTTTATTTCCAGCTGCCTAAGTGAAACATATCTGCATTTTTCTGAGATGGCATCAAGAGGCTGCATGCATCTGGCAGACGCATTTTGCTACGTCTGCGGCCAATTTATTAAGACGTGCGAAAAAGTACTCTGAGCAAGCATCTGCTAAGATGTTTGAGGCCTACAAGGCATATTTCGGCATGCCTGTCGGGGATCAAGACATTAGCCTGGGCACCTCATTTCACCTGCGAGCAATGCAAACAACTCTGGAAGGTAAGATGGACAATTGTTGCTTGAAATTTTATGTTATGAAATTTGTTTAAAAAAAGTTAAATTGTAAAAGTTTTTAATCTTAAATATTTTTTACAATTTTAAATATATCATATATGAATTTCTTACACATTAGTCATGGGTGAAATAAATGTATTTTTGCAGGATGGTACAGAGGGGAAAAGCGAGCCATGAAGTTCGCTATCCCAAGAATTTGGCAGGAACCCACTGACCACTCAAGCAACTGCTACTTCTGCATGGTGGACCCTTCCAAACGTCGGACTGGCAAGAATGCACCTGCTATCACGTATCCGAACCTCCCTGTACCCACTCCTCTGGGGAGAGAGCAGCGGTCTTTAGAAGAGAGCAGCAAGTCAGAGAGCAAGGAAGCCGTTGTAGATCCAGATGGCAATTTCAGAGGTGGAGCTGAGGAGAGAAACCCATACTACCCCAATAAAAAAGACCTCAACGACTTGATCAGAGATATTGGTCTCACCAAGTCCAATGCCGAGCTTTTGACGTCTAGGCTCAAGCAGTGGAACTTGTTGGATGAAAGTGTGCAAGTCGCAGATCAGAGGAAGCGTCACCAACCTTTTTGCAGCTTCTTGACCCTTCAAGATGAGCTCTGCTTCTGCCACAATGTGACCAGTCTGTTCGAGGCAATTGGAATCGCCTGTAACCAGAATGAGTGGCGCCTCTTCATTGACAGCTCATCCAGGAGCCTCAAAGCCGTGCTGCTCCATAATGGTAACAAGTCCCAGTCTCTTCCACTGGCTCACTCGGTACACCTCAAAGAAGATTACAACAGCATCAAGACCTTGCTGGACGCCTTGAAGTATGATGAGTATGGCTGGGAGGTTATCAGAGACTTCAAAATGGTGGAATTCCCGATGGGTCTCCAAGGCGGTTTTACCAAGTTTCCCTGCTATCTTTGCCTTTGGGACAGCAGGGACACCAAGGCGCACAACCACAGGTGGGACTGGCCACAGCGGACCGAGTTCTCTGTGGGGAGGAACAACGTCAAGTGGGAGCCACTGGTGGACCTCCGGAAGGTGCTGATGCCACTACTGTACATCAAATTGGGCCTGAGCTGTAGATAAGGAGTCGGCAGCCTTCAAGTACAATCAAGACTTCTTCCCTAAGCTGTCTGAGGCAAAGATTAAAGCCGGTGTCTTCGTTGGACCACAGATAAAGAATATCCTGGAGTGCATTGAATTCCCCAAGAAGCTCACTAGTAAGGAGAAAGCGGCTTGGGACAGCTTTGTCGCAGTGGTTCGTGGCTTGCTGGGCAATCACAAGGTTGAAAACTATGTGGTGCTGTTTTTTGTTTGCATTTAACTGCAAGTATTGTGGTTAATGTAAGCATGATTCCTTGCAAAAGGTGTCAGTTTTGTTGCCAGAAAAAAGGGGAAAACCCCTATTAGTATATTTTGGTACTGGCAAAGGAGGTCCCATGATGTAGCTGCTCACCCCGAGCTCTCATTACTCTGGTAGTGCGTTGTCTTTGAACTGTGCGCCTTTTGGCGTCATCTGGTCGAACACCATATGAGACTAGGCTCCAAAGAAAGCTGTCTCTGGTGTGGACCAATCAGTTTCAAAGACAATGCATAAATTATCAGAGTATTGTTTTTGTTTGCATTTGACTGCAAGTATTGTGGTTAATATAAGCATGATTCCTTGCAAAAGGTGTCCGTTTTGTTGCCAGAAAAAAAGGGGAAAAACCCTATTAGTATATTTTGGTACTGGCAAAGGAGGTCCCATGTTGTAGCTGCTCACCCCGAGCTCTCATCACTCTGGTAGTGTGTTGTCTTTGAACTGTGCGCCTTGGGCGTCATCTGGTCGAACACCATATGAGACTAGGCTCCAAAGAAAGCTGTCTCTGGTGTGGACCAATCAGTTTCAAAGACAATGCATAAATTATCAGAGTATTGTTTTTTGTTTGCATTTGACTGCAAGTATTGTGGTTAATGTAAGCATGATTCCTTGCAAAAGGTGTCAGTTTTGTTGCCAGAAAAAAGGGGAAAAACCCTATTAGTATATTTTGGTACTGGCAAAGGAGGTCCCATGATGATATATGTGGTGCTGGTTGAGACTCTGATGAAGAACTACGGCACAATGGGCTGTAGGATGTCCCTCAAAGTCCATATCCTTGATGCTCATCTTGATATATTCAAGGAGAACATGGGAGCGTACTCGGAGGAGCAAGGCGAGCGCTTCCACCAGGATATACTGCACTTTGAACACCGCTACCAAGGACAGTATAACGAAAACATGATGGGAGACTACATTTGGGGGCTGATTCGTGAAAGTGATTTACAGTATAATCGTAAATCTCGAAAAACTACTCACTTCTAAATCTTTTGTAGTCATTTTTGTATTACTTTAGTATAAATACATATCAATTTTGGTTAATGTTTTTTTCTGACTTTTGGAACGAAAAGACACAAATTCGCCCGTTTTCTCATTTAAAATAGGTAAATTTCAAAATATCAATGTCCTGGTCACAAAAGCAAAGTTTGTGGGGAATAATAGGCATTTACTACCCAGGAACAAAAATTGTGTTTTATCACGGTTGGCTACATATGATGCGAACGAAGTTCAACAAACATTGTTTAGTTTGCTGTCCTTCCCCCGCACCCCCGATTAGCACGGTTGGCTACGTATGGTGAAAAAGAAGTTCAACATACATGTTCAAGTCCAGGCTCAATATCTTAATTTTTTTGCTCTGCCTGTGACTGTCTAAATCTTTCAATAAAATAAATATGTTGTATTATTTTAGAAATTATTTGTGTTTCGTTTGTTGCCCTTCCTCTGCACCTCCGATTGGCACGGTTGGCTACGAACGTTGTTAATAAGTTCAACGTACACATTGTCATTTAAACAACATCTTTCATCTCTTCCTCTTTGTTCAGTTTTATGATGTGCTGCATTTTTAATTAGCGATGGCATAAATAGGTAAATGTACACGATCTACCGTCTGATTCAGCGAATGCGACCTAGTGTGCTTGGAAAATGAGTGTTAGGAATTCTTGTAATCTGTTGACAGCATTTAAATGCAGGGGAAATATATATATAAATGTAGGCAAAACACAAATTCGCCTGCATATTTGTGATCTTCTTTCCCCCTCCACCCTCCGTCGAATTAAATCGGTTGACACGCTTCATATCTCCTCTCTCATAATGGCTCTGTTATTGAGCACGATTCCCCCCCCCCACTCTGCTTTATGCGTTTATAAAAATAACTTTCAGCAAATTGCCTTTCATCTTCGGTTTAAATCACAAGTAACCTTAATAAGTAATGTTATACGCAAACAGAAAAGTATCAGGAACCAGGGTGTACTGACACAATAGATCACGCCGCAGTGTGAACTAATGCGCGCCTGGAGTAAGCGAACGGGCAAGAGAAATGTGCGCACTCGATAATTGTACCGAGGGAGGGCAATTTGGATATCACAAGAGAAAAAAACGGGCGCCACGCTATGTGCAACAACATGCCTGAGGCTCTGTGATTACTACAAGGCAGTTGCCAGTTGGATTTCACGCTGTGGTGATTACAGTAGAGCGCGGGCTCCCACGGAGGCTGCATGCGGGCCCGCCCGCCACCCCCCACCACCTTGCCTGGCGCGCAGACACTCAGACATCAGCCTCCAAGGTGCTGACAGCATCCAACATCAAATATGGACACGGGCAGCAAACGTTCAGCTTAACAGCCGATTGCAGCTGTGCCGATCAATACGGCGGACGACCAGCGTGCATGCGCGTGTGTGCGCGTGTGACATGTTCAGCTTGAAAATTATTCTCTATGCATTAGCAGTGGAATTATATTTGCTGTAATTACTCAATAACAGCCCTTTGCTTATTGTGTGTGGTTGTTTAGGAAAAATAACACATTTAGAATTAATCATAAATGTAGGGAGTACCCATTATGCGTTTTTTGGCACGGATGCCGTGGCAATTTAAAGGCTTGCTGTCGAAACGCCGCTTACACTTCCGGCGTATTACACGCGCAAAATGATTGAACTTTCATCAACCACTGAACACCATTGACATCCACACAGTAATCGTGCCAGGCTTTGCACAGAGCAAGGCCATGTCGAGCGGCTAAGTGCCACTGGCAGGCCAGTCATCCACAGTCCCCGAAGACTCTTCCTCTCTCCCACTGCAGTCGCTCGGCTCATACCACCGTGGGCAACATAGTTATGACATCTTATTGCCACATTGTCACATCACTTTGGCCCTCAACCAACCCGCCAGTGATCGACGCCGAGATCCAGCTCGGCATGGGCAATGTCGCGGTCTTTGTGATGTTCCTAACGCAACTCTTCCCTAACGTCCCTACAGCTCCTTTGTAACGTCCCACTACGAACACGTACCACCGCATACACGCAGGGAGCACAAACATGCACCACATTTTGTTGCCGCATTACTGGTATATGATGGCGTCAATTATGCATGCACTAATCGTGGAGTGGGATTAATGCATTGGTCCATTAATGTGTAGGTTATTGTGTTGAAAAATAAAGAGAGAGATCAGGAAGATAATTCCCATTTCAGAGTAATGGATCCACACCAAGTTCCTGGCAGTGCATCTCAAGGTGAACAGGTCACCGCGGCTAATACCGTTGATGCCAACCCCTCCTCGCCGTCACTCTTTCCCCTAAATCCCACAGCTACTGCAAAGTCAACAGGCAGCTAAAGTTGATGGCCTCTGGCCAGTAATCAATGGATGACCATGCACACATTTGTCATTGGCCCACATGGGCATATTCCAGCGCACGTGGAATGGCTGCGTTTGTGGCTATTGTATTCCGTGTATTTGAAAGAGAAAATTACCCAATTGGCTGCACAGCTAAAGGGCACGTTTCTGGAAGTTGGGGTAAGATATAATCTTCAAGGACATGAGGCAGTGGCATATGATGGCATTTCCAAGTTACTCACCAGTGTTAGATGTGCCTTTCCTATTATAGGGAGATCTTGGAATTACAATGCTTCAGTAGGTACCGATATACAAATAGGACAACTCGGACGTGAATTATGGTAAATAACATAAAATAGTTAGTTTTATGTACATAAATTAAGAACGAACCTATGTTTTATCTTAGCAGCTACGTTCCACTGAACTGTGTAGCTCTTTTTCAGAAGTGACATGGCCACAAATGATAGCTCAACGAAGTGGCTTATCATGTGGAAATGTACAGCAGCCAAATACTCTAAGCGCGTGATGTTGATTATAAATGTGGAGGGAAAAACCAGTGGACCCGGAGAATAATCTATGCGACCATGGGGAGAACATACAAACTCCAAATACACAGCAGGCGTCAGGGTCGGAATCGAACCCACGACCTCCTGTGTACCAGGCGAGGCAGTTAACATCTCGCCGCTGTGGCACCCCCATAATATATACATACAAAATGTGAGAATAGGTTTTCCCCTTTTTCCTGGCAACAAACAGGTGTTAAGATGTTAGAACACCAAATTGAAACCTTTTACAAGGAATCATGTCTGCATTAACCACAATACAGTACTTGTGGTCAGAATAAAAAAAAAAACATACTCTGATAATATATGCATTGTCTTTGAAACTGATTGGTCCACACCAGAAACAGCTTTCTTTTGAGCCTAGTCTCAAAACGGTGTTAGACCAGAGGACGCTCAAAAGAAAGCTGTTTGTGGTGTGGACCAATTAGTTTAAAAGACAATGCTTATATTATCAGAGTTTTTGTTTGCATTCTGACCACAAGTATTGTGGTTAATGCAGACATGATTCCTTGTAAAAGGTGAAAACCTATTCTCATATTTTGGTACTGGCAAAGGAGGTCCCATGATGTACAAAACGATCGCACATGTATACATTATACATAGTGATTACGTTTCCCTCACTTTATGTGGTAAATGCGTGTGCGAAGCGAGTAGCGGATAGAGCACTCACACAATGCTGTCCCACGTCCATCGAGTAGACACACAATGCTGTCCCACGTACAGGCAGTACTCACACAATGCTGTCCCATGTCTATAGAGTACACAGACAATGCTGTCTCACGTCCATAGCATAGGAGTGAGTTCAAACCGCATAGAGACATTTTGGGGTAGAAATAGGTTAGCCTTACATATGCACAATCACACAAACAGAACCCGCATAAAGCAAGGTAAACTTGTACCCTGACACTGACATCACAGTAGTAACATACCACGTGGTGTTCCACAGCTACACTGTAACCATATTCTTACCTTAATTATTTTTATTAGTTTCACTTGTTTTTACACTCTAAGAGGGCAAAAAAACTCAGAAAAACAGTTCACCGGTATTATCAATGTGTAGTGACTGTGCTTGCCACTGTATGGTGCCGGGGCTTGCGAAGCCACGGCGGATAATGTGTTGTCATTATGGGCAGCCCGGGTTACGGGGTGTAGTACCACCAGCCCTAGCGGGGCTTGGGTGAGGGCTGGTTCGCGCGGAGGCACCGCGGGCTCACGGTTAGGGAGCGTCAGCCAGCCGGGGTTACCTTGGGGCATAATACGCGGGTTGACCTGCTGTCACGTGACCGGATGATATTGGAGGGGGGCCACCGGTGGACGGGAGCCGTGGGGCGGTCACGTGGTCCAAAGGAGCTCTCGGGAACCTTCGAGAAGGAGCTCGAGAGACCTGGAAGGTGGGCGGGGCGAAGGGCGGAGCCAGCCCCAGCCCCGGGGCATATAACGAGGGCCCCGTGTGGAGCTCAGGGTTCTTCGTGTGCTGGTGTTATGAAGATCCACGTCAGGGAGAAGAAGCTTCTAGCCACGCGGTCCGGGACCCAGCTTGTGGTCCGGACCGTGTCTAGTTCTGCCGTAGCGTGGTTAGATGGGCATTCGAGACCCGAGTGTAGATCGTGTTGTGTTGCGTGCTGTGTAATAAATAGTGTTGCTCCCAAGATAACGTCTGCGACTCAGTTGGACTGACTACAAATGTGCAGTTGTGCAAGAGTAACGCTAGCATTGGTCACGTGATGCTTTTGTTTTCTTGTGGCAAAATCCGGAGGACAAAAAACCATTGCAGCACAAAGTGCCAGGGTCATGCCACTGGTTTGTATTATTCTATTGTTGCGCTTGATGGCAATAAGTTGAGCGAAATGCCAATGTCGGAGGTCTGATAGCCACAAGAGGGCTTCGGGAGAGAGTTCACGTAGCTTTGCTATTCCTCCTCCATTGGAGGAGCGCAGACGACAGTGGTTTTGCTATGTGGGCTATCGTTCGTTCGGGTTGCAAGGCCGCAGTCACACTTCCGTGGCCTATTTTTGTTATTCCATTTATGAAGGTGATGTGTACAATGGCCTGTTGATGTTCTGATGTGGTTGTTTTTTTTCCGGAAATGTCATATACTTAATTTTGTTTACTATATTCACAGTGACACAGGTTACGGAATTATATATTTTTAAATATCCTTAAACACCTGCGTAGATAGTGGTCCATGGTGGTGAGCTGTTATCTCCCTTACCTGGTATGCAGGAGGTCGTGGGTTCATTTGTGGCCAGGTGGATTCTGATCAAATTGCAATATAGCTCAGTGGGCCTTACCTTGTAAAATAAAAATTAAAGACAATCAGCATAGATTGATGTTCATGAGGTTTGTCACCGTCCTTTTCTCGAGGTAGCTGCTGTCCTGGGAAATTTGTCAGCCTTCCCGGAACATTAAACATTAAAAGTTCCAGATTTTGTCGACTACATATAGTTATTCCTCTTTATTCCCATGATGTTTGCTCGGCTTTTGTACCTCCGAGGTGGCAACCCTCATGTGTAAAGGCTAGTCAAGAAGAGTTGGAAATTGTCAAGTATAGCTGTTACATATATGAAAGGTAAATATGAAATCTAATGAAGTACATTGGCCATATCCATATTTTCTTGGCGTTTAGCCCACTACCACATTTAGTCACCCCTCCTCCATATCCTTCCTGATGTGATACATCCGTGTCCGCTCAGGCCTCCACTAGTAATATCTGACAGAATGGTACATTTAGGGTTTATTTTAAGATAATTATAGTACTGTAATAGCTGCACAAAAGTTTCACACATCGTGTGTATGAAATAACTCCTAAATAATGTTCAGAATGGATTAACTTCAAAGAGAACCACAATGTCAATAGCCTTCCAGGGTTATTTCCTTCGTGCTGGATTAAAAAAATCTCTCCAGGAGAGCGGAGTGGTGGGCGCGGCACACACTGCCCCGTGAAGCTGCTCAAACAGTTCCCGCGACACACAAGGTGTGGGGCAAGCCTTCATCCAGCAGTGGATTACCATGGGATTGTTACCTTTATATCTACAAATGAGAAATTGAGGAAGATATTGTCAGAGTCCAATCAGATATTGTGGACTATATGACCATGTCAGCGAGTAAGGTGTTTGGGAAGGAGAAGTTGGCTTTTACCCAATGTAATGTTCCCCCCCCTATGCTCACTCCACAAACCCTTGCACTCAATGGTTGGCCACACGGCACGTACAAGCTGAGCGTGCGCCCCCCCCCGCAGCCACAGCCAACTGGTACAGTCCCCGAGCTAAGTACAAACACATGCTACTGTGCTGTATGCACATGGAAGCGTTTGTTTTTTGAGTGACAGGAGTGTACCAACATTGTCAGGGACTGTCTCGGTCGTCCCCACCCACTTAGATCTGTCTACCGTGGATCAGGGAGTCAACTCGTCTCGGAAGGTCAAGTTCTGGTTTACTGTGAGAGCAAACAAAAACCCCAGTCTAAACCGCTTCAAATTTGTATATCGTGAGCTCATAAATAGCAAAACGAAGACTTCGTTTCGTACGAAGAAGCAACGAGAAGGATTTAAATAGACAAATCAACAATAGACACAATTATCACTGTAGAAAAGTCTATGACCTCTTTGCCAATGTGCAACACTAATACAATTACAATAGAGATTAAATCATTGTATTAAAATAATAATAATAATGTGGTAATCTGTGGACGCCGCCGATGCGGTGTGCCGAGAATTCCGGGAGGAATTAGCCACTTCTGGAAGAGAATCATAAGTCCGCTAAAACATTGCGGATTTCAGGGTCAACGACTCCATGGATTAGGGGAGGAGCTGCAAACTGCAAACTCTTTGTAGTTTATAGATGATTGTAGTGCGGATTATTGTGCTGTAATCCTCTGCAATACGTGTTCAACCTCATGAGTATCCCCCGTAACCGTTCGGGTGGAGACCCCGTGCTGTCGGGGAGCAGGAGCGCCCACTGGTCCTTTAAGTGTCACCGGGTTTACAATAAGAAGTTGAGACAACAAAACTTTTCATAAAAGTGGAGTAACTTTACACGTTTCCACTCAGTGTGGAACATCGCCTCTTTAACGGATGCCAGTGGTGCCATTTGATAGAATCTGTCACTTGCAGATGATTTGAAGTAAAAATGTAGAGTATTCCCTGCGTCCAAACACATTTATTTGATAATATGCGTAGAATTTTGTAAGGACAAATATATTTGTATCTGTCCTAAAAATGTTTAGTTCAAACAACTTTAATTTAAATAAATTACGCGTTTATTTTGCACAGATTAAAACCTGGAGAATGTTTTGCTGCAAGCCGAAATTCGGTTGCACAGAAAACATTTCGACAAAACTGATCATCAAAATCGTTTAATAACTACACTACGGATCCACCCGTCTAACGATTACAGTATAAGAGCAATCTTATCGCGTTCAAAATATAACACGTGCATTTTTTTTGTAGCCAATATTATGGTCAGATTATTACGTGACCTAACCCAAATGATTCATGAATTCACAATATAACGTGGATTTGGTCCAACCACCACCTGTATATTCATGATATTCCCCACAACTCATATCCATACGACATAGCTTCCCAAATCAATGTGTTTATGAGTGATGACTGCTCTGTTGTAGTTTAGGCTCAAATAACAAGTCAGCTGCATAGGAAGACTTCATATTAAGCAGATTTAAATAACGCCTGTAAATGGGACTGGCCAAAGGTGTGAGGAGTAAATGTAGTAATGATTTGGCTATTATCACACCACCAATGAAAGTTACAACAAAAAATACAAGCACTCGAGTAGTCTTGCATCACATGGGCAGTTGCGGCATTTTTTCCTGAACGATTTACAACTCTCGCTGGTCAATTGTGTAGCGTTTACTGTATTGATGCGAAGATAATGGGAATCACACTGGAGGGAAATTATTCATTGATGTTTCACAATATATATTTACAATTCTCTATGCCTTGAGGGATGTTCAATATGTCAGTAACTGCCTCCATATATTTCCAGAATGCTCAACAGTCCTTACAGGTTCTCGTCCTTGTGTACATTTTTAAGGCAACCTGTGTGCACGTTTGCATTTAACTCTACAAAGGTTGTGGAAGATTCGTTCTCAACATTTAATTCTCTGCCAGAAGATGTTGAAAAAGCCTGCGATTCTATTTGGACAAAAAGCCATGCAAACTCCTTGGTTAAGGCATTTTCAGACATGATAATACACCCCCAGTGCTTGAGAATAGGTTTTCCCCTTTTTTGGCAACAAAACAGGTGTTACGATGTTAAAACAGCAAACTTAAACCTTTTACAAGGAATCATGTCTGCATTAACTACAATACTTGTGGTCAGAATGCAAAAAAAAACATACTCTGATAATATATGCATTGTCTTTGAAACTTTTGGCGTCCTCTAGTCTAACACCGTTTTGAGACTAGGCTCAAGAAAGCTGTCTCTGGTGTGGACCTATCATTTTCAAAGACAATGTATATATTATCAGAGTATGTTTTTGTTTGCATTCTGACCACAAGTAGTGTGGTTAATGCAGACATGATTCCTTGTAAAAGGTTTTTTTTGTTGCCAGAAAAAAGGGGAAAAAACCTATTTTCATATTTTGGTACTGGCATGATGTAGATGCTCACGCCGAGCTTTCATTAATTTGACAGTTCATTGTCTTTGTGCTGTACGGCTTTTGGCGTCGTCTGGTCGAACACCGTTTGAGACGAGGCTCAAAAGAAAGCTGTCTCTGGTGTGGACCAATCAGTTTCAAAGGCAATGCATATATTTTCTCTGGTTCTTTCGGTAAACTCACGTAGATAGAAAACATAACAAAACAAATTTTTTGGTACTGGCAGTACTTGATAACTTATATGATGAGACTCGGGCTTGTTTTTAGAAAGAATATAAATTACTAAAGTATTTGATTAGGCATGTAATACTGTAGTCTTTTTTTAAGTGGTGGATCCAAAGTGGAGTGGGGTGATGGTGGTGATTATCCCCAAACCCTTAAGAGCCTGAGAATGTTTATTTCATTCATATTTACCAGAAAGCAGGAGATATGCCTCGGATGAAGGTTTGTAGATTTTGACAGCTGTGGTTGCTGAGGCTGGACAATGGGGGGCCTTAATTACGCCAAAGTTTTAGAATAATCGTCGAATGCAGGATACGATGGGAAGTGTGGTAGCATTGACATCATTGTACGTAACATTTAGAATTTTAGCAAAGGTAGTTAAAAAAAAACATCTAATATTTTGATAAGGATGCTGACATTAATGTTTTGCTGTGTACAGAAAATATTTCAGAAATTACTATGGTATTTAATTTGTCCATTGTAATTCGTTATTTTTTTATCACAGTGCATATCATATACTGTACCACTATCAAGTGTCCATGTAAAAGTGTCAAAGATATTTACAGTGCAGTTATAAAGGACTATTTTTTTCCTAGAAGTCCTGCCCTGTTTGAAACAAATGCCCTCTCTATCCTGCCCGATAAATTTATATATTTTTTTTCTCCAATAAATTAAATTTAAAACTTTTTTTTTGTTGCAGATGCAATTCAAGTGGGAGGTGTGAGTCTATGAAATTATGCACTCCATTTCAGATGAATAGTGCACACCAAAGTATCAGGTGGGCTTTAATTGCATTGCGCAGTTTGCCTATGTGGAATAGAAAGTGGGCTGCCTCGATAAAACACTCCACTCGCGCTGCTCCCGGGGGACACGGACAGGATTGTGTTTCTCAATACGGCTGCATGCAGTGGATTCCGCTCGCGCTGCTAAATCTACGCCGCGTCGCCACGCTTACATCAACAGCGGCACAATCGGTAGCACGAGGTGGAAACTTCATCATCAGGGCCACTCCAGCGTGAAGTGAATGAGAGCCCTGCTTTTCGTGCGTAGGCTCAGCGGAAGGAAGGGTTTGCAGAGATCGGGACAAGATGTTTCATCAAACACATTCGCTAATTAACATTGGCTACCTAAGCCTCACAAACAGTATTGTTTACGTTGTGTGTGATAGGGAAAATGAGCAGGATGGAAGTGTGGCTTGCAGGCGTTATATTGCTCTTCGCCTCTGCACGAATGTCAAAGTTTTTCACGATGTCTGATTCAACCGAAGAATAATAAATCTTCCCCCGCCCTCGCAAAAAATCACGCAATATTCCAGCGTGCCGAAATGAAACAGGGGGCTGAGCGCCACGTGTGATTGGGGTGTCCTTGTGACCCAAACAACACACATCTACAGTAAAATGTAATATTAAAAACAAATATACATAGAAGAATGTGAATACTGGACATTCTTTATACAGTAGTGGAACTTCTTACTGCAAAATAAAACACGTACTGTTGTGGTGTGTATGTGTGTATATATGTGTGTCTTGCTGTGTCGTATATATCATGGACATTTACAAGGAACATGGAATGAAAGTCGAAACGTCTGCAAATAAGCATGGAGAGATGCGTGCTTAGAATTGCACCGTGACTTAAAGAGGAACACGTGGATTAGAGAACATGCGCACGTTAGAGACAGCACATTTGTATGATGAGAGATGTGGATGGGCTTGAGAATGACACGTGGTTGAAGGGATTGTGGACGGTGGTCGAGACTAACGATGGATTGGCAGCTAAAGGATGGATGATGTGATAAATAAGGAGATGCACGCGGGTTTTACCGTGTAAATGTAGTTTGGTCTCTTGTCGGTGATTGTGCATAACGCTCGATGAATAAAGCAACACTCGGGAGGAACTCCAAACCGATGTTGTACTGGCTTTACGAGGGGTTTATTAACAATAATAAAGTAGGCAACGTATCTTGTTGAAAGGATAACTCATACACCAACACTATAATTGGCATCTCTAATTGTAGTACAACCATTAATTGTAAATCAAGCCGTACACCAATATTACCACATAAACGGTTGTCCACTCTTGTCGTGTACATGTAGTCCCCAACTTATGAACGCCTGACTTACAGACATCCGCACTTACGAAGGAGCTTCAATAAGATAAAAAAAAAAGTAACCATCCACCTTTCGAACGCGAACTCGCACAACTTGCCAACCGAACCACGGAATGATTTGTTCAGGGGAGCGATCCTCCGCGAGATGTAATGAGTCCCAGCATCCCGCTGGGGGTGAATGTGTGTGTTTGCGCGTGTGCATATGTGTGTGTGAAAGTGAGTGTGCGTGGGCTCCTGGGGAGGGGAAATCCCTCAGCCTGGAAAATATCGTGGGACAAAGTGGGGATGATCCTGCAAAGGCTGCGGTGCCTCAAATATTGGAAGAAGAAGTCACCCCCTGTGAGTGGTTGGCTGAGGTTCCATCTGTTGAGGAAGTACTGAAGGTGATCCAGAGCTTGAGACCAGGAAAGGCACCTGGCAGAGATGATCTCCCAAGCGAAATGCTGAGGGAAGGTGGCGTTTGTGCACAGACTGCCCTACATGGCATCATAACAACAGTCTGGACCACTGGACGGGTTCCGTAGGATTGGAAGGATGCCCTGGTGGTCTCTCTCTTGAAGAAGGGGGACCGCACAGACTGTAACAACTACAGGGGCATCTCACTCCTCAGTGTGCCGGGAAAGGTCCTGGCAAGGATTATTCAACATCGCCCTGCCAGGCAGGCTGAGGAGAGGCTTGGGACCCTTGGGCCAATCTACAGGCGGAGGGGGGAGGGTTGTAAATAACGTTCAGCCGACACTTTCCGTGCCATGCCCAGTAATTCGCCTCCCGGTGGCGGGTCACCTCGTACACACCGTCGGTGAGCTTTGCTGCGCTCGAGTCGTACAATTTTTGTTCAATGTGGGACACTACATACATGTGACACATTATTATTATTTAGACAGGTACACCTTTGCCTCCTTCTCTTAGCCCCCCCCCGCCGCGTGACTGCATGCAGAATGAGTAATAGTGTCTCCAGGTTGAAACTTCAAAGTTGAGGCGTTCTCATTAGCCCGCGTTACACACATCATCTGCTGTTATTCGGCAGTGTGTCCTGCAGCAGCAGCAACGGCAGCATTGCAGCACGTTCGTTGTCTCAATCGTGTACGCAGCAGAGTGCAGGTGTGAGGATATCTCGGAGGGGATCATTGTTAGGGGGCGATGTTTACCAAATGTGTTAATGGATGTAAAAATCTCACTTTGTCAGGGTTGTCCAGGCAACCAGACAACTGCGGCGTTGTGCACTTCCCATCCATTAAAACAGAAATGGTGAGAGCAGAAGCTGTTCATTAACGTCGTCAATGTCATCTACAGCAACATTTCCCACGGAGATACTGCGGGAAACAATTTGATCTTCCGAACGGGATACTGCATCTCTCCCACTCCCGCCCCCAAGAGCGACACGGTGTGGAGAGAGACCTTCAATCCAGCGGTGCATGGACAAAGGAATGTAAATTATGTTTATATCGATTTAACCGTATTAACGTGCGATGTACCAAAACAAACCTCTCGAAGCCAGCCTCGAGTAATCTGGAATTCGAGGTATGCTGGAGACGCTCCTGGAACTAACAAAATAAGAAAATGAGAAAAAATAAGAAAATGCGAATTCAAGCAGTCGCGGTGTGCGACACTTACAACACTGTTACGCGGTCTTCCTGCAGTCAATCCGTGCCCATCGGTCTCATCGTGGTGTAGGACATTCGAGATGTGCTTGTCAACTCTGGGAAGTGTAAAACGGTAGCGTCGACCATTGTGACAATTATAGATGACTCATAGAATACGCGTTGCTCTGCCAATGGAATATATCGCAGTCCTGTACACGGAGCACTCAAAGTAATACGCTTTTACGGCAATAATAAAATGGCAAGATAATACGCATTGTGAGGATTTTTACATATTCTCTAGGATTTAAGGAATATTCTGGCGAAATAAGTGCATTAATAGGAACACAAATTGAAAAGTCAGAGCAATTTTAAATGAACCGTTGTCAGTCACTTGCATTCGTTACTCCCGCCGCTTCGGTGTCGCTATCGATTACACCTCTTCCGGAAACTTCTTCTACCGTTTCAACTCAATGACCCAGCTAGTTTGGTCTGACAAGAGTGTTATAGTGGGGTAGAGAGTTGCCCAGCCAGCAGCCAGCCAGGAAACTCGAGGCATAGATTATTATGTTTAATAGTATTCGATATACAATAGATCATCGATTATCCGGCGACTTCGGGGGGAGGGGTCGCCGGATTTCCAAAAACGCCGGATAATCACTAATCATTATTTAAAATAGCTTATTTTTGCACATTCTTCTACGACAGTGTTGTTATGTTTTTTGGTGTCTTAAAATGTTTATACTTAATGAAATTGACGTGAAAAAAGATAGAAAGAGACAAAAATAAATATCCTACGTGACTTTACCGAAAGAACCAAGAAGATAAAATAAATATCCTACTTTAAAAAGTTGCTGTATTTACTGTATCGTACTTACAACTTCAATCTCGAAGACTCGCCATGGGGTGATGTATATACGTGACACTGAAATCAAGCGTAATTACTTTTTTTTATCATGCCCATCGGCCCAGGACCGCCGGATAATGTTGCGTGCCGGATAATCGACGATCATCTGTATAGTAGCGTGATAATCGTGATAAAGCATCAAGAGAGTTGACTTTATTTGCATGCTTCCCGCATTCTTCCCGCGTGCTTCCCGCTCAGCCACCAAGCAGTGGTGATGTCACGGGGCTGCACGTGGTAGTGGAGCCCGAGGGTGGAGAGGAGCCCAACCAGCAGCCAGCCAGGAAACTGGAGGCATAGTTTATTTTTAAAAGAGGAATGGTTGACGTGCGCTTGTCCCCTTGCAATTTTAAAGATATGTGTAATGCGGGCGTAAACGGGCTCGCGGATATGACGTCACGGGGGGAGGGGTTAGGTCACGTGGGGGAGAGGGGTAAGCTCTTAAGGGCGGTAACCGGAAGAGACTGGAGGAGAGTGTGAGAATAAAGACAGGAGGAGGCCACGCAGGGCAGAGGGTGGAGAGTGGCGCGATCGCCACGCGGTGGGACTCGGCACCGTCGGCCAGCGGTGTCCGGGCACGGGTGGAACGGAGAGCAGCGGTGGGGCTGCAGCGAGAGCAGCTGAGAGACTGCACAAGGGCGGAGAGGCTAAGAGGGAAGCCTGCAGCGGAGCTGCATCGGGAGCGGGGAGAAAAGGCTATGTGAGCGACGGCAGCTGTCAAGCTGCCACGCGGAAGGCTCTGAGCGAGGGCCGTGTGGGGCAAAGTTGTAAGAACCCAAATAAAGGACAACGGAGACAGACACAGTGGAAGAGTCCTTTATTACATATGTATGTATGTTGTGCGGCTCGACTTACGTAGCTAACCGTGTTAATCAGAGGTGTGTCGAAAGGACAACAAACTAAACACAAAAAAGCAGTTCTAAACAAATGAGTTTTTGTTATATATTTAAAAATGCATTGCTCCAGTCGCTTCCTAATATCAGAAGGAAGAGTGTTCCACACGGCCGCAGAAGCGCATCTGAAAGCGCGCAATGCAGTGACCGTCTTTGTTCGATGGTTAGCCAAAAGCCGCTGCGAGGGCGACCGGAGTTTGAGTGGTGATGGTTTATATTCCTTGACGAGATCAGCAAAGTACTGTGGTTCATTTGTGGCAAGCACTTTGTGTGCAATGGGTGTGACCTTATAATGTATTCGATCGGCAACTGGAAGCCAATACAGCTCAGTGAGCACTGGACAGATCAGTGAACTTGCTCGCTTGAACACCTCAGGCAACCAATGTGTTCTCCGAGCGCACGTACCGCACATTTATTCTGCAAATAAGTCGAATAAATCTCTTCAGGATTCTGCATCCAGGGAACCTCAGCCATCCACCTACTTTTAATGGTGATGGCGACTTGGCTTAAATTGTACAGTCGTGATATTCTGTGTGTTGGTACTTGCAAATGTTTAGTGAATTGTGATCGAATTAAACACGGTTAATGAAATGAGCTGGCGTTAAGCATTTGCGAATGTAATCCGACTTTAGTAGCTTAGTATTCGTTCATTATTTGCAGTATGTCAGACATCCACAATTACAGAAGAGGCTTCCGCGCCCAGTCCTGTCCGGCCTTGAGAGGTTTTCCTGCGGATCTCAAAATGTTTCTCTCTGCTCTCGACCGAAAACACCGCCGAAGAATTGTAACTGTCCAGCCTGGGATGGAGCCGTCACGCGGTGCTTGGAGGGCCTAATGGTGTGGTTCGTTGGCTCATTACCGAGCCAGTTTGCACGAAGTCACTCACGTAATGTCTCCGAGGAGTCAGTGGAAGGTACACCCTCCGGACTGGATGTGATGAATATTACTGAAGCAGTAATGACTAAATATTCAACGACGCTTAATGACAACACAATGATATTTACAGATCTTCATGAACTCCACTGCTGGATAAAGTGAGATTTAAATTAATGTTGCATTTTTCATTTGTTTCATACTTATTAACAAAAACATTATATGCAAAATTTAACGCTTATGGTGCAAGAAAAAAATATATAGTTAACCAGCGCTTCAATGACCAAAATCGATTTTTAGATCATATTAATCTGAAGCCAATATTCCAAATATACTTCCACAAACGCAGACACTGTATTGCAAATTATAGGAAATTATACCAAGACGAAATGCACGTGAGACTGTCAGAAGGAGATGTTTGGTTGTCAAATTAATTTGAAGGTAAAAGCTTTGGGAGCAGTAGCACAGACGTGCCTGTGCTCAAAGTCAGTAATGACTCGGCAGAGTATGTAGATGACTACGTACGTGTTGTTTTCGCTTTTTTTCTGCACGGGAGATTTTCTCACCAATTACACATCCCCGTTGTTAGATCAGTTGGTGTCAAAGCACGGAACGTAATAGCTCATCGGAGAACGCCTCTTCAGACGGCGTAGCGCCACGTGAGAGAACGACCCTCCTGCGAGACACTGCATAAGCTACTTTGATGAGTGCTTATATGTTGTTGTCGTTGTTTATCTGCCAGATGGCATTGGGCTCTCGGAGTTGAGACAAATCACGTTACATGCTATACCATGCTTAATTGACGAGAATTCCACCACCAAACCCTTTGTATGTGTGTATGTTGAACATAGTCAACCGCGCTAATCGAAGGGGCGGGGAAAGGACAACAAATAAAACACGAAAAATCAAACGCGAAAGACCCTGCATTACCTTCATCCTCACAATCAGCTATGATCGATCCACTGCTGGACAATGACATCCTCAAGCCATCACCATCCCTCACGGTCTCATGATGCAACAATCCACTGGATCCTGCACATGCACTGATCCTCATTGGTGCACCTCCGTCGTGGTCGTTATCGGTGGCCCTTGCACCACTCAATCATCAGTCTCAACCATTGGCCATTATCACTTACAACCGGGGAACCCAATCGGGAAACCCACCCAGTTGGATTACCCAACCGGGTACCCAACCCAATCGCTACCTCTTCCAACCAGGCACCCAACCCAATCACGTGGCCCCACCTAACCGGTACCCCACCCAACCAGGTAAACTCACCAAATCGGTTACCCAACTGGGTAACCCCACCCAACCGAATATCCCACCCAAGCCTACTTATTCTTCTTCACGGTCAATACGATGTCTCTGATTTGTCTTCTATAAACCACGTGTTCTGCATGTATGTATGCTGAACTTCCTTCGCACCGTACGCAGCCACCAACCGTGCTGAAATCCCAAGGATGTACCTCTCCGAGCTTATTTGCGCTTTTTTCGGATCTTGATCCTTTTTCTTTGCCAGTGTGTCTATATTTCTGATCCATATATCATGAAGGGTCATACCATTTGGTAGCTGCATGGAACGCAAACCAGGGTGTCCGCAGTGTGGAGTCAATGTTATCGTCGCTGCCAAGTCCCATTCACCCTGCTGATGCAAGATAACCTCAATGCTTATACTAAACAAATTAAATATTATTATTGTTATAGCAGCGATACAATATTACATTCATGATTTTATATTATTTTAGTTCGTTCCAACAACCAGATGAGGGGAAGATACATATAATGAACTAACGTTGAAGTAAGTAATTAAATAAATAAATAAGAACCGTTACTGAAAAGTGATTCATTTCTAAATGTTGTAAAGTCAATTACTGTATTAATAATAACTTGCATCCCCAATGATCTTCATAAAAGGTTCTGGGCAGACACCACTTAGTATAATAAGTCAGAGAGATCGGCTGTGCTGGGTTGGTCATGACCCCATAATGCTAGAGGAAGATCCATACGGCCACATTAGCCAGGGAATCACACAAGGGGATACAGCAGACCTGGACAGACGAGAGCGCAGAAAGAATATGGCGATGGGATGGATCTGAGAAAATGAAGAAAAAAAACCCTTTTGGTTATCTTGGTGTGAACTTTAAAATGGATTTATCAAATAAAAACATCACACGAGAGCTGATAGAGACCTATTATTAATCATTAATATCACGACCATGATTCGTGATTCACCCGTTTATGAATCACCATCATTTATTACACTGAAACAAATACACATTAAAGCACTGAAGTCATCTGATGCTATTGAATCAAGCACTGCGGCGCGCATTGGCGATGCTGCTCGCACCGTACGGGCAACAGGAGAGTTTCTAATGAAGATCGTTGTAGTTGGGGATGTGTAGCATAATGTTGGAAACTCTAATTTGAAAGTTGCTGGAACTGACGTCCTGAGTGTGGTTGATAGCCATTGGGTTTGGAGCAAAGGGGGTTGTTGGGTCCTGGAGTAATATTGAGTACTGCGCTGTAAATTACTCGGCTGGCATTAAATATACCAGCGTCAACCACGACTGTGAACTACTGCGGATGTTGTCTGTGAAACGCCGCGCCTTCACGATGGCCTCGTGCGATAAGAATAGCGCAAACACCAAATGTAATAAATTGCTATTTTTTGTTAAGCACTGTCGTGTTTATTTGGCTCAAAACCAGCCGTTTGTGTTTTTATGCAGTGCATATCCATTACAGCATATTTATCATGTCTTTTTTGAAGTTGGACCTGGAGGTAGAAGCCGATCTTGTTGTGTGTGTGTGTGCAGTCGCCCTCCAGCAACAACGGAGGGCGGAGGAGCAACGCTCACAACATGAGCGTCGCGCCGGGCGGCCAAAACGCAGCAAGTTGACAGAGTTTGAACATCTTCCGGTCATCGCAGACAGGCAACCCGTGGCACCTGCTGGGTCTGTTCCGTGCCTGCAGCGGGCCTTCGACACTTCACGTGGCCTCAAATCGCACCTCGCCTGGCACAAACGCCATGGTGACGTTACCAGCACTTAGTGCCGAACGGCGGCTGCTGCTGTTGCTGTTGTATACACTGGGATGCACCTAGAAGGGAGATTGTGTGTCCTCAGCTCCTCTGAAATGTTGATGACGTTTATTGCACAGTTTTGAAAATAGCACCTATTTGCACCTCCAAGACATAAAAAAGATGCGTTCCTTTACTGGTTCAGAAAGTTAACATTTGAAAATGTGTATTGTGAGTATTTAAAGCCCTGATATAGTACGCTCTTAACAAGGATATTTATGTTGCTTAGGGGTCAGAGCGCTGAGACCCTAGGTTAGATTCCGAGTTCAGCTGACCGTAATTATTTTGGGTTCTTGAGGTTATTTAATTAATGGTCTCAGCCCAGTCACCAATGACGGCTCAAAAAAACATTCCGATTAAATTAGATTTTTTACTTAACTGGGAAAAATGTAGTTCCAAGAATGTAAATAAATATACATAAGACGAACGTGTTTTCGTATTGCAGCATATGGGAATATGCAGCCCATAGTGTAGATAAAATGACCATTTTAAATGTTCTCACAAGTTCTGGCATATCTGCTTTTAACACGTTCTGTGATGCGCGTCGATGCACTGAGAGTTCCACGTGGATTCTTTGTGTCGTGACAGGACGCCAGTTGCGCCATTGGAATGCAATTGGTGGGAAAGACAAAACATAATGTAGTGTTTACATGTTTAGCTAGACTATGGCTGAGCTTTCTTCACGATATCTACGAATCATTGATATCCTGCTATGCGCTGAAAATAGTTGATTTGTCTCCGATAGCTTTCACACAATGACTGTATAAATCAGACCGCTATTATAGTTTTTATGCCGCTGCAAAATAACAGCAACTTCCAATATATGTTTTATACAATTGGTTTTCCTTCAGGCATGGCTTAACAATCCAAGTTCTTTCGTATAACACGCCAAAAACGCACGGGTGGCTGATTATCATCACGTGCAACACACATGCCACTGTGCCGTCATTTGGACTCGCACGCACTCTAATTTTTTGTAGAGAATTATTAAAGAACACCATTTGCAATAAGTGGACATTAAATACCGCGTGCCATCATCCCATGTAAGCGCAAGCCATTGCGTGACAGCGCCATTGCCACTGCTCCAATCCCAACTTTAAAACATTTCCTCCAAATGCAATGGACTATTAAGCCATGCCTGACTTGCTGTCCCCAATCTACAATGTGAATAATGTGATTTCAATTGTCCCTTTAACAATAAAGGAATACCTCCATCTCGTCCCTGCTATTTGTTCAGCCTCTTGAGATGCAGTTTAATGTATATGCTGCATAAATTGACATTATATGATAAAAAATATAATTATTAACATCTAAAATATCTCGTGTAAATATAATCAACTAGGTTTAATTTTTGTTGCCATCTTCCTCCAATTGCAACCCAATTATCTGTTTTCGCATCGTTAGACAAATTATAAATGTATATCTTTCACAGAGCATTGCAACCCTTTGCGTTAGAGAATGGCTCCTGGAAGCGGATACCACAGTTACCATTGAGAACCCTTCAGGAGGCTTTTGGGCGATACAGTATGGATCTGCACTTCTCCACCCCCTCTACCACTTAGATTAATGCTCGTTGCATGACAATCAAGCTGCTTTTTTAAAATTCTCAGAGCTAGAATCTTTCCCAAATAAAACATTTATTTGAAGGGTTCTTTTGTGCAGTTATTGGTGCCTGAGATTGCTGTTTAATCGCAGGCGGCTGCCTAGACTCAAACCCGCGGTCTCAGCAGTGCCAGCTGAGCCCTCTGACCTGAGACTGACAGTCCAGCAACACGTGCACGGAACAGCCTTTTATTTTATTTTTCTTGTTGGTTCTTTCGGTAAAGTCACGTAGAAGGGAAATAATAAAATAATAAAAATAAAACATAATAAAATAATTCTCACGACGTTTCGGCCACAACGCAAGCAGCCGTCCTCAGGTGAAGACCAGGTCTGTCGGGGAGACAGCGTCTGAATGAAACACCACCACGCTTGGAGCGTATATTTAAGCTGGGTTGGAAGGGGGAGAGCGCCTTGACAAAATAATTTGCATATCAAGAGGAATTTAGCATATTTATGGGAAATGCAGATATGTGATTAGTACTACTTGTGGAATGCGTAGGAGGTGGGCGGGGGGTTTCAAAGTCATATTATGCCCGTGCATTATGCAGGATTAGCAGCATCAAAGGGAGGGGATAGGGGTAGCATTAATATAGGGAAGGAATGTTAATAGTATGTAGCTGCAGTAACTAAACCACCACGTAAAAAACTCAAGTATAAACTACATATTATCATCAATATACTAAATATACTCTCCAATAAGCTGAGCTACTAACAGTAAGTAATACATTACAATTCTACGTCGCTATATATTACTATATATCACCTTATACATTGTATAAAACATTACAATTTTATACTATTTATTATTATACAATCTGCTATAAACTATACCATTGACCGTCGCGTGAAAGATACTAAGAGGAAGCAACGAAATATGTCAATGGGAGAGTGGTAATAGGAGACTTGCAGCGGAGCAAAGAATCCATTCCCTGCGGAGAATACAAGATATATAGTCAACGCCAGTGAGTGGACTGCGGTCTGAAAGTCACCGGAAACATGAACACAATCAGTTAAGATCCGAAATGGTTTATTACGTCCTTCCAATGATTGCTGAGCCAGAATCCATCTTCTCGGTTGAAATTGTCTCTGTGTTTGTATATGTGGATCGCCTCATGAACGAATTTCTCATGGTAGCCAGATGGCTTGCAGAGAACCTCTGTCTTTGAGAAGTCAATGTCATGTGAGCCCACTGAATTGTAACAGTGATCTGCCACGGCTGAGGTGTTTGTCCTACCGTGTTTCAGGTCTGCTTTATGTTCACGGATGCGGTCCGAGACGTGTCGTTTGGTTTTTCCAATGTAACTGCTACCACAGAGGCAACTTAGTTTGTAGACGCCAGGGTACTGTCTGTCTGGAACCACATCTTTTACAGACGGGACCAGATCACGGATTTTATGTACTGTGTTGAATCGGTTGCGATGGTGTCAGGTACATTGAAGACTTGGTTCATCAAGGACTGAATACTGGGGTACCCCCCCTGGTGAGACACTGCTTAACCAATACATACTTCACCTGGAATGGAACTTTCTACAAACAAACTGAGGGCACCCCAATGGGCTCCCCCCTATCTCCGGTTGTAGCCAACGTGTTCATAGAGAAATTTGAGGCTGACGCCATCCAGACTGCCACTCTACGCCTGACCTTATGGAAGAGGTACGTAGATGACACTTTTGTCATCTGGCCACATGGCCGGCCTGCTCTAGACCAATTCCTCGACCACATCAATTCCATACACCCAGCCATCAGATTCACCATGGAAGTCTAAAAAGATGGCAAGCTACCCTTTTTGGATGTCCTAATTAAAAGGAGACCTGATGGTTCAATGAGCCACTCTGTCTACAGGAAAGCCACCCATATGGATGCTTACCTAAAACCAGATTCCCACCACCATCCATCCCAGAAGAATTCCCTCATCAAGACTCTACACCATAGAGCCCAATGCATCTCCAACCAGGAACACATTGCCAGTGAACTCAAGCACGTACGCCAAGCTCTTAAGGAAAATGGTTACTCCGACTACACAATCCGCAAAGCCATCACTACAACCATCAAGAAGGATCCTCTTGAGGAGCCTTTCAAAACCATCACCTTACCCTACATTGCTGGGGTCACAAGAAATATCTCCAAAATCCTGATTAAACACAAGAATCAGGTCCGATTCAACACAGTACATAAAATCCGTGATCTGGTCCCGTCTGTAAAAGATGTGGTTCCAGACATACAGTACCCTGGCGTCTACAAACTAAGTTGCCTCTGTGGTAGCAGTTACATTGGAGAAACCAAACGACATGTCTCGGACCGCATCCGTGAACATAAAGCAGACCTGAAACACGGTAGGACAAACACCTCAGCCGTGGCAGATCACTGTAACAATTCAGTGGGCTCACATGACATTGACTTCTCCTTGACAGAGGTTCCCTGCAAGCCATCTGGCTACCATGAGAGATTCGTTCATGAGGCGATCCACATATACAAACACAGAGACATTTTCAACCGAGAAGATGGATTCTGGCTCAGCAATCATTGGAAGGACGTAATAAACCATTTCGGATCTTAACTGATTGTGTTCACATTTACGGTGACTTTCAGACCGCAGTCCACTCACTGGCATTGACTATATATCTTGTATTCTCCGCAGGGAATGGATTCTTTGCTCTGCTGCAAGTCTCCTACTACCACTCTCCCATTGACATATTTCGTTGCTTCCTCTTAGTATCTTTCACGCGATGGTCAATGGTATAGTGTATAGCAGATTGTATAATAATAAATAGTATAAAATTGTAATGTTTAATACAATGTATAAGGTAATATATAGTATCGTAATTGTATAGTGAATATACAGCAGTGTGATATACAGTAGGGTGGATATAATAATACATAGTGTAATACTACACTATGTATTATTCTAAGGTATATGGTGGTGTATAGTAATACAGTATATAATTTAATGTTGGGTTTGTCTATGGCAGTATATAGTACAGGGTAGACCCGTGTGATGTAAAGGAAAAAAGTTTAGCTGGAAGCATATTATATTTTTTGCGACATAGAATTGTAATGTATTACTTACTGTTAGTAGCTCAGCTTATTGGAGAGTATATTTAGTATATTGATGATACTATGTGGTTTATACTTGAGTTTTTTACGTGGTGGTTTAGTTACTGCAGCTACATACTATTAACATTCCTTCCCTTTATTAATGCTACCCCTATCCCTTCCCTTTGATGCTGCTAATCCTGCATAATGCACGGGCATAATATGACTTTGAAACCCCCCGCCCACCTCCTACGCATTCCACAAGTAGTACGAATCACATATCTGCATTTCCCATAAATATGCTAAATTCCTCTTGATATGCAAATTATTTTGTCAAGGCGCTCTCCCCCTTCCAACCCAGCTTAAATATACGCTCCAAGCGTGGTGCTGTTTCATTCAGACGCTGTCTCCCTGACAGACCTGAGTACGGCTGCTTGCGTTGTGGCCGAAACGTCGTGAGAATTATTTTATTATGTTTAATTTTTTTTATTTTATTATTTCCCTTCTACGTGACTTTACCGAAAGAACCAAGAAGATGAATCCCTGCAGTCACGAAAGCTTTTAATCGAAAGCCTTTTCTTCGTTCAATCCGATGCTCGATGAGGGCCTCCCCACGCAATGCCCGTTGCGGGCATTGTCGTTTGGCCATACTTCGCCACGCTTACCACTCGAAGTGGTAAGGGATTGCAAGGCAATTCATATGGAGATGCGATTTTAGCTTTCCCTTGAGTATGTCCCATCATTTTTGTATTTTTATATGTCTTTATTTTATCGGTAGGACTACTATGGTTTAATTCACAATGTAAAGGATTGCGTTGCCCTCTTTAGTGGGGGCGAGTTTTTACTCAAAACATTTATTTCAATGAATGAATGAGGAGAATAGTTGGGTCTTGGGTTTGCACTTGAAGAGGGACAGGGAATATGCGGTGGTCCCGACAGCCAGGGAGATGGCGTTCCAGACAATCGCAGCAACTTTTCTGCACTCTTAATGTGTTTGTGTGTGTTTTGTTGTTGTTGTACTCACTCACCACAGAGCACCCTCGTAGTATAGCCGGGCGACTGGATAAACGGGACCGTCCGTGTAAAGAATCAAATGAACGTAATCCCAAAATCTAACTTTCAGTTTACGAGACCTCAAAAGGTCATAACTGTAATTCATGATTATAATAACCAATGGGATTACGCTTTAAAGGTGCGCAAATTCATTTTTGACAACCAAACAGATCCAGATTTTTCAACTTAACCCTCATTTAATTTAATTCCCCTTGGTGGCATCTGCATCGGAGTGTAAATGAGGTGTGACATCATGGCAATACATACAAAAAAGCAAACAAATGTTGATAAAAAGAACTGGTGTTTAATTTGCAATTACAACATCGCCATTACTGTCAAACAACATCGTTGTATGTAGGCCAATTAAACAAACATGAAAGAAAGATACGTATGAAATTAGCTACAGATATTAATAATACAATTATTTTAAATCTTCCGTGACACAAACCTCCAGCGAGCCTCACTGGATGAGAAAAATAATTCAATAGTTTTATTTAAAATGTTTTGTACATAAGGATTTTTTTCTGACGATGTTTAAGATAGTATATTATCCCAACATTTATTCATGCGAAGAGATTCGTGTTTTTATGCATTGGTTTGAAACATTTTGTCCGACCAGAACGGAATCCACGGTGGCTTTATCCAGACCGGGTGAGGAGCTCTCAGAGGGGTCATCCCAGAGTGCTTAGGCTCCACACCTCTTCTGGGATAGGTTGGAAGACGATCAACAAATAGGGATGTGATAACGATTTAGTCTCCTCCACTCCCACACCATAGCAATGTTGGAATATTTCCACCACTGGGTCTGCTGGGCTGCACATGAGAGATGAGCACCGATGTCTCGACGCTCATTTGAGAAGGCAATCATTTTTTATCGTTTGTCCTAGAGCTCATGATCTCGCATCTCGTCTGGCGTGAGTTGTACCCCACGTAACATCCTTTGTTCGGGAAAAAAAAACAAGCAAAACTGTTTAGGGTAAGAGTTAGGGTTGGGCATGTAGCTGGGAATGTGCACCACGTGACCCAACCAAGCCAGTCAATGCAAGCATGTCGACTGGAGGAGCCTGATAATTTGACAGCCAGCTCATAGGACATATTTTACAAGTATCTCTGAGAAACTCTAAAAACTCAAGCTGACAATCAAAGCGTAGATTTTAAGAAAACCAGCTGAATCGTTTGAAGCTGGCATCAGTGTGTTCCTGTCCACTGACCAAGCCCCATCTGGTGAGGCAAGAGGACAGAATCACAATGTCCCTTTGGGAGCTTATGGAAACAACTGACAATTGCCATGGCTTGGCCATGTGGAATACTGCAATGCTAGCCGGAGATGGAAGGCTGCCACTCAATGTGACTGGAAGCTGGAGCTGTGTGTGGCATCATCATCACGATCCATGGGCAGATAGCCCCGTAGGTGTCCACTGCAGATTCCATCATTTGTTTCCACTTTCCTCTATCTTGTGCCAATGTGCTCAAGTTAGTGCCAGATCTCTCTCTGATGTCGTCGTCAAGCCGTTCTCTGTCAGGTCTTCCTCTCTTTTCGGCTCCTTCTATTTTTCTGAGCAACACATTTTTAATTTTCCTGTTGTTGTCGATCTTACAGATGTGTCCAAATAGTGCCAGTTTCCTTCTCATCGCTGCCTCCATCATCGGGTCTTCTTCTGTGTGCAACCTTTTTCATACAGGCCGTGTAATGAACTGGTGACAAAGCTGCTATCGGGATAGGCGGTCGCTTATCTATTCGGAGGAGGATAACATCAACAAAGGGAACCGGTTCTTTTTCTGAACAATAACGAATGGAGCTTTGTGAGTGTCAGTGAGGTGTGGGCCATTGTGGTCTCACCTACCTATCAAGAGAATGTACAGAATAGTGGAGTTATATAGCATCCATGGAGTGATGCAGGTGAAACCAGTAAATCAGATGTATGTATGTTGAACTTGTTTGGCACCGTACGTAGCCAACTGTGCTAATCGGAGGTGCGGGGGAAGGTCAACAAACTTAAACGCAAAAAGCAGTTCTAAAGAGATTCATTTTCAATCTACAGTTTTAAGAGTGCATAGCTCCAGTGGCTTCCTAATATCGGAAGGAAGAGCGTTCCAGATGGCCGCAGAAGCGCGTTTGAAAACACGATGTGGTGACCACAAGATGGTTAGCCAAAAGTTCGATGGGTAGCCAAAAAAATATATACCTTCAGTGACCTCCTCTCTGTGATTTTAGCTGAGGCAGGGCCAGGCTATTCAGTGTCCAAGTGCTTCTCTTTACCTTTGCACAAGAACTGGAAGACATTGCGCACGCGACCTCTGCTATAATAACGGTCGGAAGCTGTTCGGCGCGTAGGTTCATAATTGTTAACGAGGTGCTCAGTCACAACTGCCCACCGCGTCCCCACAGCAGCCAGCACCAGGTCATTATCCTGCCTGAATCCCTCATCCCTGCACCCCCCCACACCCTCCCTCGCACCCCCCCCCGCACACCCCCCCCCCCCGCACACCTCCCCCCGCACCCCTCCCCACGCACCCCAGGTGCTTGGATGATGATTGCTCAGAATCGTTATTTAGACGGGAGGAGGAGGAATCCGACAAGCTATGAAGCTCTTTTTAATTCTTCCTCTTCTTCCACAGATGTCTTGTATGGGCGGATCAGCAAGTTACAACGGCAAACAATGCAACAACAAAAACAACGATAGGAGTGCAAAATATAGAAAATCGTAAGCAAGTCACTAAATATAACGATATAATAAATACATTTTGTGAGTCTGATTTATCAAGGTTGGGCAAGGCAGCAAACCCAACATTGAAACAGCCCCAGACCACACCAAGATAACACCACACAGCAGTCGTCCCTCAATACGATGGCCACATTAACACTGAACTATCGATGCTACACAGGTAAGGATCAAAGTTACAAATCAGTTACAAATGACATTACATAAGGGTTACAAGACACGTGGCGCACCCTGTACGTCTCACGCTCTCTTCGTCAGTGACTGCGCCGCAGTGAAAGAGGCCAGACGAGCTTGAGAAGCCACAGCGCCACAGTGCTCGGCCATCCATATTGGTCACCGTGCTGCTCGCCTGTCCCACAGGCCCTTCCCAAGGTCCGTCTATAACGTCGGGACCAAACACCTCCGCCTCAGGTTATTCTTTGAAGGAAGATTTACGACGTTAAGGGAGGAAACAAGGTTGTTCCAAAACGTTGGTGCTCCAACGGCAAACGGCTTTATCACCTATTGATATTCAGGATTCCATCTCGATTCAATCATTTATTTTTTTTGCAGTGCGTTTTCGCATTTATGGTGGCTGTAGCGGTGACATTAACCCATTGCATACAATGTATACGACTCAAAGATGTTGATTCTTACACACGCAATCTGATGCATATATAGTCGGTTTAAGGACGGATAATAATTATCCCACCCCCACGATACAGTGACAGCGCTCACAATGTATGCACACGCATACATGTGAACGGACAGAAACATTAAGCCGTGTCATTTGTTTTGCTGAGTGACGTTATAGGGCACGTATATTGGCTGCCATGACACCGTGGGGAGCTAACTATTTAACCAACTTTTTTTTTGTTACCAGATAAGGCCCACTGAGCTGTATAGCTCTTTTTTCATAAGGAACCTGGCCCCAAATGAACACTGAACAAAGTGGCTTATCGCGTGTAAATGTATAGCAGCAGCCAAATGTTCTGAAAGTGTGTTTCTAAATGTGGAGGGCAAAACCGGAGGATCCGGAGAAAAAATACACGCGACCACGGGGAGAGAGAAACGCAAACTGTAAATATGCAGCAGGCGTTAGGGTTGGGATCGAACCCACGACCTCCTTCATACCAGGCGAAGTAGTTAACATCTCCTAGCCACCGTGGTGCCCATTTGACTGTTGTCATAATACTTGCTAGCATTCCAACTTCCAATGAGCAGGTCGTCATCTGAGCAATGCAATAGTTTGTTTGCAAAACCATGAGCATCTCTGCTATCTAATGTCACCCATGGTATATACGCATGGCCCTTACTGCTGCATCGCACCCTTTGATGTCATGGTCAAAGGGATCGAACACGTCTATGTTGGTGTCTCATTGGGATGAGTTTCACGTTGCATTTTTTGGATACCGGATTTACAGATTTTTAGACCCAATTTCGGATTTTATTTCGAAGTTTTAAACGCATTACATTTAATTAACTTAATTGTTAATGCACTAAATGAATTCATTGTAATTTAAATGTCCAACAGTTTTTGTAGGCAGCACTCTCAGGACACGTTTTTCTACACCGAGTCCAAAATCACGAGTAGTCCTCTGATTTACGAAAGCCCCAAAGCGGGGTTCGGATATCAGTCGCCAATGACCTGCAAGGTCCCGGATCAAACACGAGCGGCCAGAACCCCACGGCGCGTTCCCCTGGCGCCGCTCCAGCGCACGGTTCCCGGACACGTGCAGACGACGTTCGCGCCGCACGAACAACGAGGGGACCGGGGAGCCCCCCACCTCCCATCCCCCCATCGTCGGCGATTCCTGCTTCGGGGGGGTAGGGGGCGGGACTCGAGAACCACAGGACCACCCCTGCTGTCGGTGGTGAAGGAAGGAGTAATGGGCACCGTTTGAAAAGCAAAGAGGAAGTGGGTCAGACTTAAGCCCCTCGTGGGTTCGAGGCACTTGAACTGCGCGCGCGCACAAAAGGGCGATTCGAGGAAAAAGCTTCGGGGTGAGCCTCGCGCGGCCGCCAACGCGATCCAATGGCTGCGCCTTGGCGCCACTTCGCTCGCCCGCTCGGCCCTGATATCATCTGCACGGTCGCGGTATTTCAGTGACACGTTGCATGCGCACTCTAATGATACTGGCAACAGCGCTGGGGTAGCGGCATCGTCGTCGTTAAAGTGTCACGTTTATGTTCTCCTTGACTTATCCAGCAGGCTCTGTGTGGGCCTATCTTAAAGGAAGACTAAAAATAAGTAGTGTCCATCAATGATGTTCGAGTTTCTGATGCCTGCACCTCCGATTAGCATGGTCGGCTACGTACGGTGCGAAATAAGTGTTACACACATTAACACTTGTAATTATTACCAGTAAATGGCTCACCCACTGTTAGCAAATGATGGTGTCCAGCATGATGTTGTGAGCGTGCAGCATAGTAAAAACCCAGGCATTATACCAATAGTCAGTATCGTGTTTATTTTTATGTAATCATCATAATACCTCGGCATGATCTATCCACTGCTGAATGCTGCGTTTCCGAAATCCTCGCCATCTCTCAGGGGCTCACGATGCAATAATCCACCGACAGTAGTTCCTGCACGCGAACTCATATCATCTCTCCCATCTCTGTGGGAGTCATTTTCTCAGAAGGCCACTGTCGTCAGCTCGGACATCGGCCATCAACCCACTTAATTTTCTTAACAGTCAATACGCTGTCTCTAATTCGCATTGGTTCTCTGACCCAAGTGTCCCTGTCTCTCAGTGCAATTCCCAACTCTGCAGTCTTCTTCATTGAGTCCGTCTTGTCATTTCCTGTCAGTTAATTTCCACTGGTGGTTATAATTACTATACCATCAATGCATTTGAGACGGTTCATATTTGCTCCATTTATATTAATGTCCTTTTCTCCAACTCAATTTTCAAAACACATTCTAATACCGTTTCAATGACTCGCAAAGCATGTCTTCTTATGTGACTCACTTTAGAATTTGTTGTGTTACTACCTTAGTTGCAATCTGTTTAACTGTCTCATTTTTTCTTAAATATTCTAAATGTAGTCATTAATACTTTTAAAAAGAAGATATGTGTGTATATATATGCATCCGACATGCTTTGCAATTGCTGAGGTTTTGCCTTTTTTTCAGTTACTCAGTTTCATCAATCACAACACCACATTAACAAGAGGCCAGTACCATTCTTCAGACCAACGGAATGCAGTGCAGCCAAGGCAAGAGAGCTGCCCACACCACTGTGCTGCACACCTTTTTATTTTCATGGAAGGAAATAGCCATTAATTACTTTGTCAGACTGCTGGGAAACCATCATTATTTCTGTAGCGCCACGGTCTGAACTGAAATGAAACGAAAGAAAAAAAATCCTCTCTTAATGACAGACACTCTCTCTCTCTCTCACTTGCTCTCTTTCTCTCTCTCTCTCACTTGCTCCCTCTCATTAAGAGGATTCTAAGCTTCGCTTCGATAAAATAAAAACTCTAGAATTAATGAGAGACTGCATGCTCAGGGTGATAAATAAATCATTCCTTCAGCCTGAGCACCAGCCAATTAAACACGGACCTACGGTGGGTTTTAGCCGATTGGGATGGGATTAAAAAAAGGCAGTCATGCTCTATTATTTAGCCCAGCAGTGCCTTTGAAGGCAATTTTTCACATCCCTGTCCCCGTTTGCGAAGGCCTGTGATTTAGAACAGCTTCCGCTCCAGCGACTCTCTGTCTGCCAAAGCAGCTTTGCAGATAGAAATAATTAAGGCCTTTTTACACCACATCGCAATTTTTCATAGAGAGGCTCGTCGCATATTATTATTTTAGTTTACCACGATGTTTGGCAATTTACATTTATTTCACATACATGTTTGTTGGGGCTTCTACCAATTTCATGAAGGTAATATTTTCCCCATTTGTTACGGTTGATAAACTATTCCATTTCTTCACCCTTTTTTTCTAATACATGCTATTGCTTTGCTTTGATAGAGTGCTTGTCTGCTGGTTTGTCAAAACGCCCGGGTGAACACTGGCTGGCATTCACTTCTCTTGACGGTTCCATGCAGGTGGTTGCAATTTCACATTCTCACGACGAGGTCAGTATCTAAACAGAACAATCAATGCTAATTCCCCAGCAAATGGTGCTCCTCCTGGCGAAGATCATTTTACTGGCCTGAGAGAGATGATGGCCCAAGTGGACTCTGACTCAGAGCAGGACTAGCAATCTCACGAGTGGGGAGACCCTGTTACCCTGTCAACGGAAGCGCAGTTTATCCTCGACGCAGTCACAGATGGGAGACACAGAATTCATCAGACACGATAGAGGCCTTTTCTTTTGAATATTTGACTGCATTGTCCTTGTGTCATCGACCAACACACATGATCAGCCATGATCTATCCACTGCTCGTTGAAAGGCACCCAAGCAGGTGCCACCTCTCATAGTATTGGGATGCAACCATCCACCTCACTTCTTCACATGATCTCATCGCTCCAACTTGACGGTGGTCATCCTCTCGGGTGTGTCTACCTTCTTTGGCTTTATCATCCTGGCCAGGCCCACACGCTTTTCTTTTGGGCACCACGGTGGTGAGATGTTAACCAGCTCGCCTAGTATACAGGAGTTCGTGGGTTCGATCCTGACTCTGACGCCTGTATATTTGGAATTTGCATGTATCTTTCCCCATGGTTGCGTGGATTTTTCTCCGAGTCCTCCGGTTTTTCCCTCCACATTTAGAAACATGCGTCTACTAGAATATTTGGCTGCTATAAATGTCCACATGATAAGCCACTTCGTTGAGCTATCATTTGTGGCCAGGTCGCTTCTGATAACGAGCTATATAGCTCAGTGGGCCTTTCCTGCTAAAATAAAAAAAAAAATTAATATTTTCTGTTCAGACAGTTTGCTGTCGTTCTCACCTTTACCCCACTTTCAATTAACTATTCATTGCGATCGAAATTAAATATTATTATTTGGCGATGCTGCGTTGACAGCAGTGCACAATTAACAACAACAAACTCAACACGCTCGTCAACAACACCGCCATTGCCTCAAACGTCAATGATAAAAACAATTAATTTCATGGAAGTGTTGTTGACGAGTATATTGAATTCGTTTATTCATTTTCTATGCAAATGTGTAATGTGTTAACAACGCTGGCTATGGCAGGACTCGTCACTTACATGAGGGATCATGGCTCGTGTTGAGATGGAACGGAAGCAAAAGACAGGGAACACCCCCAGGGAGATGGAGCAACGCAATCATTGGTGCTCCTTTTTTTCTGTTTGGATAGATTGCCGAGAGTTCAATCATTTAAATATGTGCCGGAGCAAGAGATTTGAATTATCTTTAAAACTCTTAGGGCCTCGGGGAGGATTCCCATAAGTGAGCAACACTCTCGGACGTTCTCTTTGCACCAAAACCCCTCAACAAACCTCGAGACTCCTCCAAACTCGCGACGCGACTTTGCTGGCGGGATCTCCCTCCACATCTGCTGCCCCGTCTGATACGTGTGAAGTATTGGAAAATGACGGCAGGAAACTCCTTGACGGGAACACACTTCTTTTATTAAATCTTGACTTGTAACAATACAACGCGTGGCCTCTCTTCTTCACAATGCGCTTCTCTTGACTCTGGATTCTGTGCTGCCGGCTCTCTGTGCCTCGTGTAGACTCCGCGCCTCGGCTACACTCCTCTCTCGCCTCGTGTAGACTCTGCGCCTCTGCTACACTCTCCACTCGCCTCGTGTAGACTTTGCATCTCTCTCTCTGGCTACACCGTATGCATACTCGGCTCGTGTAGACCTTCCTCTCTCTCTGGCTACACCGTATGCATACTCGGCTCGTGTAGACCGTTCTCTCTCGCTGGCTACACACTATACATTACTCAGCTCGTGTAGACCGTTCTCTCTCGCTGGCTACACACTATACATTACTCAGCTAGTGTAGACCGTTCTCTCTCGCTGGCTACACACTATACATTACTCAGCTCGTGTAGACCGTTCTCTCTCGCTGGCTACACACTATACATTACTCAGCTCGTGTAGACCGTTCTCTCTCGCTGGCTACACACTATACATTACTCAGCTCGTGTAGACCGTTCTCTCTCGCTGGCTACACACTTATACCTTACTCTCCTCTACTCTCCATTACTCTCCATTACTCTCCTCTCCGGGCTCTATCTCTGCACCTTCGTCTTCCTTTCTTAGATGGTTCCACTTCCCCCCCTGCTCCTCTGTGCATCACCTTATATACCCCTTCTTCCCGGGAGACGGAGCGGATGCGGACCTCAACGTCGGCACCGCTCCTCAGTTACCCAATCCCCACGCGCTATCCCTACGATCCGGTTCCGCTCAGCGCGTGTTTCCACTCCCCGACCAATCACACCGCGCTGCTACCCGATCACTCCCTCTGGGCGCGTGACCGGCACACAGCCAATCAGCAGCACTACCCCCACCCGCGCACTGACGCCTGCTCCTCCCCGTCAGCGCGCGTCACCACACACACACCCGTACATACGCGCTGGCACACGACATATACACCCAGCGCGTATCACCACTACATCACCCCCTCCCACATAGCTCGCAGCCGGCCCGGCTGCTAACAACAACCAACCGCGACGATAAAACGACAACCAACAAAAAAAAACCCCGTAACCCCCCGAGTGTGCCCCGTAACATAACACAACAACAACAACAACAAGAATAACTATGTACAGATTGACAATGAACCCGAAAAGTCAACAATAACACGATACGAGCAAATTCGAAACGAACGCGCCCCACGTCCCTGCGACTACACGCAGTGACGAGGCGCTCCAACTGCCCCGACTCCTCACGAGGCAGGTCATGCAAAGTAGCACGACCTGGCGCGAGTCCGTCTGGCTGGTCCATCGTATGGGGCGGGACACTGACGACCGTCCGGCGGTTCCGGCTGCTCCAGACGGCGCGGAACGGGCCTGAAAGGGCCGGCCCCGCCGCGGAGATCCGGCCGCCGGTGATCGGCAGCTGTCAGTTCCGAGACACCTGGGAGCAGATCAGGCGAAAATACGTGTGGATCAGGCAGAGACATTTCCCCCTCTGGGTCGCCGGTCACGTCACACGCCCGGCCATCACGACACAAGGGGAGGCCATATGGAGGCGAGAACGGTTTCAGTCGGGAGGGGTGAACGTACCACCGGCGCTTTCCCCACTTTATCTGAACGCACTGGGGCCGTGCAACGCGCACGACCTCCACGGGTCCCCTCCACGGTCTCAACAATTTAGGCGACGTAGCCAAGGGTGCCTGAGGGCAATGCAGCCAGGCCCTGTCACCTGGTTTCCATTCGTGCATGGACACCTTCCGTGCCCGCAACCGTTCATTAGCAATTTGGCGAGCCCGCGAATTAAGCCGCGCGGCCTCCCTCGCCTCTGTCAGCTTGTGAATATTAAACTTAATATGTTCTGCCAAATTAGAATTAGTTCGTGGAGCGGACAGGCCAAGTTGCGTTTCTATTGGCGGGTCAGCTTCCCGACCGTACATCAAATAGAATGGGGAAAACCCCGTAGCTGCATGGGGGGCCATTCTATACGCGGCAAGGACTCCCGGGACCTGCAGGTCCCAATCTACATGTGCCTCGCACACCTGCTGGCACAGCATGGAAGTCAAGGTTTTGTGGAGTCTCTCCACCATCCCGTCAGTCTGCGGGTGGTACGGGGAGGTACGCACCTTCTTGGTACCCAACAGATCGCACACCTCTTGCAACAATTTACTCGAAAAATTTTTACCTTGGTCGGTCAGCAGGCGTTCGGGAGCCCCCTTGTCCAGGACATAGCCCTGGACGAAGGCATCCGTCACAGCCGCTGCCGACTGGTTAGCGAGAGGCCACGCCATAGGCCATCGGGTAAAGTATTCGACCCCCACTAACAAATATTTATTCCCTCTCGGCGTGACTGGGAAGGGCCCCAAAATATCGAGTGCAACGAGCTCGTTGGTACGCGAGACCTGAATAGATTGCAGCGGTGGATTAGCTGCCACGGCCGGTGGTTTACGCCTGGCGCACTCAACGCACCCCTTCAGAATATGCACCACATCACTTCCCATTCCCGGCCAGTAATAGTCACGCTGAAGCAGGGCAAGCGTCTTGTTAACTCCCAAGTGCAAGAGGCGTTCATGTGCCGCCAAGACAACCCTCCCCCTCACAGCGGAAGGCACCACGAGTGCGTTCCGCCGGGACAAACTGTCCCATTTCAATAACACGCCCCGCTCAAGTACATAGGAGCCGGTACGCTCCTGGTCCCCCTCGGGACCCCCAACCTTGCGGCGCAATGCTAGCAGCGAGCTGTCCGCCATCTGGAGGCGGCCCCATTCGCTGAGCGACAGCGAGAGCAGCGAGTCCCGACCCTGAGAGGCAGTGGAATCATCCCCGATCGGTGCGCCCGCTGTCGCAGCCAGTGCCCCCATCTCCCCCGCAAGCGTCGGTTTACAGCGCGCCGATCCCGACAAACACGCGCATTCATCACAAGGCAACAACCGCGACAAGCAATCGGCATTCGTGTGTCGCAACCCCTTACGGTACGTAGTCGTAAACTGATAGTCCTGGAGGACTTCCAACCAACGCGACAACTGGCCCGAGGGCTGGGCGACCCTCAATGAATACTGTAGCGCCGCGTGGTCCGTTCGGACTGTAAAGTGACGACCATAAAGATATGGCCTAAACTGCTGCACAAAAAAAACAATGGCAAGCAGCTCGCGACGGGTGACACAGTATCGCTGCTCCGCCGGAGACAACACCCTACTACCGTAGGCGACAACTCTTTCGACACCCCCAACGACTTGGGATAGCACCCCCCCAATGCCCGTGTTGCTAGCATCCGTGTCCAGCAAAAAGGGACTGGCAAAATCTGGATAACACAAGGGTGGGGCACCCACCAAGGCGTCCCGGAGGGAGCGAAACGCGGCCTCCTCCTCCGGTCCCCATTTGAACTTCACTCCCTTCGCCGTTAGAGCGTGCAAGGGTTTTGCAATAGTGGCGAAGTGCTCAACGAACCGCCGATAATAAGAAGCAAACCCGATGAAACTACGCACGTCGGAAACGGACGTAGGTGTCGGCCACGAACCGACACAATCCGTCTTCGCGGGATCGGTGGAGATCCCCGAAGAATCGACAATGTGACCCAAGTATCTAACGGACCTACGAAGGAGGTGACATTTGGCCGGTTTAAATTTCAACTTAGCCGATCGCATTCGCAAGAACACCCCTCTCAATCGCCGGAGGTGTTCCTCAAACGTTTTACTGAAAACAATGACATCGTCCATATAAATCAAGCATGTATCCCACTGCAAGCCCGACAAAACCAGCTCCATAAGTCGCTGAAACGTCGCTGGAGAGGAGTGAAGTCCCATGGGTAACCGGTTAAACTGGAACAGCCCCCCTGGAGTCCGAAATGCTGTCTTAGGTTTCGACTCTTCGTCGAGCGGCAACTGCCAAAACCCCGATAACAAATCAAGAGTCGAAAAATATCGCGCACCAGACAATGCATCGAGGGACTCATCCATCCTGGGGAGCGGATACGCGTCAGCCACAGAGATCTTATTCAGGCGACGGAAATCAACGCAGAATCGCAGGGACCCGTCCTGCTTCTTAACCAGCACAATAGGCGCTCCCCACGGGCTAGAGGAGGGCGAAATAATATCGGCTTCTAGCATATCGTTAACAGCCGACTGAACATGTTCCTTCTCCACGGGACTCAGTCGGAAGGGATTTAGCCTGACCGGCGCCGCATCGCCCGTTTCAATGTGATGGTGCAACAAATCCGTGCACCCAATGTCATACTTATGTTTACTGAATACATCAGAGAATTCAATGAGCAACTCGCGCAGCGCACCCAACTGCGCCGCCGACAAATCGTCCGAGGCGGCACATAACGAATGGACCCACTCAAGGTCTTCCCTTGGCTCAACGTTCCGCGCGGGGCTCGAGCCCACCTGCGCAACCAACCCATCATCCCCAGGGACCTGCGCCGCGTGAGCCAGCACGGTGCCCTGCGGAATGACAGCTGGTCGCGACCCCGCGTTCAAAACCATCACAAACGGATCCCTGTCAGCCCGCACCAAAGTGTGAGCCACCGATAAATCAAGACCCCCGACAGCCTTGTTAGAAGGACCCAAAAGCATACTCTGTCCCGAAGCCTCCCTCACCCATGGTTTCCGCAACCGGAGGGGAATCAACATCTGTGAACCCGGGGGCACTTGCACTGTCTGCATCGCCACCGCTTGTATCGTAGCGCACGCCGTCCGAATGTCAGTAGGGCCCGTCAAAAATGAAATCCGGCGACCCGATGGCAGTTCAATGCATCGTTGATCGATAAGAATTTTAATGGGCATTTTAGCCAAAAAGTCAGTGCCCAAAAGACACGGAACTGCCAAAGAAGACGAAACGAAAACGGGTCCCGACAATTTGATATCTCCAATTCAAATGGACGCCCTAACCTGACCGATAATGCCCAACGATCCCCCATTAGCGGCGTAAAATGGCACATCCACTGGAAGCAGCGGACGACATTGGACCGGAAGAATATTATAAATGAGGTCCGATATAATAGTTGCCGATGCCCCCGTGTCCACTAACACCCTAATCTCAACCCCATCAATAGATCCCGTAACAACGGACGAACCCGCCGAAGCAGCCACAATTCTATGCCCCAATTCCGCCCATTCAATGTCTCCCTGGTCCCGGCCGAACCCCCCTCGCCGAACCGAATCCCCGAACCTTAACCGGCCCTCCTCCGCCTTAACGCGGCGTCCCATGTGTGCCGAATAAACAGGCCGAGCGTGTGAGGTGCCGCGACTTGCCGGGGATTGTAGAGATGACTTGGGCTCTCGGTCGTCGTCCAGCCGAGCTCCCATGGCGCGCTGCCGCGGAGCGCGGCACCCGGACGCCACGTGGCCCCGGAGGCCGCAGTTATAGCACGTGACGAGGGTCGGAGTAGATCTTGGTTGCTCCGACTTTCGGCCCGATCGCAGAGGCGACCGGGCCCCCGGCCTCCAGTCCCCTGGTCGTCCCGTGGCGAACGCCTCCTCCCGTGGGCTGACGACTTGGGGTTCGGCGACCACCAAACCCGGGGCTGCGACGACAGCAGCGTTGCAACCAACGCCTTGCTTCCGTTGTAGGGCCTCGTGCGCTTGAATACTCGTGGCGACTCTCAAAGAAGAAATATCAATCTCGTCAGCTGTGTTGATAGGGACCCCCAGGTCCTGCGCCAACTTGAGCAGCTGCTCCAAAACCATCGCGTCTTGGCCCTCCTCGTCCATCCGAGGGAACGCAGCATCAGCAAGAGCCAGCAACGCCGTGCGATAGGCCAGCGCGGTCTCCGTGGCCGCTTTCCGTCTTGCGTAGAACTGATGGCGGCACGTAGAGGGAGGCCCGTAGACCCTGGCCAACAAACCCAGCGCATCCTTCAGCGTGGAGCGGTCCGACTTCCGTGCAGCCCTGAAGGCCGCGAGCGCATTGTCGTCCAGCATGGCGGGCAATGCCCGCAGCGCCGTAGCATCGGACCACGCTGACATCTCTTGATGCGCCAAAAACCTTCGCTGAAATTGGCCCCAGTCTCCGCCTTCCGCCTTGAAGGCTGACAACGTGGGCAGGCGCTGCTGAAAAATGAAGTCATCCGCCTCGTGGTTCCTCTCCGCCTGTCCGTCGGTGTCTAAGATGGCGGCTCCAGCAGCAGACGTAAGATGGCGGACCCCCTCGCGCGCTGATGACGTCGATGCGCGCGCTTGGGAACCCACCACCACGTGGCGCTCGCCGTTCCCGCCAAAAGTAGGCCCAGGCGCAATGGCGGGAATCCCCCATTCGTTTTGGCGGGAATCTGCGGGGCGACCTTGTAAAATGTCCCCCACCGTCCCCGCTCCTCCCGACGAGCTGATCTCCGCCAAGATGGACGCGGCGGCGAGCAGCAGCTCCGCCAGTCGGGAGTGCGCCTCACGAAGCCCGGCGTCTGTCCCCGGTCGCTCGGCCGGCACCGTCGACGGACCCTGCAGCGTGGGCAAGTCCTCTTCCTCACCCCCCGCCACCAGCGGCCCCGAGTCGTCCAGGTCTTCCTCGCGGTCAATCCCGTGGGTCCTACGGGTCTTCCTCGTCTCCATACTTGGAAGCCCGTTTCACTTCTGACGCCAGATGAAGTATTGGAAAATGACGGCAGGAAACTCCTTGACGGGAACACACTTCTTTTATTAAATCTTGACTTGTAACAATACAACGCGTGGCCTCTCTTCTTCACAATGCGCTTCTCTTGACTCTGGATTCTGTGCTGCCGGCTCTCTGTGCCTCGTGTAGACTCCGCGCCTCGGCTACACTCCTCTCTCGCCTCGTGTAGACTCTGCGCCTCTGCTACACTCTCCACTCGCCTCGTGTAGACTTTGCATCTCTCTCTCTGGCTACACCGTATGCATACTCGGCTCGTGTAGACCTTCCTCTCTCTCTGGCTACACCGTATGCATACTCGGCTCGTGTAGACCGTTCTCTCTCGCTGGCTACACACTATACATTACTCAGCTCGTGTAGACCGTTCTCTCTCGCTGGCTACACACTATACATTACTCAGCTCGTGTAGACCGTTCTCTCTCGCTGGCTACACACTATACATTACTCAGCTCGTGTAGACCGTTCTCTCTCGCTGGCTACACACTATACATTACTCAGCTCGTGTAGACCGTTCTCTCTCGCTGGCTACACACTATACATTACTCAGCTCGTGTAGACCGTTCTCTCTCGCTGGCTACACACTTATACCTTACTCTCCTGTACTCTCCATTACTCTCCATTACTCTCCTCTCCGGGCTCTATCTCTGCACCTTCGTCTTCCTTTCTTAGATGGTTCCACTTCCCCCCCTGCTCCTCTGTGCATCACCTTATATACCCCTTCTTCCCGGGAGACGGAGCGGATGCGGACCTCAACGTCGGCACCGCTCCTCAGTTACCCAATCCCCACGCGCTATCCCTACGATCCGGTTCCGCTCAGCGCGTGTTTCCACTCCCCGACCAATCACACCGCGCTGCTACCCGATCACTCCCTCTGGGCGCGTGACCGGCACACAGCCAATCAGCAGCACTACCCCCACCCGCGCACTGACGCCTGCTCCTCCCCGTCAGCGCGCGTCACCACACACACACCCGTACATACGCGCTGGCACACGACATATACACCCAGCGCGTATCACCACTACACGTGTGTTAAAATTATTTCGCGACGTTAAATTTAATTTTGATTTAAAGCTTTCGTGACTGCAGGGAGTCATATTATTGGTTCTTTCGGTAAAGTCATGTAGAAGGGAAATAATAAAAGAATCATTTCATTACTTTAATAATATTTTAAATATTTTATTATTTCCCTTCTACGTGACTTTACCGAAAGAACCAAGAATATTAAATTTAATGTTTTACAAGTTTCATTTTGATTTACTTCATGCACCTATAATTATTGAGTTTAATTGTAAAAGCACCGTTGGGTTAACGTCTCGAGGAGAGGTTTCTGGGTAACATCGGCGAGCCTGCCTCAACACGGGGCCTGCCACTCGGCCACGTAAAATACTCCAACAGTGCTGGTTGTTGCTGGCCGCTTGGCGTTTGAAGCCTCCACGGGGCCTGTGCTCCTTAACCGCGATTTTGAAGGGGGGGGGGAACACTAATTTAGGTGAGATCCAGACCGCGGGGACTTACATTTGATTACAGGGGATGATGGGGCCCAACAATGTCAAACGAGACCTCCAGTTCATCTTCAGAATCTTGTGGAAACATAAGCAGGTGGCGGCCTTCGTTCAAAGTCCTGACCATTGTGTTGCCCGGCTGTGACGCGCCAGCAGCGAATGACGAAGGCCAATTCGTGGTCGTCGCTCACACAAAGGGGGACCAATCAAAGCCACCGGATTGTACCGCGCTCTGAAAATCAACGCAAGGGAACGCCGAGCTCTGGTCTCGACCGAGTGCCGTGCACCCGAATGAAATGTAATGTCAGTTTAACGCGTAGGCTTTCACGATTGTAAATGTCGTGGCTTGGCTCTCCAACACACTGGTTAGTGCTGTACTAGTGACGAATTGGCACGTTCTGTTTACGTGACAACCCTTACTAGTTGGCTGTGTCGTGTGGTGGCGGGTTTTAATGACACATTTATATATTTACACGATCTAACCCAAAAAACCTCTATAATGGATGATATTGGTCGCGAAAGCCTACGTGTTAAATCGGCGGTGCTGGTTCGAAACGAACCTCACCAACCTCGGACACCAACAGTATGACTACTCTTTCCGCTGCGATAAATGAATACAATTTACAGTAGTGGGGAGTTTATTATTATTATAATTATAGTTTGGTGTTGTTTATGATGATTACATCGTTGTTAATTATTCTACTGCATAAGCAAATACTGTGTGGGAGGCATAAAGCGTTGGCATGATTGAGCGTTACGGCCCCAGACTAACGAGCTGCCCGGCACTATGAAGCGGTCCCGTGACTTGGGGGGCGAATGTCCATCCCGGTACTCGGGCAGCCCAGACGAGAGGGCTGGGCTTGAATTCGGGGCAATCACCCCATGGACTCAAGCGGCTTATCAAGTCCAGAGAATGAATGACATCGTCATCATCATTGTCGACAATGAATGCACGCACACACACACACAAATTGCACTTGATTTCCCACGTCATATTGCTCATCGTATCACTATAAGTATCGGCTAAATAAATATCAACGTGCAACAACTGAACCACTCTTGTTGCATGCGAGAGGCGTGTGGGAGTGACTCCGGAATTGTTCCCTGATCACGTATTCCAGAGACGCTCCCCCAACGTTTCTTCTCATCTGCTCGCTTTGATGCCAGTAGTTGCGATGAACATTAGTTTATGCTCGGCTGCAACATCTTCATCCGTCTGAGTCACGCAGATGGAAAAAATGTCACCATGTTTCTTTGCCATATTCACCAACACACGGCAAATACGTGGAAAGTGCATTAGTTGAGACAAATAATATTACGACAAAATATGAGCTGTGCTCGGAGCCATAACGTCCTACGTGAATGCATCTACTTCACACGGCAGCTCTCTGGAATTGACGACGTTGCCATAGGCCACGTGCCTTTCAATTGCATTTAGTCGTAAAAAAATGTTTGCAGCTGGATCGCATCTAGCTTAGAGCCGAGAGCAGGGCGTAGCAGCTGTGACAGATTGACGTGCCTCGCTGCCGAGAGCCGGGCTTCTCGTGAAAGGTGGCTGGAAGATGAGAGAGGCAGAATTCCCCAACTCAAAGCCACACCATTATTATGTCCAATCACGTCAGCCACTCGCAGACGAGACGACGGTGCTCACTCTCACTCTGCAGCCTTTTGGTGGAGTCAACATGAAATGTCTTGAGTGTCTTGCTCCTGTAACCCCACGAGAACAGAGTTGTGTGATTGCTTCCTCTTTTTGCGAAAATCAAAAACACAAGTGGACTGTCTTGTAACCTTCAATAATACACGTCCTTTAAAGAGCAAGTCTGAAGAACGGTTAAAACCAACAGTGGCGTCTCTCTCGTCGCATCAAATGCAGCAGCGTTGTTAGTCGTGCCGTGATGCTTGGTGATGCCTGGTGGTAGTCATGTGATGTCTGCTTGTCTTTGTGAAGCTGGAACTACAACTAACGTATGACAGCTGTTATCGTCATCATCATCATCAATATTATGGATCATTCAGCATAATTTTAAAAATTATTTGTTCGTCCATTTGCGAAGCTAGAAAGATCAATAATGATGTCATGCCCGCCTGTGCCATGCCGGGATTAATGGGTGCTCGCTAACAGCGCGTGCTCCAAACGCCTATACGTGTATAGTTTACGTGAAAGATATTTGTCTTTTATCTCCGCGTATCTTTCTTTTACATCTCTTCACACTTCACTGCTAGACTGCAGCAGCCCCCAATGCTGAAGCCTCCAAATCTCGCACGCAGCTGCCGAGCTTTTATCTGCCTTGATTCATCCCTCCACATGCCCCTAGTCGTCAGCCTTCGTTAGCCGAGCCCTTGTCAAATCATGCGGATTCTTTCTCGGCCTTAATATACCACATACAGAATAACCGAAAATGACAACAGCATATCGGCACTGGTAGATGTAGCGTACATCACAGTATGGTGCGGTTCTGGATACTTACTCTTCCAAAAAGATACATTGGCTTTCTGCAAATGTATCTGAGAGATATTTCGGATTACATTAATCGTGCATTTATGTGCTCATATGCACATCGCCGCCGTGCATTGCGGTATGCTAATTATTTAATAAATAAATGAGCTGCTTGTCATATACCCCAAGGTGGGCCATGTACAAGCGAAGTGAGCTCGCTAGCGCCTTTCCTTTGGGACCAGGGAAAATGGCAACACCCAAATGGCTCCGTTTTGCGGTGTATAAATAACAAAGAATGACCCACATAAAGTTCCCAAAGTGAAAGCAATTAACTTTTCTAGGTGTTCCTTTGTGCTTTTTTGTCCCCCCCCCCAAAGTGTTAATTAAATGTGGAGTCGTTGTACATTTTCGAGCACCGGAACCCAAACAGTTTGCCTGTGGATTTTGGGAAACGTTTCACAACAACAACAAAACACAAGGACGTTTAAAAGACAACGCACAGAGAGGAGGGACACTCGCACGTTTGGAGATGGAAACATGTCTTTCCCTTGGGAAAGGGGCGGAGGAAGGAGGGAGGTGGTGTAGGGAATGAGAGAGGAAAAGGGGCATTCAGAATGTGCAGCCAATCAAAGGCACAAGAGAATCGGAAGGAATTGAGGCTGGACTTGAACAAGAGGGTAGCTGACAGTGTAGACTACCAAGGGGAGGGAGTTCCAGACGGTGAGATCAACAGAGGAGCAGGAGCGATCCCCGGACCACCCACCACCCATTCCACATTGAACATAGAGTTCACCTGGAAATTCGATAGAAGGCCTTGATTGCGGGAGCATAGATTGTGGGTGGCTGAGGGTAATGAAAGAAGACTGCATGGAAGAAGAAGTTTTGAGAGGTCATTGGGAGAGTCTCCTGGATATGTTGAGGATCTTGACAGTGCTGTTATAGTTAGCATGGGACTGGCCTGCAGTGGAGTGATCACTGGAGGTACCCGAGGATTGAAGTGAAATCGGAGGTGTGGGTTCAGCTCAGACGTCTCGTGGCGGTAGCGGCATTTTGTACGCAGCCTTTCGACTGCGATCCGAACACTCCAGCAGCGGCACCGCCAACCCTTCTTAGTGACATTGTCAGGAAAGGCATCGAGTGACGTCTATGTATATGTCTTGGAGTGGGTTATACAGTGTCTGATGCATCCAGTCAACATGAAAGGATGCATCAAGCTAATGCAGGGTGTGCGCTGCAATGCGACTCGTATAATAAGGCCTCTTGTTTTTTTTTTAAGTACAACCTTCACCTCCCAGTGTCTGACGGTTAACCGATGGGGACATTCCATATTTTCTAATTTACATCTCTCAAAGGAGAACAATTTTAAAAATAAAGAATGCTGTCAATGTGAATTACAGTATCTCACCATCATCTCCCAGTCATTTTTTGGTAGCTTAATCAATTTTAATTGGCAATAACATTTTAATTTGCAACCCTTTACCAACCTTCTGCTAGATGAAGGCCTCCAGGTTCCCTGACGTGACGGTCATAGGGGTTGTTCGACCATACCTCACCACGCTGGTCAGTGTGGGTTGGTGAAGGTGGTTGCCCAGTGCCTGTTCAGATGCCACTCGCCACTGAATGTCTTCCATGACCAGGAATCCAACGGTTGTCACTGGTGTCATAGCAGTGCGCAAACCACTGCACTACTACTAACCACCCCCACCCCCCATCCCCATCATTATGAATAAGCATTCATCTATTATTGGGCAGCTCCTTTGTATATTGAAAAACCTTGTCAATAAGAGACTTGGATTCCTTTGCCAGTGATACATACATGGCAGTAGGTGCAGAGTGGCTTTTGGCTAAGTATTGAACAAAGACGGTCACCGCATCTCGCCCTTTCAGATGTGCTCCTGCGCCCATCTGGAACGCTCTTCCTTCTGATATTAGGAAGCCACTGGAGCTATGCACTTTGAAATCTAGATTGAAAGCTCATTTATTGAAAACTACTTTATTGTGTTTGGTTTGTTGTCCTTCCTCCGCATCTCCGATTAGCATGATTGGCTACGTACGGTACGAAAGACGTTAAACATGCGTACGTAGGTGTGGGCTCTGTGGGTAGCTGTAGTGGCTGATCACTGTGCTAACTGTGCGCGGTAAACATTTGCGTTCGGCCTGAGCCAGAACATTTCTGGCACCACCACCGCCGCCGCTTAGCGTGCTCTGCGTTGAAACCGACTGAATTTTCAATTCACTAGAATTGACTGCACCTGAGTTGAGGAGATGCTGGTACAGCACCTTCGCCAGAGCTTTGTACGAGGACACATGATCAATTAAGAAACTATTCACTTGCATTCATAAATAAGTAATGATAATGGAAATAATGATGTCAATAGTGGGCTGTGTTTGAATAAATGATGATGATTTTAATTACAATGGGAGGTTTTAGCTGCTATTGTAGCAATTTACCGTAAGCTCTTTTTTGTTTTTTCTTCTTGGTTCTTTCGGTAAAGTCACGTAGAAGGGAAGTAATAAAATAATAAAAATAAAACATAATAAAATAATTCTCACGACGTTTCGGCTACAACGCAAGCAGCCGTCTTCAGGTGAAGAATGAGACACTGCCAAGCTTGGAGCTTATATATAAGCTGGGTTGGAGGTGGAAGAAGAGCGCCTTAACAAAATAATGTGCATATCAAGAGGAATTTAGCATATTCATGGGAAATGCGTAGGAGGTAGGCGGGGGGGTTTCAAAGTCATATTATGCCCATGCATTATGCAGGATTAGCAGCATCAAAGGGAGGGGGTAGGGGGTAGCATTAACAAAGGGAGGGAATGTTAATAGTATGTAGAAGCAATGAAACATGTCAATGGGATAGCGGTGAAAGGAGACCCGCAGCGGAGCAAATAATGCATTCCCTGTGGAGAAAACAAGATACACAGTCAATGCCAGTGAGTGGACTGCGGTCTGAAAGTCACCTTAAACGTGAACAACAATCAGTTAAGATCCGAAATGGTTTATTACGTCCTTCCAATGATTGCTGAGCCAGAATCCATCTTCTCGGTTGAAATTGTCTCTGTGTTTGTATATGTGGATCGCCTCATGAACGAATCTCTCATGGTAGCCAGATGGCTTGCAGAGAACCTCTGTCTTGGAGAAGTCAATGTCATGTGAGCCCACTGAATTGTAACAGTGATCTGCCACGGCTGAGGTGTTTGTCATACCGTGTTTCAGGTCTGCTTTATGTTCACGGATGCGGTCCGAGACATGTCATTTGGTTTCTCCAATGTAACTGCTACCACAGAGGCAACTTAGTTTGTAGACGCCAGGGTACTGTATGTCTGGAACCACGTCTTTTACAGACGGGACCAGATCACGGATTTTGTGTACTGTATTGAATCGGACCTGAATCTTGTGTTTAATCAGGATTTTGGAGATCTTTTTTCTGACCCCAGCAATGTAGGGTAAGGTGATGGTTTTGAAAGGCTCCTCAACAGGATCCTTCTTGATGGTTGGAGTGAAGCCGAAACGTCGTGAGAATTATTGTATTACTTCCCTTCTACGTGACTTTACCGAAAGAACCAAGAAGATGAATCCCTGCAGTCACGAAAGCTTTAAATCGAAACTCTTTTTTGTTATCTGGTATTGCCCGATGACATCATCTGGCTCGTGTGTCCCAGCAGCAGGTAGCAATCCAGTCTGTGTTTTGCAATGTGTTGACACGTCATTTGCTCACAAATATTTATCTGGGTACCAAGTGCACTCACATGGAAGTGATGGTAATTATGCTTGCGCCCACAAGCATTACCATCCATCAGTGGAGTGTTGGATCAATGGACTCGGTTAACACCTCCTGCTCATATTGTGCCACGTTGATGAGAACGAGTTTATATTGCTTGGAATTGCTTATTTAGAGTGAGGATCAGTGTCAGAGGAAGTATTAAATAAATATATCACAATATCATTCTTCATAAATTATTAGTTTAAAGAATACATGTTAATTAATGTATAGCCAAAGAACAACATGCCAAACATTGTGTGCTAGCTTTTGAATATGACAACGCTGAAACACATTCACCAATACAAAACAAAGTGTTTTGTTATGAATGCTATTAGATTGCTGGGGTGTGCAAACCTCGGCCTATGCTACAATCCCACGAACAATTATTAAGAGGCCGAAGCCTAAGCTCCGGCCCAAACCACGCCAGTTGCCAAGTTGTGTCCTCAAAAACCCCGCACCTCCGATTAGCACGGTTGGCTACGTACGGAGCGCAAGAAGTTCAACATGCAAATGTATGTGGCTTTGTCTCTTCCCACTCCCACCTCCCTCGAAGCGACCGTGAAGAAGAGCTTCGAAACTCATCGGCTTCTGCCAGCAGTACAAACAGTATACACAGTATAAATAGTATAAACAGTATAAATAGTATCAATAAAGATTCTGATCTTACTGGCCAAGAATTGTGGTGATATTGGAGGTGATGCCGGGGATTGAGAAGTGATATTTTCTCAACTTAGTTTTAGACATTATTGAAGGGAGGATGATGTTGTGCGAGTCTATGTAAAAATGTTTATCTTGTGTAATAGTGCGATGTGATGTCACCATCACATTTATGCCACGGCTGCTTCAGGGGTCAGCATTTTTGTTGGTAAAAAAACATACAAAAAATTAAACATCACCTAATTCTAAGCATATGTTAAACGTTCATAATCAACGTTTTTGGGTTTAGATCGCGTTATTTATAAATGTGTCGTAACCCTTCACCACCCGACACGGCCAATCAGTAAAAAAGTGTCACGTTGTCAAAAGACAAATAGTTCACTGCTTTAGCCCACCGGTGTGTTGAAGCGTGAAACCACAACATTTACAATTTGAGTACGACGTTTCGCTGGTAATTGCGATTTAAAGGTTTTTATTAACTTCTCAGCGGGTACAAGGAAAACCAAAGAGAGTACTGAAAACCGCTCCTTCCCGGGCGCCCCGGTTGGCCCCTTCGAGTCTCCGTCACATCCGCGGGCTCCACCCACATACAATGCAACAAAAAAGCTCGCCGCCATAACGCACACCGCCCCGTTCCCCTTATTCACATTCATCACCACCATTCACCCGTGCGCTGCTCCATCACATCGCCTTCCCCCGATCGAACACGTACATTCCTCGCCCACATGACTTAGCAGGCCGACTAAAATGTGCATGGCCATCCTTCACTATCCCTTCCCTATACCCGCCGGTCCCCTCGCTACCCCACAACGGGTAGGGGCCACTTCCACTTCACACCTGCGGCCTTGTATTCCAGCCTAACCCGGTCTACTTCCATCACCCTTTCTAGCAACCTCCTCGCCCAGTAGCACACCTCCAACGGTGATATAGGGGACCCATCAAACTCTTTTCTGCGAGCTCCCCACAAGGCCTCCTTTGTCGCGCCTATTATGGCCCACGTTCGATCTCTGTCATCTCCCCGCACCTCCCTTAAGACTCCCCACATAATGTCCCGACTTGTCACCTGCGACGGGTAAAACCAGGACAACAGCGGACTGCTCAGTCTCCACACCTCCTGTGCGAAGGGACACTTCACCATGACGTGCACCGCGTCCTCATCTGCGTTGCAGCCCCTCGAGCATTTGGGCGAACGTGCCATTCGGCGAGAAAACATGAAGCCCCTCGTCTCCAATCTATCCCACACCGCCAACCAGGACAGATCTCTCTGTTCTTTTGTGAGCGCCGTTGATGAAGTGTTCCTCCACACTTGACGGTACATAGTCCTCTTCGCGCCCATCACCCCCTCGCAGGCCTCCCCTTTGTTTACTTCGGCCAATACCTCCTTGGAGTTCCACGGTCCCCCTCTCTGATTCAAATTGTACTCTTTTATGTAGTCACCCACCGCCGCATTCAGCCATCCTTGTGGCCAGGCCAAGGGCGTGCCCGCTGGTAATTGGGTCATCCCAAGCCCCCTCAGGAGCCACATCAGGCGATACCTTAAATAACAAGCGGCCTTCCCTCGGGGCTCTTCGGAAAAGAATAACCTCAAAGTGTTGCACACAAAAATTGAGGACAGCACACGTACAATATTTGGGGCATCCTTCCCCCCGTTCTCGACGCGTTTACACATCACCACCCTCTTCACTCTATCCATCCCGCCTCCCCAAATGAATCAAACAACAGCGATTCCAGGATTCTTGCCTCCCTCCTACCTGGCGGGTACACATATGCGAGGTAGTTGAGTGTTGGTAAAACCACCACCCTCACTACCAGAATCCTCCCTTCCATCGTGAGCCGTCTCCCGGCCCACTTGCCTAACTGTCCCTTTACCTGCTTTATCCTCCCGTCCCAGTTTCGTTCCGCCGACCTCTCTCGGCAAAAGGACACTCCCAAGACCTTGACTTCCTCCGTCTTTATCCCCAACTCAGGCGGCCGGCCCTCAAATAGTCTCGGGTCCCCGAAGGCCATCAATTCGCTCTTCCTCGCGTTCACCTTCAAGCCAGAGGCCAGGCAGAAGCGGTTTGTCTCCTTCATGGCCCCCCACACTGATGCCACGTCCCTACAGAGCACGACTACGTCATCCATATATAGCACCACCTTCCCCTGTTCCTTATTCCCGGGGATGGTCACTCCCTTAATCTCCTCATTGTTTCTGATTGCCTGTGCAAGGGGTTCCATACACATTACAAATAGAACCGCGGACATCGGGCAACCCTGTCTCACCCCTGACTCTACTGGAATTGTCCCCGAGAGCTCCCCATTTATCAGTAGTCTGGTCTTGAGCCCTTGGTAAAGACGCCTCACCCAATCGACCAAGGGTCCCTTCACTCCTATTTTTTCCAACACTGCGAACATATACTCGTGCGAGAGGCGGTCGAAAGCCTTCTCAAGATCCAGGCTAAGAAGCCCTAGGGGACATCCCCTCTCTCCTTCTACCTCTATTGCCTCCCTTAATAAAATCAGGGAGTCCGAAATCCTTCTTCCTGGCACCGCACACGTCTGGTCGGGTTCGACTACTCCCTCCACCACCTTCCCCAGGCGCGTCGCAGCTATTTTTGCCATAATCTTGTAGTCCGAGTTCAGGAGCGTAACTGGACGCCAGTTTCCCAACTCTCTCCGGTCCCCCTTCTTATACATCAGTGTGATGAGCCCCTCACACATTTCTTCTGGCACCAGTCCGCCCTCCAGCATTTCCCTATACATCTGCAGCATGTCCCCTTTCATTAAATCCCAGAATGTAATATAGAATTCTGCTGGAATTCTATCCAGTCCTGGTGTCCTATTCCTATTCTGCCTCCTCACTGCCTCCTCCACTTCCTCCATCTGGATCCTCCCTCCCAGTACCTCTGGGTTCTTAACCTCATGTCTTAGCTCCCCTAGTAGTGCCTCCCTTATTCCCTTATCCGTTCCCTTCCTCCCATACAACTCCCCATAGTACTCCTCCGCTATCTCTATCATACCCTCTGTCGTTGCCTGCCTGCCTCTGACTGGACTCACCAATTCCCTAAGTGTGTTGTCTCCTGCCTTGCATTTCTTAAAGAAGAAACTCGTACATTTCTCTCCCTGTTCCGTTGCCCTGACCCTTGTGATCTGACAAGGGGAAGGGTTCCAGGTCTGCTCCATCCACCTTCACATTGGCAGACACAAAGATGAAATCTATTCGTGATTGCGTTCTACCGCCCTTATCCGACCACGTGTATCCCGGTCTCACCGGGTGTACCTTTCTGAAGGTGTCAGTCATTTTAAAATCCTCTATCAGCTCCTTCAACTTCCTAGAGAAAGGGTCGAGCCTCCTCCTCCCAGCCACCGATAATAGGTCTGCCAGGCACAACGGGCAGTTAAAATCACCCCCCCATTATGACTTGCCGTCTCGTCACGAGTAGGGTCGCTACATTATTCCATAGGTCCACTCTTTCTGTGCACGTCGTGGGGGCATACACATTTATTAGTCTCAGGTCTGCCTCTCCATAAGACACGTCCACATAATGGAGGCGGCCCGGGATCACCTCTTGGGACCCGACTATCTGTATACCCCTCCTGCCTAGGAGGGTAACCACCCCCGTGCATCGATTTTCATTACTCCCGGACCAAAAGTAGTAGCCATCCCAGCTCTCCAACAGCTCCTCCCGGCCCAGGGTGTATGGTAGGTGGCATTCCTGGAGGAAGACCACCTCCCACTTGGTAGCCTGTAGCAGTTGTATTATTGCTCCTCTCCTCCCCTTTCCCTTCAAGCTCCTCACATTTACGGACGCCACGGAAAGTTCCATGTTGGGATGTGTCTCAGTCCGAAGCGGCCTTCTCCGCTTGCCCTCCGTAACCGTCTTCATTCGCCAGTTCCCGCAATTTCATTTTGCCCCTTGTTCTCAAGGGTTTCCCCCTGCGCCGGCTCTCCACCCTTTCCTCCATCCCCTCCCTCGAGGCCTCTGTGTCCGGCGAGGAGTCCGAGGATTCCGTGCTGCCTGAAGGGGCGCCTCTTTTTGGGGCTCTCCGTATCCTCCTTTTCCTTCCGATTGGTCCCTCCCATGTCTCGCTACCGCCTATCTCCTGCTGTCGTTCCCCTTTTCCTTCATCCTCCTCCACCGCCTCCGCCCAGTCTTCCACGGTCGTCTCGGAGATGCTGCCCATGCCGTCGCTCTCCTCCCCCGCCAGCCCCTCTTCCTGCTCGCTCGATGTCGATTCTGCTCTTTTTGCATGCCTCTCCCCTTCTCCCCCTCCGTCCGTTGCTGGTGGCTGCTGCTCAGCCACCTCCCCACGTCCTTCCCTCACCAGTTCCTTATCCGGGTCCAGTTTGGTCCCACCCCCTTCCTCATCCCTCGCTCCTCCTACCCTATACGCCCTAACCTTGTTGGCGTACGACTCCGGACAATTTTTGTACAGATGTTCTCGGCTACCACAGAGGTTACATTGTGCCGGAACACTGCATTCTTCTACCTCGTGGTCCAGTGCCTTCCATCTATAGCAGACTTTTGTCTTGCACACTGCGGCCAGGTGACCGCTGCCCCCACACCTCCTACACAGTTTAGGTTGTCCGGCATACACAACATATCCCCAGTTGCCTCCTATGTTCAGGGCACTCGGGATGTGTCTCAAGGTCCCTCCCTCTGTTTTCAGCCGCACCCTCCATTGTCTTGCCCCTGTCCATATCCCCACTGAGTCCCTCACCTTTTTACAGCCCGACAGTACCGAGCAGTGCTGTCTTAGCCAGACCTCCACGTCGTGGTCATGTAGGGCTTCATTGTATAGGAAAATAGTCACCACCTTCGTGTCCAGCTCTGATAACAGTTGTAGCTTCATTGATATCAATGGCTTCTCCTCCGCCTTTTCCTCGAAGCGGGTCATAAATCTTTGTAGCAGGGGGCTTGAGTTGAAGCTTACATCAAACGCCCTCCCTCCCGGCAGAGTTATCAAACAGTACAAGTCTGTCGGCTCTATTTGTAGCAAGCCCATCATTATTGACCGTACAAAGGTTGCTCGGTCGATGGTCACTTCTTCTGCTACCTCGTCCTTCATCATTACTCTGACGCAATTATGTCGTTTGACATGAGGTGGTGTCAGACTCACCCCTGCCCCGCCTCGCCATTTCCCGTCTCATTCCCGGGGCCTCCCAGCTCTCACCGGTCCAGCGTCCACTGTCGCGTTCTCCCTCCGGGCCTCCCCCTGCCCCTGCTGGCGTCTCCCTGGCTTCGTTCCCCACCCTCCGCTCGGGGGCACCCGCCTCTCTGCTTCCGGACGCCATACCTTTTTCTCCTCGGCCTCCCTCACCCACTCCATCAGCTCCCACCCTCCCATCCAGTTCCTCCATCCTCTCCTTCTGCCGTGCCTCCGCCGCGTTCCCCTCCATCCGTCTCCGTGCCTTCTCCACGCATCCCCCTGCTGCCAGCGGGTCGGTCTGGTTGCCCCAGTCCCCTCCGGCGGCACAGGTGGTGTCGGTGGCCCTCTGCTTTCGCCACGTCTTCTTCTTGTCTCCTGCAGTCACCGTCTGGCCGACTCTGTCGTCCCTGGCTCCCTCAGCAGTGCAGGTGGCATTCATTTCTCTTGGCGCTCTCCCTGCTTCCTTTTCATCTGCTGCGAGCATAAGCTGGGCGGCTCGGTCATCCTGGTCTCCTTCAGCAACTCGGGTGGCCCTCGTGGTCCTTGACTCTCGCCGTTTCCCCTCTTCGTCTGTTGCGATTTCCGTCTCCATTCTCCAGCAGTCCCCGCTTATTGGCAGCGTGGTCATCCCTGGCCACATGGTCAGGGCCCTCGCAGGCCTCGGGGCTGGTGGCTAGGTTTCACTTGAGATCCGGACGGGCTGGAAGGATCACCTCGATGCTCCTGGTGTCTCCCCTGGCAAGCCAGGGCAGTTTCCCCCTCATCGGGCAATTCGCCAGAATGGTGAGGCTCTGCTGTGTCTCTCGTTCTTATATAGAGCAGCAGCAGGGTGACGTCATCATTAACTCATTAATTCGTCAGGTGCAAAGATTTGAGGGGGGGTTATTGTAATTATATACTAGATTAGTAATCAGGCTATTGTTACGATGCGAGTTGCTAAAGCAGTGAACTATTTGTCTTTTGTCAACGTGACACTTTTTTACTGATTGGCCGTGTCGGGTGGTGGAGGGTTACGACACATTTATAAATAACGCGATCTAAACCCAAAAACGTTGATTATGAATAATATTGGTCGCGAAAGCCTACGTGTTAAACTGATATGTTAAACGTATATATATTTTTACAATTTTTGTCATTAATATCATCGTTGGGAGGTGAAGGAGTGACGTGAAAGGGCTGTGAACCCATGCGGCTCTTGAAGCACGAAGGTGAGAAGCAAGCCACGCTGGGTTGTTCCAGAAACAGCCCCAGCATGCCTCGCTCTGATTTCGAATGACCATGGAAACGCAGCGTGTGTGTGTGTGGTGTGTGCGTGTGTGTGCGTGCGTGTGCGTGTGTGTGTGGTGTGTGTGTGAGTGTGTGTGTGTGCGAGTGCTGATCGACGCCCGGGTGCGATCAAGGGATGGCTCCCTATTGGTCAACCACGTTATGTATGCCGATGATTTGGTAAAAGCTGCTCATTCAGAAGAGGAGTTGGAGACGCTGCTGCTGAGACTGGAGCGTGCCACTAAGAGGTGGGGCCTTACCATCAGCCCCACCAAAACTAAGCACCTGCCTGGGTATTTTGTACCATCGGACACTCCGCCCCCACAACTCCCAATCGGTGATGGGGCAGTAGTGGAGAGAGTGGAGAGTTTCCCATACTTGGGCAGTGTGCTTATGACCGGCTCCAGTTTAACAGCAGAGGTCTCACTCCGAATCAGTCGAGCGGCAATATCTTTTCATCGGTTGCGTAACGCTGTGTGGAAGCTACCTGGTCTGTCGCTCCGCACGAAGCTTCAGGTCTTCTCGGCCACAGTCATTCCCTCCCTTCTCTACGCTTGCGAAACGTGGACCCCCCTAATGGAGCATCTTCGCCGGTTGGAAACATTTAGGCTGGCCTGCCTACGATCCATCCTGGGTTTAACCAGGCTGGATTGTGTGAGGAGCTCACAAATCCTTGAAAGATCTGGGCAAAGTCCCATCGGTGAGCTCCTCCGGCAGGCAAGGCTGCGTTGGCTGGGTCATGTATCCCGCGTGCCCAGCCACCGCATGCCTAAACAGCTTTTGTTCGGCCGGATCGAGGGGGCTAAACGGGCGCGGCACGGGTTGGAGAAGAGATGGAGTGATGTGGTATAGGAGGACATGGAGCTGAGTGGACTTGCCGATGACTGGTACCAGCGGTGTCAAGATCGGCCTCTGTGGAGGAGGCTCGTGAAGGACTCTACTGGGCAGTTGGAGACAGTCGCCCTCCAACAACAACAGAGGGCGGAGGAGCGACACTCACAACAATGAGCGGAGCGCCGGGTGGCTAAAGCACAGCAAGTTGGTACAGTAGGGGGCACAGGTGGTGCATCAGCCAGTCATCTCGGTCATCTCGGTCAGTCGACCCGTGGCACCTGGGTCTGCCCCGTGACCTCCTGCCAGCGGGCGTTCGACACTTCACGTGGACCTCAAGGTGCACTTGGCCTGGCACAAGCGTCGTGGTGACGTCACCGCCACTTAGTGGCGAATGGCGGTTGTTGTTGTGCGTCTGTATGTGTGTGCGTGTGTGTATGTGTGTGTGTGGTGAGGCGAGATACAACGCGGGCGTAGGGGCTGGCTCGGCCAGCATACTGAATGCGCCGAGTTGCGCCGCGGAAACAAGGCATCGGCACTGCAGGATTATGACTGATAGAGTGTATTGTGGTATGCTGGATCCTTGACGGTAACCACCTATCTTCATTTCCTCAGCTCTGATGCTGGGTGACACATTGCACCAGGTGCTTTTTGTTTGTTTGTGTCAACTGCTGGCAGCGTACGCACGGCGCATCGGGATTGAGCTCGGTCGACTACAGTCGCAGGGCTGGGCACAAGCCTCTCTTGTGCACACAGCAGCCACCACCATTTGCCAGTAAATGTACAATAACATCGCTGGCGGTTATTGCGCAGAGCTTGGCCCACTCTTAAATACACGCACGAACGGGCAGTCGCATTTTTGTAAATTTTCTATGATGGACTTCCGAATGAAAACATTTCACACTTTATGAAAGGTTGTTTTATTTTATTCTTGTTTAAATGCCACGCGTGTTATTTTATGAAAATGAGCACGGCGGCGTTTAAGATGTATTGCAACGTTGACCCTTACTGTGTAACACAAAACCGCTACACTCGCCGTCCACATGACGGGGCAATAAATACAACAGCAGGAGCCCGAAGAGAGGGTCCTTAACCAACCCACAGGGTGGCGAATGCCCCGGATCACCATTTCACTACGTCTGCACCCGCCCGGGGAATCGCAGGAATCCCTGCAGCCCGCACAAGAATTTTGCCCTCGTTTTAATGACTAATGTGCATTGGCATCCTAATAACAGTAAAAATGGTAAAAGTGTAAAGTTAATGAAAAATATATCAATCAAGCCTCGTGGTATGCGCACTGCACGCAAGTAACGTGCACCTTTTGCGCGGCGGGTTGGAAACGCCAAGACGCGCAGACTCGCTGAGAAAAAGGTTAACGGAGTGCTATTACAGGCAATCAATTCTGTCTTTAAATCTATGACATCAATTCTGTCCGTACGGAAGAGGGGTGCTCAATTTTAGTTTAAATCGGGTTATAAAAGACAGTGTTAAGGTGTGGGGGTGGAATATCACAGTGGCGTCGTAGCCACACGGCCAGTGTGCTCGCCAGCGAAAAGAGCTTCATAGCTCATCGGATTCATCCAGTCTAAATAAAGATTCAGATTCTCAGGGGGATGGAGAGAGCGCTCACCGTGCCGCGCCTGCAGCCGCCTAGTACATTACCGGGGTGTTGTCTGCTGCAAAGTGCATACGAAGAGACGCAGCGATGCAGCTTCAATGGGGAAGCCATTGTGTTCTGATTTCAAAGCCTAATGCCGAATTTTCTTAAGTTACCTGAAACGAAAAATGGGAATGTGACTGGGTGGCACTTGTCTCGGGAAGATACATCGGATCACGGAGCCACGACCGCTGAAAAACGTGGATTTAAAAATATAAAAATTTAGCTTAAATTCCAGATCAAACCAGGTTTCAATGCAGTGAATTTGATAAGTTCCTCCCAGCCCGTTTGTTTAAAGTCATGCCAACATTATTGCTTGTAAATCCCATTCATGTAGTTGTTTTTGTTTTTATTGCGATAAAAACGGGAGCCCGGTACAATACAGAAACTCCGCGAGAATTCCAATTTGGCGTGACGGGACCCTACGTAGGGGGCGGGGGGCAGGGAAGTCCGACTCATGTCGTTGATTGTTGGAGTCAAGCGACGCGAACTTAATGAGAGGTAGGTTGAGAGAAAAGCATGCACTCGTATGTTCAAGGTCCACTGTCAATCCGAGTGTGAACCAGGCGTATGGCACCAGTGAAAATTTAAAACAATAAATATGTTCTCTTAGTGGACATGCCCAAAAATGTGGACTCCACCAGTTCTGCCTGTGTGGGATAGAGCGTTTCCCCCTTGTTCTTGTGAGTTTCTCCGGGTGCTGTGGTTTCCCCCCACATGCAAATGCTCTCGTCAATTGTCTGACAACGCCTACAACAATATATTTCGAGGACCGCAGAGCTTTGGGCAATTGCTGCTGTCGGCTTCACCACGTGGCTGAATCATGTCTGTGGTTGTCCCCTTTTGCGCCTCCGAGAGTCGTTTCTCTATCTCCACGAGGCTGGGCAAACAGCACGCGACGCTTTGCGAGTTGAAAATTGATCGATATTGACACTTTTACTCACTTTTTTTTCTTTTTCAAGATTTCAAGCCAACACAAAACATTAACCGCACACCACCGGGTCATAACCACACGTGCGATTCTTGTAAGAGATGATCGAAACTGCTATTGCACTGTTTTTTTTTACATTTAATGTTTATACGCTTTGAATTTGTGGCGTGTAGATAAGGTAATATAGAAAATGCATGTGTACTGACACACGCAAGCACAGTCAATCTCCATTTAATAGTGGGGGTAGGAGTGATCTCATCACGGATAGGTCAAAATCGAGGTTAATTGGCCGACACTGAAGTACCAATTATATGCAAAAAAAGAATTGGAAAATTGGAAATGTTTAATTATCTGCCATTATTCAAGATTGGCACTGTGTCTTTATAAATACTCTAAATAAGACTAATCATGTAATGAGAAAAATAGGTAATTAGCAAATCCCACTCCCTTGTCTGAAACTACATTGACAGCAGTGGTGCATTATGAAAGCACAAAACGTCCGATAATAATAGCAATAATAATAAGAAAACGTATTTGTCCGTTGCCACATTTAAGAGACGATGTTCCGAGGCCGATGTCTGTGGTGGTGCTTGGGCGGAGAGGCTCTGGTGCCTCTCGGTCTGAGTCCCTAAGTGCTGCACAAAGCGACGATGTTTTGAACGGATTTTTGAACGATAGCGGTACCTTGCGGAGACAATGCAGACTTGTTTTTATTTCCATAATAAAGGTTTTTGGGTTAGATCGCGCAAGTATAAATGTGTCGTAATCCTCCACCACCCGACACAGCTGATTAGTAAGGGTATTTGTCACGTAAACAAAACGCGCCAATTAGTTACTACTTCAGCCCACCGGTGTGTTGGAGAGTAAATCCACAACATTTACAATTTTAGCACCGTGACGTTTCGCTGGTAATTACATCAAGCAGCACCATCGGGCGATTTATGAGTAATATTGGTTGTGAAAGCCTACGTGTTAAATTGTTTCATTTTCCTTCACAATAAAGCTACTCTTAGCATTTGACATGTCTTAAGATTTAAGAATGTTTCACTGCATTTTAATTCCACGTAGTATATCTTAGCGAACTCATGACGATACAACATTGACAATGTTCGACTCAGATATTATATGTACAATATATGGGCAAACTTCGTATATACATCTAAGCCAAGTGACTATGTGTCGGTCACGGCAGAGATGGATTCATGAAATCCGCTTGTGTGTGGGTACTAGGTGGATTGTGCGAGGTGGTGGTGACTTGGAGAGGCCTTCATCCAGCAGTGGATTAGCCATGGCTGCCAATGATAAAGACGGTTAGCAATGCTTAACACGAAGGCTATCGCAACCAATATCATCCATAATATAAGTGTTTTGGGTTAGAATGCGTAAATATAAATGTCGTTAAACCTGGCTGTCCGCCTGATGATGCTAGTTGTAATTAGTGGCGAAACGTCGTACTCAGATTGCTAATGTTGTGGATTTGCTTTCCAACACACCGATGTGCTGTACTTGGCATGTTTTGTTCACATGAGAAACCTTTCTAATTGGCTGTGTCGGGTGGTGGTGGTGGGTTTAACGACCATTTTTTATTTACGCAATCTAACCCAAAAAAGCTATGTTATAGATGGTTAAAACTGTACACAAATGTTGGTATCGCTCTTTAGTGCAGCATTTGACTAAATTCATTTCTTTGCTCCAAAATGCTTCCACAAAGCATTTTCACTTAACCGAGTTAAAAAGCAAACTGATTAGAAATTGTGCAGGAACTCATACATCCCGCGTTCTGTGCCATGGAAGGGTCAAGTTTTGATGGGTGACATTTTATCGTATTCTCCGAGATTATGTGATGCTCCGGAAAGTAAGATGCTCCGTGGTGGTGAGATAATAACTACCTCGCCTGGTATACTGGAGGTCGTGGTATCGATCTCGACCCTGAAGCCTGTACATTTGGAGTTTGCATGTACAGTACTCCCTGTAATCGCGTGGATTTTTCTCCGGATCTTCTGGTTTATCCATCCACATTCACAGTCAACGTGCGTTTACAGTATTTGGCCACGATAAATTCTACTCCGTGATAAACCACTTCATTAAGCTATCATTTGTGGCCAGGTCGCATATGAAAAAGAGCTATATAGCTCAGTGGGCCTTACCTGGTAATATAAGAAAAATAGTTTAATTTTGTAAGACAACCCCAACTTGTGCCCAGTGTCAATAAAATTATACAAATCTGGTCACACAAGACAGAGACCCACCCGTATAGGCTTAACAGACTGTTGGGGCAAGTGCTGTTAGTGAGCACCTATGAAGGGCGGCACGGCTCACGAAGAGGTGGGTGGCCAACACCACGCCTGGCCGCCTGTGTCTCCCTCGTGGCGATATTTACGCATCGCACCAGATACTTATTTGAGGCTAAGTCGACGTGGTTGATGCCAAGTTGACGTGGTTGATGCCCAGGACCGGTAGAGATAATCGTTACTGGTGTTGACTGTGAGCGGGAATCGAATTTGGGCCGCTGGGTTCGTAGCGCAGCGCGCTAACCGCTACACTACCGCTCCCCACACACGTGCAAAAAACATGTCCTGGATTTCTTTAAAATTCAGGGGTAAAGGGGGGATCATATCATCTTGAGAATGCGGTATCTCGTTGAAAATACCCACGCTCAGAAAAATACTGCCATTTTAGAAAAATATTAAACGTAATTGTTCATGCTCATATACCATTAGCCTCAGCATTATTGACGATAAAGGCCGATGGGTGGGGGTCGGGGGGGGCATTCAGTGAAGCAACCTGCGAATGGCAAGAGGGGACTAAAGAACGAACATCTTAACCCTGAATATTGCCTCATCCTCATTGACGGGAAAGATGTGGTTTTGTTAATTTAAAATGGTCCTGGGCCAATCTGAGCTGAAATGAGGTGTACGTGCACAGAAGATGAAGCCTTACGGGAAGGCGGCGGGAGCGGTGCGGCGTAATGAGCTGATGGGAGTGAACGAGCGGTCACGTCTGGGGGTTTATCTCAGCGGTTAAAATTTGACGGACAATGTAATGAATTTATGTACGTTGAACTTCTTCCGCGCCGCATGTAGCCAACCGTGCTCATCGGAGGTACAGAGAGGGGAGGGGAGACAAACTAAAAGGCAAAAAAAAACATTTCTGACATTTTTAGAATACATCAGCCACAATAGTTGTAATTGTTTTGTTAATTAAAATAGTGAAAGTACTTGCATTAAAAATATATAAGTGCGTATTTCATTGAATGCGCTGCTAATAACGTTTGTGTTGTATTATTGTATTCCCTTTGAAGAATTTTTTTGCATACAAGTAGTGTGACAATGTACCCTAATTATCCATTCAATAATGGCTTATCAAATGATATCAACACAGTGGCAATTACACTCGATTTTTATGCAAATAAGTATAAAGTAACATGAGCTTCACATGAAAGTCACACGGCTCGATTAGTAATAGTGTTTCACACAATTTCTGGCAATACGTGTCATGGGTATTTCCATGAATCTTATTGACGATAATGAAGTCACGGATGCACTTTTAGCCGAAGAAATTTGAATTCACTGTTAATTGTCGGTAATTGCACTTAATGTGTACATTTGTAGTATATTATATGTCTATGTACATGCAACAAAACATAGATTATTTAAACAACCAACCAAAGTAAATATATTCTGTAAATAGTTCAATTATACGGTGGCTTAGCAATGCTTGTTTCTATATACCAAACCAGATGTAAAGCTTAATCTTAGCGGACGAAGCTGTGCAGTGTCTACAGTTCAATTGGATTTCTATATTAAAATGTGCAGATTTGAAAATGCAATTTAACGACTGTTGTAACCCTTAATGTTTTTTAATGTTAAAGTATTGCTACGAACACTCAACCTTACACGATATATTAGATATCTAGTGTGAGGGAAAGTGAGTTGAATAACACTGCTACAGTATAATGATACCAAATGACGCAAACATGCAAAATGCTTTTGAATATTAACGTTTGGTATTAACATGACAGCGATGCTGGTGCTTGAAAAGGGCAATGATGGTGACGCGTTAGAGCCAAATAATTGCTGATTGCCTTCCAATGCAGAGCAAATGATGTTGCGAAAGCATGGAACCAATGCGGTGAATGGTAACAAAGGTAACACCTCCAGCGGCTGCGTGGGTGATATGAATTCTATTGCTTGCGATATGTGACTTGTAAAGCGTTGATGCTCACACGCCGATTGACGCATGCATCGTGAGTGTAAGGATCGATATAAATAGATAAATGCATGCATGCGTCATTGCACTCTTATTTCTGTTGTCAATTACGTTCTCATAGATAAGGATACATTTCTTAATGATTAAATCATATTTCATGATGTGATACATTGTAGCTGTGATCTCGCCTGGCTGTGAGTTCAAATCCCATCTGGGGTCAATTCACTATCATGCTTTCACGATTGGCACAATGATGGTGCCTTTACGAGTCGCACCAATTTACAGTGCCAAAAATAAACCTACCCATTGGACCTTGTTGCCAGTATCAATCCGAGCTGTTAAGGATTTGGTATTCGCATTGCCTTTGTACTGTTCGCCATTTAGCGTTCTCTGGTCGAATACTGGCGAGACTCGGCCACAAAGAAGGCCGCCTCTGGTGTCGTTCAATCAGTTTCAAAGATAATGCTTATATTATAATCAGAGCACGCGTGTATGTTTTACCACAAGTGTATGTGGTTAACGCAGTCTTGATGCCTTGCATCTGAACACCTCCTGTGTTATTGTCAGAAACGGTAAAAGCCTCTTCTTTTTTTATCGAACCTTAAACTAAACTTTGCGTAAAGTCACTGGCTCATAACTATCCGTAAACGTGATTACTACCCAATGCCATTTAGAATACACACTCTTCTGACCTTTGCCAATTCCTCATCTGCAATAACAATGATGTATAGACCATAACAGAAAATAACAGAAAATATTAATGTAATTATGATTATACAATAACGTAATTTATAGTTAAACTCCCACGACCATCCAGCAATGTATGCGTGGAAGTGTCAGAGTTGCTGCAAAGTGGATGTTCAACTCTGTGGCATCATCAATAACAGTAGTAAGCCATTGTGAGTTGTCACTCGGTATACTCATATATATTTTTAAAAAACATTGTGGGTGTATCACTACCATTGCTCGGGCTTGCAACGAATTACAGCAGTTGCTGAGGTCTGCAACAAACATTTGAAAAAAAATAGCGGCAGAAGGAAATGCCGCCCTTTATTCGATTTGCAGCAAAAGGAATATGTATCGACAAAATTGGTACTGCTGTCTGTCTGTCGTGCTGGTTTCAACAAGTTGGCAGTACTAATTTGCGTCAGACCAAATTCATCCTCGAGGTCAGACTATAGCGGCATTTCATTTCCAGAGACAAACCACCCTCATGCTGCCCTCCTTAAGTACACCGCCAAGATGTCTCGCCAGCTAATCGGCGTCTGACATCACAATGCGGTGAATATGCTAATTAACCCTTATTATAATTCACTGTCTAGTGGTTCTTGCTAAATATCACACTCTAAATATACAGAGGGTTATATTAAGTGGAATTGCCAATTAATATCACCATCTGGCAACGTCTACATTTAGAGTGTCTGAAAAGGCTGCGTCTTTAATTGACACCATCTGGACACAATCTCTTTTTTTGGTCTTCCTTGTGTGACGACAGCGGTACAGCTTCCCGAGCGATATTCAAAAACATTGTTATTATTGGCGACCCTTTGTCTCTCATCGTAATCCCTGAGACTCATGGAATAAAACATGAAGGTAAAATGCATTTTCAGCGAGAGGATGACAATGTTACATTTGAGATTTTACAATCGGCATCTCACGCACGTTTAGGTTAAGGAGAAGGTTTGTATGTCAAAGAAAGGTACTGGAAATGCACTGAGATTTCACCCAATCCAGGGATATGTTTTATGTTGATCTTCTTTGGCACCGTACGTAACCAACCGTGCTCATCCAGTTCAGCTTGTGAGCATCTGCCGGCCATGCTGGTTACCCACATTGCACACTCCCGATGGGATTCCCATCCATGCAGTCCTGTACTGTCTTTGCTGCACAGCAAACTACAGCGCACCTGCGACGTGCCCCGGAATGTATTCGTGACTCTACAAAAAACAAAGTACGCACTTTTAACATCGCCACGTAGGTTTTAGCGGCCGGTATTATGATTCATAATACATTTTTTTGTTAGGTCAAGTAATGATCTGGCCAAATGTCTGGAATAAGATCCTCCGCGAACTAACATGGCTAAATAAATTCAATGTCACCAGTAATTGTAAGAACAAGTCGCAATCTCGCACGCCCTTTGGATGTGACTGTCCGTCCACATGTCCCTCCCACGCAGACAGCCAGTCTGCCAGCCTGCAACACCTTTTTGTTAAATCTTATATGGTGATGTAACCTACGCGCACATGCTCACGCGCCAGGAATCCAGCCATCCAGGAATCCAGCCAGGCAGGCAGGAATCCAGCCAGCAAATCCTTTTAGAATATACAGTGAGGGAAAAAAGTATTTAATCTCCTGCTGATTTTGTATGTTTGCCCACTGACAAAGATATGATCAGTCTATAATTTTAATGGTAGGTTTATTTGAACAGTGAGAAACAGAATAACAACAACAAAATCCAGAAAAACGCATGTCAAAAATGTTATAAATTGATTTGCATTTTAATGAGGGAAATAAGTACTTGACCCCTCTGCAAAACATGACTTAGTACTTGGTGGCAAAACCCTTGTTGGCAATCACAGAGGTCAGACGTTTCTTGTAGTTGGCCACCAGGTTTGCACACATCTCAGGAGGGATTTTGTCCCACTCCTTTTTGCAGATCTTCTCCAAGTCATTAAGGTTTCGAGGCTGACGTTTGGCAACTCGAACCTTCAGCTCCCTCCACATATTTTCTATGGGATTAAGGTCTGGAGATTGGCCAGGCCACTCCAGGACCTTAATGTGCTTCTTCTTGAGTCACTCCTTTGTTGCCTTGGCCGTGTGTTTTGGGTCATTGTCATGCTGGAATACCCATCCACGACCCATTTTCAATGCCCTGGCTGAGGGAAGGAGGTTCTCACCCAAGATTTGATGGTACATGGCCCTGTCCATCGTCCCTTTGATGCGGTGAAGTTGTCCTGTCCCCTTAGCAGAAAAACACCCCCAAAGCATAATGTTTCCACCTCCATGTTTGACGGTGGGGATGGTGTTCTTGGGGTCATAGGCAGCGTTCCTCCTCCTCCAAACACGGCGAGTTGAGTTGATGTCAAAGAGCTCCATTTTGGTCTCATCTGACCACAACACTTTCACCCAGTTGTCCTCTGAATCATTCAGATGTTCATTAGCAAACTTCAGACGGGCATGTATATGTGCTTTCTTGAACAGGGGGACCTTGCGGGCGCTGCAGGATTTCAGTCCTTCACGGCGTAGTGTGTTACCAACTGTTTTCTTGGTGTCTATGGTCCCAGCTGCCTTGAGATCATTGACAAGATCCTCCCCTGTAGTTCTGGGCTGATTCCTCACCGTTTTCATGATCATTGCAACTCCACAAGGTGAGATCTTGCATGAAGCCCCAGGCCGAGGGAGATTTACAGTTCTTTTGTGTTTTTTCCATTTGCGAATAATCGCACCAACTGTTGTCACCGTCTCACCAAGCTGCTTGGCGATGGTCTTGTAGCCCATTCCAGCCTTGTGTAGGTCTACAATATTGTCCCTGACATCTTTGGAGAGCTCTTTGGTCTTGGCCATGGTGGAAAGTTTGAAATCGGATTGATTGATTGCTTCTGTGAACAGGTGTATTTTATACAGGTAACAAGCTGAGATTAGGAGCACTCCCTTTAAGAGTGTGCTCCTAATCTCAGCTCGTTACCTGTATAAAAGACTCCTGGGAGCCAGAAATCTTTCTGATTGAGAGGGGGTCAAATACTTATTTTCCTCATTAAAATGACAATCAATTTATAAGATTTTTGACATGCGGTTTTCTGGATTTTGTTGTTGTTATTCTGTCTCTCACTGTTCAAATAAACCTACCATTACAATTATAGACTGATCATTTCTTTGTCAGTGGGCAAACGTACAAAATCAGCAGGAGATCAAATACTTTTTTCCCTCACTGTAATATTGTTCTAAAAATCTAATTTAGAAATTAGATACAACGTTTAGCTTGAGACTGCATCAAGCATCTTCAGGATGTCAGAGTAAAATCCAGCAAGTCAGAATCCCTGTGTCACCTGACCCAGCTTCTTCCATAGTTGTCTTCACTTCACAGCAACAGCCAATCAGATTTAAACGAGATATTATCCATTACAAATCAATTTATTTTTTATATTTTCCAATTTACCTGGGCCAATTATGAACATTATATGCATTATTCATTACAACTACTCATGCATATACTTGTCTGTAGCAGGATAGCATTATTTGAATTAACTGAAGCTTAAAACTAGGTGTTAGAAATGTTATCATAGTTTATTGTTGGATACATTATTATTATTATTAACAATAACTAATGATGGAGACAAAACAGATCCTTGCAGAACACCAGAGTTAAGTGAATACCTCAGTGGGCTTTTCCTGGTAGGATGATGGTTTAGTTTTTAATTTGTCTGTGTTTGGGTGATTTGTGTGCCTTTCTTGTAATCAGCACTCCTGTCGTGTTTGTGTACTCTTTGTTGTTGTGACGTTCTTACCCCGTGCCCCTACTTGCCGTCTGTAAAAAAAGCTTGAGAGCTTATTGGATTCCTCCAGTATGAATAAATATTCTGATAATGGTGAACGTATCAGATGGTGATACAATGATGGAAATTTGAGCTTTTTAAGAACATTCTTTAAATTGACCTGTTTATCTTCGCACAATATAAGCAACAATTATCCACGCTGTTATAAGATTGGTATTTCTCATCAAAGAGCATAAACAATCATACTCCGGTCATCCTCTCAGCAGCTTTTGGCTAACCATCGAACAAAGACAGTCACTGCATCACACGCTTTGCAATGTGCTTTTGCAGCTGACTGGAATGCTCTTCCGTTCAATATTAGGAAGCCACTGGAGCTATGCACTTTTACATCATTTAGATTTAACACATTTCTTGAGAATTATTTTTGTGTTTAGTTTGTTGTCGTTCCCCCGCACCTCTGGTTAGCACAGATGGCTACGTATGGTTCAAAATACAAGCTCATATTTAGTCTAATTAAGTGACAAAAACAACAGGAAAATGTGTGTGTGCAGTAACAAGGCTGACAGCATTAGCTCCCTACACTTGAGAGACTGCTTGAATCACGAGTGGCAGAAACCCAGAGTCAAACTCAGTTTTGCAGTGGTGCCAATTCAGCTCTCTCACCCTGGAAGCAGCCATCCACATTGCACTTTTAGTTTGACGTGCAACTGGCGTGTAACAGGAGGTGAATAACATTTCGGCCATCAAGCCGGAAAAGGAATGGGCTCAATCACTACAGATATGTACATATTTACAATGTATAATGTATCTTGTGGAATATGGCGCGTAATCTATTAAACAAACCAACAATAGCTTTCCAACATCCATAATACAGGTTTTTTTTGCTTAGATGGCGTAAATATATAAATATATAATATATTAATAAATATATTACTAAATATATTTCTCTATTTATATTTATAAACATATTTATATAATTTATATAATAATAAGAAATATATTAATATATATATATTCATATCATTTATGTGATAATAAGAAATATACAAATATATATTTATATTATTTACATTTCACACAAAAAACCTGTATAATGGATGACATTGGTCATGAAAGCCTACGTGTTAAACCGAGGGTTCCAATAGTTACTCAACCTCTAACATGTTAATCTTGCATTTACTTTGGTAGTGAATATGCTCAAATAGATATATACATATTCTGTAACTCACATTCTGCATCGAGATTCCAGATCTATTTTTTTAAATAGTAAAAATAAAGAGAAATTAATGAAGGCCCTGAAAAAAGTTTCCTATTCAAAAAAGAAAGTACTGCGCTATTTTTACATCAGATATCAACTGATTTAAAATTGCCCAGTTAATGCGACTCTTGGGATTAAATATTTTGGCGTGCTTGCCAATGCGGTCGCATTCCACAGAAGGGGAGTTTAGTTTGCAGCAATTGTAACGGTGTCCTATAGTGTAAGCACAAGGTAATCGACTGCCGGTATAGAATTCCCAGTCCAGCCACCGGCTCTCCCCCCCCATCCCACCATGACCATACGTCAGTCTTTACGCTGGGGGGTTTTCACGTGATTTAGATTCATGGGGCAAAGTTACAATTTTTTTTCAGTCCAAATATGACACAACACGTCGTCAACCCCGGGTGTTTTCCAAAAAAAATTCCCATGTTAGGCGTGGCCAAAAGATTTATGCCCACGGCAAAGGAAATGATGAACCTTTCAATTAACTGTGTTGGACACACCCCACCTGGGCCCTCTGAAAAAGCCATTATTGGGCCGCACGTGCTCCGCTGGCTGCAAACAAAAATACCTCGGCGCCTACGCCGCCCAACGGCCTCCATTTGGTCTTTGTCAAGAGCGGCGGGGGCTGTGCATCGGGAGATGGTTGGAGCGGGAATGGGGAATACACTGTGCGTGCAAACTAAAAACAGAATCGTGTATTTGTCATCATCGTAAATCGAGACGTGTTCCATCCACACATGGATGATTGGCACCGAATTGACGCTCGTCTTTTTTTGAGTGTTCTGTGCAGCTGCAATGCATCTAAAACTCTCACGTGCTGCAATTTCTGATCGTCATTTTTCATTTTGTTAGCGAGTGAGCCACGTTCACATCTCTGGACTGTCCGTCATTAGTTTCATCCAAAAAAGGGTTTTAAAACCTTCCAATGCTGCATTCGCATCTCGCCGACGTCTATCTGTTGTTAGGAAGGCAAACAGTGGGAGTAGTGTCGTCTTGCCTTCAGGTTTGATGGTGTTTTTTCCCCCCACAATACATTTAATCTCGTCTTGAGTGCTTTAGAATGTGCATCAATCCTAAATTATCGTCTAAAAATAATGGAAATGAATGTACAATCATATATACGTTTCAACTCCCCCATCAGTAAGCAGTTGCCTGCAGATACACCAAGATGTATACAATTCAAGTTCACGGCTCGTTATAGCCCATTGTTATATTACAAATTAACGTAATGTTCATGGTTTTAAGCCTGTTGTTACTGTTGATTACAATCAAAATATATACAATGTAAGATTAGACGAATACTCTTTTTTTGTAAGTTTAACATATGGTTTTACTGATAAATAACACATCAAAGCGATATCGTACAAAAAGGTGATATAACAAGATACGTTGTTAAAATGCAATGCTTTGATATGTCTTTGAACTGTGAAAATGTATCGTGTTTGCATGTTAAACGTATTAAGAGTGCTGATGCCCGTGGCTATATTATTAAAGGTTGGGGAATGGCTCCTTTCCCAGGGAGGGTTCATCCTCCGTTGCTGTAAAAGTGCAGCACTACCTGGCGTGTGTTAAATAGTGGTAAGGTAAGAGTTTCCAGAACAGGAGCGTAGAATGATCCATCAGTGGCTCAGGTCAACAGTCATCAACTTGCTTAAACACAGACAGGTCGTGACTTGACAGCAACGTTGCCTTGAATCTGCGAGCAACTGAGCTACACGAGTTAATGTCTCACACAGGACCAACATTATGGGGCCTTACTGATCAACCGTGTGGAATTTAGCTTTGTAGACATTTTGGCTAGCGGAAACATCCCATAAATCCTAATTTTCACAGTTCAAAGTTGTTCTTTCACTTTATTCTACTCCACGGAATGTGGAGAGCACGTGTTCATTCTTCAAGTTCACTTCACAAGCACCGGTGCCTAATCTTTAACCAAAGTGCGAATTCTCCACAGCATTGCGATTTCATGATGCTCGTTTGCCTGCTGTCCTGCAAAATGGGTTGTTGTGCATATTATAAAATTCCTGTGGAATTTGAGAAATGATTATGCACTTTGCGAGCATAACTTTCCATCGCATCCTTCCTTGCGTCAAATCCCACAAGCATCGTACAGCTGCTCTCCTACCTCTGTTCCACTGGACAACAGCGCCGTGTTGGGGCTGTGCTGAGCCAGCACGACTCCGGGATGTTCCAGGTTGGTTTTCCACTGCAGGGCCTCGGCCGTGCCATGTTGGGCACAGGGAATGAACGAATTTAGATGTATGTACGTTGGACTTCTTTCGCACCGTACGTAGATAACCGTGCCAATCGGAGGTGCAATATTGTGGTGAGATGAAAATGATTAACCCAACTCCAGCACCCGATTATATATTTTCTATAAATATATTATTCGTAAGAATGACAGACATTACATATTTATAGTGCAACCCTGGTATAACCCGCTTCTAACCCAAAACCTATGGTAGGTATATCAACATTTTGAGTGGGTGAATGTATTGACTGTTGTGGCAGGGCACGTGCATAATAATTGTTTTGTCGTTGTGAATATGAATCCATTATATATCTAGATCTGATAATTTTTTTAGACTACATGTAAATTCACCATTTGGCATAGACACTGCCACGAAGTGGCTCATGGTGCCCAAGCAAGTCAGCAACTAACAAGAGTGGGAGGTAAAATTAAAGGGATTATTAGAACTTTCAGATATTTGTTTTACTCTGAGCTTTATTTAATCTTTAAAAAATGAAAACTGTCTGTACCAATACTCCTTGGCACGACGCTATAAAAGGCGAGCCCAGGAGGAAGGCAAATGAGTCTAACCAGCCTCCTGTCTGCATTCCTCCTTCCCCACTAGGCCCGTCCCCATGAAAATTGTGTCCGTGCTCAGATAACGCTAGAATATAACCAGCAGCGGCGTAGCTCGTGGCAATAGCAGGAGCACACCCACCACTCACACTCACTCCCCTCTCCACATCTACAAAGAGAGTTTAACCAGTGGTGTTAATGAGGTGGCTGGCGGGCTCAGGGGACCAATGCACAATGTCAGAGCACTGAGCCAGCGCCTCTGTGATCCTGGGTTTGAGCCCCCCCCCACCCCCCCGGGCAGACAAGTGAAAAATGAGCATTTGCTCCAGAATGGTTTTTGCATACAGATGGTTTGATCGCGTCACACATACATACACACACACGCACCCTAGAGTCCTGGAAATTTCTATTTGCCCTTGGATCTTGAATTACTAGGAGGTTGAAAAGTCTTCCCAGACCACAAGTAGACATCGGCAGTTAGCTCCACTGTGGAACGGAATATCTTGGATGCTCAAACATGAAGGCATGTATTTTGGTTGCAAGGGAAGCTGTTATTTGTAAGACCAACAGACTTAGATATAAACATAGTACTGCCACACCTCTATACATTCTGCAAGTCAAGTCGAATTTTTTGTATTATTCATTATTAATCTCTTTCTCCCCATTGTATTCCTGTGGTGTCATGAGATTAATACATTCACATCGGTCCTCCCATATGCAGGAGTTCGTTGCTACGTGTTAGAGAAGAGCCCACGAAATCATGATGTCGTATAACTACCCTACTTCTAAAATCCCTTCACATTAGGCCTCAATATCCACAGTATGGGCACAGGTTTTGTAGGTGTGCCCATACTGTCTACAAATGATATGGCACTGGCCGCATACAGAACTAAACATGTCGGCATGTGCTTCTGATAAACTCCATATGCGGCTCAACCTTGATCGAGCGTATGATGTAGTTCAGTGACACACTCTTGGCCCATGGGGCGACAGTGGAGCAGCATTTGCATCGCGCCGCCCGTCAGTTCCCACGTCCACACCGGAGGGAAACGAATAATCCTCCCAGGGAGCCATCTACGTCTGAGACCTCCCAGAGAGCCATCTACGTCGGAGACTTCAACGGCTGCCACGCGGACTGGGAGCTGCAAATAATTAGATGCCACCAGTGAACGGCTTGCAAACCGTTCCTCACAAAAACGGTCACATTCTCGTTCACGACCCCACGCAGCCGAGGCCACTTCCACTCCTCCAGACGGAAGCGCTACCCCTTCTTCTGAGTTGTGCTGGGTCCGCTGAGTACATGGTCACCCGCAAACCAGCGTTGTGCCAGGTCGCAAACTTATCGCACGGCCGGCACAGGCTGCCATTGATCCACATTGGGCTCCAGCTCCCTATTATCAAAAGCTTCAAGAGGATGCGGTTTGAAATTTTTCACGGCCAACCGGGAGACGTGTCGCGAGGCATTTGAATAAATTGAATGCAGCATCGTGACAATGAGCGATGAAGCTCTTTTTCACAGATGTCCAGTCAGGGGCGGGTAAGAACGTTACAACAAACAATACAAAAACACGACAGTCATGCAACGTACAGGAAAGTCAAGTGCGAGGTCTGCACAGCAATTCCACGTGGCTGCGGCCCTGTGCACTGCACTCCTCCGTGCGGTCTCGATGGCGAGAGTGCGCCGCACCGCTGAAGCAGTACGAGTCACCTGGTGACACGCACGTGACTGAGCAGCTCATCAAATCGCTGGAGCCAGAAGTTGGACTTCACTCAGCCGGAAGTGGAGGAGTCTAACTCCATTGTCTTGGAGCGGTTTCATCAGCTATCAACACAGACTTTTTCCTCCTGTGACATCCAAGCTTCCTCATTGATGTGCTTATGTAATTTAAACATATATACTTTATGATTATTTATTTATAGTGATTTGCTTACCTTTCCGATACTTTGCACTCCAATTTTTTTGTGTATTGTTTGTTGTTGTAACTTTTGGACCCACACCTACTGACACCTGTATATTTGGAGTTTGCGTGTTCTTTGTCTCTTCCTGTTGTCGTGTGGATTTTTTTCTCAGGGTCCTCCGGTTTACCTGTCTACATTTAGAAACACCATTTAGAGTATTTGGCTGCTATACATTTTATACGTCATAATCCATTGCATTGACCTATCATTTGTTGTCAGGTCGCTTCGAGTGCTATAGCTCAGTGGGCCATACCTGATCAAATACAAATTGTTTCATTGAGTTTTAGTTCTATACAATGTTGCATATTATTTATAAACCTCCACTGACTAAGCTCAGCATATCTACGAAAACTACATACCTGTATGGTCAGGAGGCTACTGTGTCCTTTATTAGTAATTTATCTTGTACGATATCCATGCCATGTGGATACCGTATATACATTTGTAGTGACTGTGAATGTCACTGTGTGGTGCCGGGCTTACGAAGCCACGGCGGATAATGTGTTGGCATTATGTGTAGCACGCTTACTGGGCGTAGTACCAGCCCTAGCGGGGTTTGGGTGAGCACTGGTCAGCAACGAAGACACCACGTACAGTGTGCGGAGCGGGCTCCCGGTGAGGGAGCGAGAGGGAGTGTCAGCCAGCCAAGGTTACATTGGGGCATGATACGCTGGTTGAACTGCCGACACGTGACCGGATGATAGTGGAGGGGGGCCACCGGTGGACGGGGGCCGCTGGGTGGTCACGTGGTATAAAAGAGCTTTCGGGAGCCTTTGGGAAAGAGATCTAGAAGGTGGGCGGGGCGAGGGGCGGAGCCAGCCACAGCCCAGGCCGATATAACGGGGCCCGTGAAGGGCTCGGGGTTCTTCAGGTTGCTGGTGAAGAAGATCCACGTCGGGACCCAGCTTGTGGTCTGGGCCGGGATAGCGAACCGTGTCTAGTTCTGCCATAGCGTGGCTCGATGGGCATTCAACACCCAAGTGTAGGTTGTGTTATGTTGAGTTGGTGAAATAAATAGTGTTTCTCCCAAGACGTCTGCGACTCAATTGGACTCACTACACATTGGCTTGACTGAATTTTGCAAACCCAAAAGATTAATGGAACAAAAGCTGTAGGCAAGGAGAAGCAAAACATTTCGTCTTATTCAGGTTCAGTGTTGCAGCCATATGAAGACACAAATGTCCATTTGTTAAAACTACAATGTTTATTTTTACCAGGTAAGGTCGACTGAGCTATATAGTTATTTTTCAGAAGCGACCTGGCTATCACAAATTATAGCTTAACGAAGTGGCTTAACACGTGGAAATTTATAGCAGCCAAATACTCTAAATACATGTTTTCGATATGTGGAGGGAAAAACCTGAGGACCCGGAGAAAAATCCACACGACCACGGGGAGAGCCACACAAACTCTAAATATACAGGTGTCATGGTTGGGATCAGACCCACCGCATCCTGTATACCAGGCAAGGCAGTTAACATCTCACCACCGTGGCTCCTACATCTGAGTGGGCTTGGTGATATGACTTCGCCATATCACGTATGTATGTGGGTGGAGTGAGTTTTCTGCTGCTGCTGCTGCTGGGCTGTGACAATCTGGCAGAACGATGTTTCAGGTGCCTTCTTAAGTACCATTAATTTCCCTCACAGCAAAATAAAACTTTCTGGGCAGGTGTAAATAGTTTTTGCCAGGTGAAAATTGTGGCAGAATGTTTTCAGTTGCTGAAAAAAAGCTAGAACACTCAACATGGCTGTGTGTGTTTGCATGTTAATATCCACGTACCTTATGTAGGGAGTGGGTGTGTAGTAGTTAGCGCACTGTGCTACTAACCCAGCAACCCGAGTTCAAATCCCGCTAAAGCCAACAATGGTGATGAATATATGAACCGATCTATCTTCCCTCGATCGATTAATCCTTAAGTTATCTCCGATTAGCACAGTTAGCTACGTACGGTGCGAAATAAGTTCAACATGCATACATAAAAATTAGTACCTTGTGCAGTGTGTGAATATTAGCACTGGAGAGACAAAGGAGGTCGGGCGTGATGTTATCCACCCACCCCCTCGTGTGTTGTGTTGTGCTGGCCTTCATAGGTGCAGCCCTTCAATTGTTTGCTAACGTCGCTTCTGGTAGAACGGTCTCCATTAGAGAGCCCCTCAATGAGGGTCTTTGGCCTACTTTTGAGAGTTGCTGCACTTTACCTCACCACACGCAAATTGACGATCAACTGTTTACACTGCAGGGTGCAAAGAGGCGGAGTGATTTAATAAACTCGCCCCGATATTTCAACTGCCGCACCAGGAGATTAAGCTGCAACCGCTGGATTGTAAGTCTATTGTGCCAAACCATTGAACCAAACAGGCTCAAGGCCTAATTGGCCAGCCCTGTTGGTGGCATGGAGTTTACATCTACATTATTATACTATTTAGAGTATTCAACTATTCTATAGTTTACCAGGTAAGGCCCACTGAGCTATATAGCTATTTTTAGAAGCGACCTGGCCACAAATAATTATATCTCAATGAAGTGGCTTATCACGTGGAAATGCATCGCAGAAAAATACTCTAAACGCATGTTTCTAAATGTGGAGGGACAAACCGGAGGACCTGGAGAAAAATCCACGCGACCACTGAGAGAGAAAGAACAAGCAGACTCCAGCAGTTATCAGAGGGCCGGGCTCGAACCCAGGACCTCCTCCCTACCAGGCGAGGGAGATAACGTCTCGCCATCGCGGCGCCCAAATGTCATCGCACTGGCATTAACTCTGCACCGTGCCCTCGTCCCTGGACTGACTACTGTGTTGGCTCGTTGCACAGGACTCAAAACGACAACAAGGCACGAGAATAACGACGGGTTCACAGTAGACAGGTGAAATTTTTCATCAAGATATAAATGGACTCATTTACTTTTTATTGTATTTTGGCTTTCAGCAGTAGTTTCCAAAATATCTCTTAGGAAAATGGCGTGTAAGCAGAACCTACGTGCAAACGACATTATAACGGTACTGTACATCTAAACAACATAACGTTGCGTTGGTGTCGTAAGCACTAAGACGATGCCACATCACGTATGCATGCAAGTGGAGCGATTATTTTACTGCTGTGGCTGTGATGATATAATCTGGCAAAACGGTGCATTATGTCCTCCTGCTTACAAATGATGTTCCGAGGGACGAGTCTGAAGTTTACCACACAGCAAATGAGCCCATGGTGTGTCCTGCTCATGTTGAATGAATTGACGAGTAATGTGTTTTACAGCTGCAAGCCACATTATGACTTTAAGGGAAACATTTCTTTTGAAAGCCACCTTGTCATAATGTTTTAAAGATTTAACCGGCCAGCCTTGCAGTCCTCGGGAGAGAAATGAGAGATTCAACAACCGGAGCACATGTCCTTACCCATCAGGAGTGTGTTTTCGGCAAACATCTGCGGAAATGTGTAATCACAACCGCACTTTTGCAGGGCCCTGGGAAGTGAGTTGACAGCACGTATGTTTAACAACTGCTTTTTCAGCGGGGACAATTTTATTTTAATTTAACAAAAGAATCCATGGCTTACAAAGTAAAACGCACACAAATGACAACGTGTAAGCTTCAGCTGTGTGGGAAATCAACTGCTTTGGGATTGTTTCACGAACTTCACCTCCTACTTTAGTGTCGAATTGTTTAGTGGAGCAGACGCACAACCCGAGCCAAATAAATCGGAAAAATGTCCTGCCACGTCCGTTGTACGTCTTGCTAAATATATATACACACAAGAGAGACATCGGGGCACCACTACGAACATGGTAACGGTGAGAGCAATGGTGATTCGATTCCTCGACTACTTAATTCCCCCGCTAAATCAAATTATGTTTCGTCAATCGGCGTGTCTCACGGTATTCCCCATCAGAAACGATCCCAAGAAACCATCGCCACGTCATGATGCGGCAACACCTTCGGCTGGAAATGTAAAAGAGGCTCGGCCCTAGCGCTGCTGGCTCACGGCAACTCTGGGGTTCCATGAGTGTGGCGTTATTGCTCCGGCATCTATGCTGCTAAATGTACGACGCCTTACACTTCGAGACAAGTTGCGCCGCACTGTGGAGTCTATATTCCCTTACTCGGCACCTTGCTAGCTTGTATAGTCGAAGGCGATCGCGCTTAGGATGATCTCATAATAAAGGAAACCTCTTTATTAAAAAAAAACAATCTTTGGAACAACTGTACAACCGTACAAAGACAGGTATGCAATCGGCACTCCGGGGCTATGCCCACACTGTCATAAATGCGTTATTTCTACAACTGCAATTCATTTCTGATAACAAACGGTGACGACGATGCCTTGGTAAAAGAGCGTGCAGCATTTGTAAGCGGATAAACCGTAACATTTTTATTTTGGTTATAAGCTTTGCTTTGAAGCCTCAGTTAACATAATGTGAGAATCCATTCGCCCGATTCTGCATGCCATTCTAACTGGGGAAATATCCAGGTGCTCTGATGCGATAGAATATTCTGAGCCGTACGTGGGATGTGTACTTATTGGGAAAATATCTGCCAAATGCAGCAGGCAATTACGACTTATCTCTGTGCCATCGGGGCATCAGAGACGTCGTAACGAGAAGCAATAAACACCGCTAGAATCCTCTCGGCCTGCGCAGCATCACGTCGCGTGATGATGGCACGGCCATTGGAAGTCGCCGCCGCCTCACGACACAACCCCCGCGTACTCCGCCGTGCAGCTCTCCGACGTCCAGCTCTCGGGTCGTGCTCCACGTGATGGGAGCTTCTTCAGGTAGCGAGCTGAGACGTCGTTTCCCGAACATCATTCGGGCTTAACCCTGGAAGGAAAAAAAACACCCGGAGGAGAGCGCGGATCTGCGGCTTGAGCCTCCCTCCCAAATACGACGCCGGGATCCACTGCGCACTGCGTCGGTGCTCATAGGATCTTTACTCTCCGTAGGGGAAAAAAAACCCAAAGTGTTTCGTGCGGAGAACGGGCTTCGAAGCGTCTCGTTTGGTGCGTCAAGCAGAGGGAGATCCCATTGTTATCGCCGCATTCACCCACATGAGTGAATGTCTTGGCGAATTGACCGATTTCAGGATTTAAAGAAAGTGTAAATACTTAAAAACAAAATCAATTGCATTAAACGTAATTATACGAACGGTGAATATAATGAAGCGTTCGTAATTTTACATGCGTGTTTGTTTACATATGTGCCACGTTCTCCGATGCACAAGTGGACATGGCTATGTTGCAGTGCAAGGTGACACTCGGTGGAGAGGTGCGCCGTGGCAAGCGCTCTGCACGATCAACCCAGCCACCCAGGTTCGATTCCCGGCCACGGCTTAACACCAGTGGTGAGCGATAACTCACGCAGGTCCTTGTGCCCACCCGCTTTGCCCAACCCGCACGGAGCAGCGTGACGAAGTACGGTCAAGATGATCTATTCCTCGTGGCTTAAAGGGCGGCTTTCGCCCAGCAGTGGATTGGTAAAGGGGCGGTGTTACACTGCCCGCTATAAAACAGCAGTTAAACGTGTTAGTCTGTGAGCGATAGTTTTGATGCACGGTGTTTGCATTTGAGTTGTGAGCTGCTTTGATTACTGCCATGCCAGTGGGGGTCGGGACATCTGGTTCAGCGCCCCTCCACCTGTACAAATGGTTTCAATTGTACTGTTATACATTGAGGCAACACCCAGAGCAGGTTTTTATTTTTATTCTGACAGCTTGCCAGTACCAATTCATATTTTGGAGCATTGCGGCCTGTTGGAAGTTTCTAAAATCGTATATTTTGTCTTTTAAAAATCGTTGAGTAATAACAATAATGCATCTGCAACTCTACTAATTAAATTCTCTCTTTTCAAGTTTGCTCGTACAATGCAGTACAAAGCGCGCGTGTTTACTGTCACAGAACACTTCAAACGAAGCAAAATATCACCAGTCATGACAAAATAATGGCTAGGCATAGAGATGTCTCATGTTGAGGCTGAGCAGAGAATAGGCTCCTTTTGAAGAAAGGGTGAATGATAACCTGCCCAGCCTTAAAGCTTACTTCTGTTTAAATTAAGTGCACCCATCGCCCGCATCTATTCCCTGTTCCTAGTGCTTGCGTTTGGACGTCCGTCCAGAAATCTCTGCCACATTTTATCCCAATTGCTATAAACTGCCCCAAGCCGCGGGGCTTAATGGTTCCTGTCCAGAGACTTAAAATTTTTAAGCACCTGGGTTCACATTCGGCTCTGTGGGATAAAAAGAGAAGGGATATAGCTAAAAATAAGCGACTGGAGTTTTTCATATTTTATATTTGATGCATAGTTACATTTTTACTTCAAACTTTCGTGACTGCAGAAATTCATATTCTTTGGTTCTTTCGGTAAAGTATCGAAGATAGAATAAAAATAAAAAAGGGAATAAAAATATCACGACGTTTCCATCACAACACAAGCGGTCGTCATCAGGCAAAGGAGTTAGCGTCTAAAGTCAAACTGTTTATACAGGTTTGGAGATGGGCGTAGCCCAAGTGTATCAGCAGCACCAGCAGCATGGGCGGTGCAGCAATGCCAATGCAGCAGCAATGCCAATGCAGCAGCAATGCCAATGCAGCAGCAATGCCAATGCAGCAGCAATGCCAATGCAGCAGCAATGCCAATGCAGCAGCAATGCCAATGCAGCAGCAATGCCAATGCAGCAGCAATGCCAATGCAGCAAAGGGCCGCCAACAAATCCCTGCACCCCGCTCCGCACACCACACTGCTGACGGTGGAGGTTGATTAACAAGAAAATACAATACGAATAGGGTTTTCCCCCTTTTTTAATTATCAGAGTATTGTTTTTTTGCATTTGACTGCAGGTATTGTGGTTAATGTAAGCATGATTCCTTGCAAAAGGTGTCAGTTTTGTTGCCAGAAAAAAGGGGAAAACCCCTATTAGTATATTTTGGTACTGGCAAAGGAGATCCCATGAAGAAAATACAATTTAAGTCATGACCCAAAGTGGTTGATGACATATTTCCAATGATTTTTTAATCTATAACCGGTAGAAATTGTGTCTGTGTCTGTATATATGGATGGCTTCATGAACGAATCTTTGTTGATAGTCAGTAGGCTTTCAAAGTACCATCGTCTTAAAGAAATCTATTTCGTCTGAGGCAGCCGCATTAAAATAATGATCAGCCACGGCAGAAGTATTGGTCCTATCGTGTTTCAAATCTGCCCTATGTTCACAAACACGGTCCGAGACAAGTTGCTTAGTTTCCCCAATGTAACAGCTTCCGCAGATACAGCTTACTTTGTAGACGCCGGGATATTGCAAAAAATCACGATGTTCCGTCCAATTGGAAATTAACTCTGGAAAATGTTTGCAGAACTTAATCGAGAGGGCTGCAAATGTGGGCTCAAGATAAATACGGGCAAAACAAAACTCACGTACAACGACTTCTCTTTCGGCAATTGAAAGCCTCTCGTTGGGAGGAAACGTGACTGGGACATACGTGGGAAGGCATTATGCGAGGCAATTGTTGAATGCGATGATTATGTAGAGCGGCGTGCACGAGCAAGTTGTTCGTGCTTTTGAAAAAGCAACGTAGGAATCTGCTGATGGAAGAAAGTTTTCGATCAGTGAATGTTTACCCCGTCTTATTGAAATGGATATAGCGCATTGTCCACAGCGCTTTACGGCGATTATATAATTGTACGTGATTTGATAGTGGTTTGAAACGAAGAATGGTGCTGCTGTTTAAAGTGGGGGTGTCATTTTAGTGACAACAAACCAGGCGCGTGTTAGAGGGGTTGTGGGTCGGGCTGGTCGTAGCTGGGGGGGGGGGCAATGAAAATCTCGGGGGCAGAAAAGTGTTTAGCCATCGCATTGGGAAGACAAAGGGGGTTGGTCGGGGGGGGGGAGTCGGGGGGGGAAAGAGGGCGCCTTGTTTACGACAAATGAAATTTGAACGAGGTTTTAATAGTGTGCAAAGAAGCGCTGAGAAGGGGACACTTGAATTAACACTGAGAAACAGGAAGACAGGTTCTGTGTATATTGAACCTCATTCGCACCATACGTAGCCGACCGTGCTAATCGGGGGTGCAGATGCGTGGATCGGGGAACAAAATGCAAAATCAGGGACATCGTATTGACTGTTAAGAAAGGTAAGCGGGCTAGGGCAGGACACGTCGCTCAAAGTGACGATGGCCGACGGTCGAGACGCACGGCAGTGGCAGCCAAAGGAGGGGAAAGCATGCCAGAGGATGACTACCGTTAACATGGAGTTGAAGAGATCAGCAGCAGGAGTGGGATATGTAATGTTGCATCGCAAGACTGTGACAAATAGTGGCAACTTTGGCTCCAAACATGCAGGCCACTAAATCTCGATTGAAAACTCATTTCTTGAGAACTGTGTTTTGTGTTTCGTTTGTTGTTCTTCCCCCCGCATCTCCGATTAGCACGGTTGGCTACGTACAGTGCGAAATAAATTCAACATACACACATGCATGTGATATGCTGCTTCAACCTCATTTTGGTTTATTTTAATATTTTTCAAATGTTTTGAGATATAAGTGCATCACACATCCAACCGTCACACATCCACCCTCACGGATTAACCGCCCCCGCTCGGCTCAGTATTTATGAATGGTGTAAATGGCATTTCCTATCGAGGTTCACCCTTTCACATGCAGCACTGTATTACTTATCCCGTGAATATTCACTCGTGCATTACTGTAAAGCATGTTGCCATGTTGAAATTAGTTTGCACTTTAGGTTTGTCTAGAAACTGTAAAATTCTAAAAATGTTTACTCATCCAACCTTTTCACATATCCGTCTATACCTCAGTTCCCACTGAGCTGGATATGTACCATTGTGCTGTATTCTTATTGTTTTTATTATGCATATAGTTGAGGAAAACCAGTGTCCAGGGTTGAAATCTGGGTTATCAACTTCTGAGGAGATAATCTTGCTTGGGGCAGAGGACAATTTCTTTGTACGCGAAACAAATTATTTGGTGATGCTGCTGCGTTGGCAGTAGTGCACAAGCATAAATAAAATGAAACTCACCACATTCGTCAACACATTCTCTGTGAGTCGGAGCATAAACCACTATCACGCGAACTGCGGTCATCCTCGCAGCAGCTTTTGGCTGCTGGCCATCGAGCAAAGACAGTCACCGCATCGCGTGCTTTCAGATGCGCTTCTGCGGCCGTTTGGAACGCTCTTCCTTCCGATATTAGGAAGTCACTGGAGCTATGCACTTTTAAATATAGATTGAAATCTCATTTCTTTAGAACTACTTTTTGTGTTTAGTTTGTTGTCCTTTCTATTGTGACCTGGAACATCAAGTGTAATTCTCATGTACACGTATGTGCTTTTGGCTTGTGGTCATTTCATACACATATCTATTGACTGTATCGCATTTGAGTGTAACTGTTTAAACCATTTAACATTCTGTTCTCATAATGTTATGTTTTAACAAGCAGGTTGGTTTATTCACAGTAAAAAAATGGTAAATTAATCGATAAATATCCAACCAAATACTCCAATTTGTTAACAGTAACGCAGTGAATGCAGGGTAAGCCGATTATAGATACTCCACTAAAACAATCAAGAGACAAATTACAGAGAAAACATTTTATATCGCAGCCTCGGCGCATCTCCCACCAATCTGAATGCAATCATTACACCTCGTCTGTAAGATACGGGAGCAATGGCTCTCACGAGGCATTCAATCACCTGTCGAGAAGAAAAGTGAGAGTCATTAAAAATCGGCGGGGTATCTGTAAATGGATGTCCACGTATTATTGCATATGTAAATTACATGTTAACATTGTGTTTGCTGATTACTTGATTTGCCACATCTGGACGGACTGACGGTCACGAGTATTGACAGATGAACACAAATTTGCCCAAAGGTCAAGTCGCAGGTCCCCCTGCTCAGACGCTCGTGAAAGCGACGCTCAGTTCCATCGGTCATCCCGAGATAATGCGAGAAGCTCCAACTCTCTGCACCGTGGCTGCTGTCAACTCTCCGGTAGGAGCGGCAGCCCTGCAATTTCCCACACATGCCCCACGCTGGCAGAAGGGCCTCCATTGGAGGTAACTCTAGAGGGGTATTTTATCGTCTACGCTGGCCAGTCATGTTGGAAGAGGTGGGAGAACCCACAATTCAGTGCGCGCGCACGCGATTGGCCAGTTGACTGATTGTGGCGTATCCCTGAGCGAAGGCAGGGTTGTTTCACGAAATTGCCCATTCAACTGCCGTGCCGGGAGATCACAATGGCGACCTCCGTGGTATTCATTCATATAAATGTAGTCTCTTCTGATTTAATTTATGTTATTTAAATGGAGTGGTACTTTTCTATAAATATATAAAATAGAAGGTTTGTTTTAATGGAGGACATCTCTTTTTTTTTGCAAATATACATTTTTATTTTGTTGTACAATTTATGCAACCTCATTTTAATTGCTTATAATGCTCATCAAATGCGATCTACTAATTAAAGTTATATTTGGCACATTTTCCATGTGCTAGCCAATCAGAAAGTGGTGGAAGACAGGGAATTTGCTTCGATTCATGTTAATATGCACACCTTTAAAGAAGGCTGTTGTACTTTCCAAATAAAATATCAAATATGGAGAAAAATTAAATTAAATTTATTTTTTACTTATTTAATAATAAATGTCGTATAATCCACCGTTGTGAAATACTAATTTTAGTATAAACATCCGTATAAATATTTTAAAATGTTGAATAGTATTATCGTTGAATTATTTGTTTTCACACAATTAATATTTCACAGCTCTAAAACCCCACTGCACATGTTTATCAAAAATGAAACAACACTTAATTTTTATTCGAGTTTTTTTTGTGTACCCAAATATAATAATAATATGCATGCAGTTAATTGTTTTGTAAAATAAATGCAAAAAAATCTTGGCACGTTTAAATGCATGTTAAATCTCTGGAGATCCGCGGTCGCCACAAGGCAGACCTCTTGAGGGTTGTGTCAAATAAACCACAGGAATTGGTAATGCGCATTCCTTACAGAACCCATCAATGGGTCGTTAAGCACAAAAATAATAAAGGAATATTAATTTGACCACATGGTAATTGAAATAAAAGCTGCGTTTTTTATGCCCGAATTCAAAGCATCATATTCAGTCATATGCACATGTGGGGTCATATAACCCCACATGTGCATATGATAACTACAATTACAACTTGTGCTCAATTAGTGCAGCAAGCAGTCGGAAATGCACGTTTATTTTTGCCCAACATTTTATATGCAGACATGGTTAGTTCAGGTTAGGTCAGGGTTAGTTAACATTAGCGCTGGGTTAGTTACTCAAAGTTGCAATTCGCTCTGTGTCAGCTACATTTTAATTGCCCGATATCTAGCCCGTATTTTTCCACATTGTTCTGTACCCAAAATATATTCAATAAGGTCATCCAGAGGTCATCATCCACTTAGATTTTTTAAAGGCACACTTGGCCCATTTGCTAGTATGCTGGTGACTGATTATCTCATATATACTGCTCCCAGTGATGCATCGTGTGGTGTGTGAGCAAGCCAGCTTGTATGTGTACATGCTTTGGCCACAATGAAACCCAAATAGAAATGATCAGAAGCAACAAAAGCTCTGCTTTAATGCGCTGGTGTATCAATCGATAATTCAATTATCACTTTACCTTGCATTGTATCTGGTGGAATGTATCGATATCTTTGCAACTGATTTTAGATTTTAGAGCAAACAGTCGTGTTTCCATTTTCATGTGTGAATGTTATTGGCAATGCAATTAGCAGTGACAAGGCAACATATTGTAAAATTAATAATAGTTTTCTTCCTCTAGTAAGCTAAATCGTGTATCGTTATGAGGTACATTTTGGGGGGGAACATGCAATCTTTAGATTTGTTCAAGGGTTTCAGAATATGGGTTTATAAGACGATGTGATATTTTCTAAAGTTTGATGAACATTTTCTACATTTTTACCAATAATCGAGTCACCTTGAACCTGATCTTATCAGATCTTGCAAGCAAAGTACCTCAAATTGTGTCTTTAACCCCAGTACTAAGAGGTGGCTAGTAGATAGCGATCCAGAAATGGATAATTGCATTTAAATGTGCGGAGCTTTGCGTGTTACGCCCGTGTATTCATGGGTTTTCTCAGGGTACTCCTGTCTGTTCCCGCATGCCACTCATTCATGTACTTGGCCAAACATCCCAAAGCCTTGGAAATTCATTGAGGCTTTCCAAAGCAAAGGCTATTACTGTGAGTACTCCTACTTTAGTATGGATTGTTGTGATGGTATTGTGGTAGCAACATCTGCGCTCGCAACTTGGCGACCTGACTTCAGTTCCCATCCTCTGCTGACATCAGTGACGAGCGACATCTGAAGATGTCACGTGGCCCTCTTCACAAACCCGCATTGAGCGGTGCGGTGAAGTATGGTTAAACAACAGTGACCGACCGTTATTATTGTTTTCGCACATTCAATGAGATACACCCAATGGCTTTGCAAATAGATCGGGTCACTTTCAATTAACACGTTTTCAAATCAAGTAAAAGTAGGCGTGTAAATTGAAAGGGGCTTTTTGCAATGCTGCAATCAATAAAGCACCTCTGATGATAGAGTATTCCACAGAAGTCCATCATTACACATTTGTCTTGTTTGTTTTTAGGTGCTGGTAAGTGGCTTGTTTGGTGTGGGGATGTGAATTTGTATGGGGAAAATAATGTTCAGCCCTTTGTTAATCCACTGCTCTAAGCACCGCAGTGCTGAATGTGCTCAGTCACTATCCCCAGCCATGAACTATCCACTGTTAGATGAAGACCTCCGCAAAACCATCACGATGCCCCACGGGCCCTCGATAAAAACAATCCATTCACCTCGTGCACACGATCTCATAACTTCATCTCTGCAGAGGTGTCCTCTTGGGGATGTTTTATAAACAACTATAAAATATTAATATTTTACCAGGTAAGGCCCAATTGGCCGCACAGCTGAAGGGTACGTTTTCTGTAAGTTGGGGTAAGATATAATCTTCAAGGACATCAGGCAATGGCATATGATGGTATTGCCAAGTTACTCTCCAATGTTAGATGTCCCATTCCTATTATAGGCAGATCTAGAAATTAAAATGCTTGTCTGTACCGATATACAAAGAGGACAACTCGAATGTGAATTATGGTAAATAACATAAAATAGTTTGTTTTATGTACACAAATTAAAACGAAACAATGTTTATTTTTCACCAGGTAAGGCCCACTGAGCTATATAGCTCTTTTTCAAAAACGACCTGGCCACAAATCATAACTCAACGATGTGGCTAATCATATGGCAATGTATTCCAGCCAAATACTCTAAACGCAACGTTGATTCTAAATGTGGAGAGAAAAACCGGAGGACCCAGAGAAAAATCCACAAGGCCACGGGGAGAGAGAGAGACACACAAACTTCAATTATACAGCAGGCGTCAGAGTCGGGATCGAACCCACGAACAGGCGAGGGAGATAACATAACATGCCCAAGATGTCCTCTTGGGGCATGTTCCTTCATGTCGGCAGTCTCGATCGCTGGTCCTTCTAGCGACGTGCCCTGCCCATGCACGCTTGGCTTTCTTAACAGTCGACGTGGATCTAACTTGTCTTCGTTTTCTAATCCATGTGTTCCTTTCCCTATCTCTCATTCTGATCTCTAGCATGCATCTCTCTCCATACTACTTGATTCACTGTTCAGTGTGTTTCATTTTCTTTATAAGTGTCCCTGTTTCTGATCTGTATTTCATAGCCAAATTTCTACATGGATAGGTTTATCATTAATTTATGTGGAGCTATTTTTATGCAATGAAGACTGTCATCAGCAAAGCTTGATTGGTTAATACTCCCTCTATTTATATGTATGCCTCTGTATAACCAATCCAGTTTTTGGCGATACAATTATTCCATATTGATGTTTTGTTTTTTGTTATTGCTGTGCTCATGCAACAGGGATCTCCCTTGTAAAATAGCCAGGGAACTGGCGAAACAGGGGTCATCTATGTGTAGTGAGTGGCTTCCGAGACACGTCGTTATTTATTATGAACACACTGGGCGATACATTTATGTAACGCAGCTACACATAGCCCACCCTATCACACAACCCCATCGTCGGCATCCAATTACGCAGCTGTCCAACTAGCACAGCGACGGCGACGATGAGAGCCTTGCAGAAGATTGGCGACGTGGTCGGACGACGAAGAGAGATGATGGCGAGCAGCGACGCAGCCAGGACCCAGGACCCGCAACAGCACCGAACCTCTGGTGCCTCTGGTTCGGTCCCCCTTATATACGCCCCAGCGCGGCCAAGCCCCGCCTTCGACCACGCCCCCTTCCAGAACCTTCAAGCAGGTTCCCAGAGCTTCATCTGACTGCCTTTTCATCTTTACCCCAGATACGCCCCCCTCATAATTAGGCATTACGTAATATACCCCTAACCGCGATTACCCCTTCAGGCCAACAGATGCAACAGACCGAAATAAACTTAAACTTCTGTCATTATATTCGGATAATGAGGAGGAAGCCATACTCTTTGGTTCTTTCGGTAAAGTCACGTAGGTATAAAATTAAATAAATCACGACGTTTCGGGCACAACACACGCGTCCGTCATCAGGTGGGACGTTTGTGTTGCGCCCGAAACGTCGTGATTTATTTTATTTTCTACCTACGTGACTTTATCGAAAGAACTAAAGAGTATGGATTCCTGCAGTCAGGAAAGCTTCAAATCAAGATTAATGAGGAGGAAGTTCCAGATGTCACGCTATGAGAAGTAAACACTGCCCTTCACAATTTGAAGTAAGTGAAAGCCTTTGTTGGCTCTGAAGAGGCATTGACTGAGTGGATCTCGAATATGATTAATAGTCGTACGTGACAGTTTCGTTCGCCGAGTACGCATAGTCTGGCGGAAGCTGTCATAATGATCTCATTCCGTACGGCAGGTGCCACCGCAACGGGCACATCGAGAGTGCACCGGCCTATCCGTACCGGCCATTTACGTTTCGCGAGCGAACAAAAAGGAGCACCGAATTAGAAGGTGGCGCGGTGACGGCTCCACCCGGCATGCAGAGCGCAGTCGCACGCGCGTGTGGAGTGGTCGTCAGTAGCTGTGGACGAGGGCAGGCTTTTGATATCATTTAATCTCATTTCAGACCCATTATCCCTCAAGCCACTGACAATCAATGTCAGTGGCTTGAAGGGGCGAGGGTGTGTCGGGGGGTGGGTAATAGGGGAGCAGTTTCTGAACCAATTGAGGCGGGGGGGGGGATGCCTTGGCATTGTGAACACCCCTTAGGGAAGCAGCGACTGTTTGAGGGGTGAGTGGGATCTCAGATGTAACATCACTGAATCATGAGATATTATTTACTTAGCCCCGGGAAAGGTCCAGTTGACACGTTTTGGGGCTACATCACTCGAGGTGTTCTCGCTTTTGTTTCGCATTTTCACAAATAGTTCTGCATTTTGATTTTAAACGTCGTGGTTCGCCGCATGTCAGATCTGTTGAGCCAGAAATGCAAAAAAACAGGAAAACAACAATTTCCTACAGTAAAAACAAATTGCTCACCATTCATTTACCATTGTGGCTATCGGCAAACATCTTAGTCGAAAATTCTGCGAAAAACTCGTGAATTGATTAAGCTGTACGATGTAGTATGAGTCATCATCCCTTTGTGCTTTGGAAATTGATGTTAAAAAATTACTCAGGTTAATTAGAACTAGACGGCTTTGCAAAACCAGCTGAGGGCACTGTTGCAACATGAATTAACGTTTAAAAAATATAAACTGTTGTTTCATATTTTTTTATTCTTGGTATTACAGTATCACTTAAACGGTAAGTACACCAAACACAAGTCAATATGCGCTGTCTCAAAACTTACAGTGTTTGTTTGAGCACAACGGGAATTTATGTTTGCACAAATTCGATAACAAATGGGTGACCTGTTTGAATGTATGAGTCAATATCCGAGTGTTTGGTCCCAACGTTATAGACGGACCTTTTGAAGGGCCTGTGGGACAGGCGGGCAGCACGGTGACCAATATGGATGACCGAGCACTGTGGCGCTGTGGCTTCTCTAGCTCGTCTGGCCTCTCTCACTGCGGCGCAGTCACTGACGAAGAGAGCGTGAGACGTACAGGGTGCGCCACGTGTCTTGTGACCCCCATTTAATGTCATTTGTAGTTCAGTGTTAATGTGGCCATCGTATTGAGGTGTGGTCTGGGACTGTTTTAATGTTGTTTTTGCCACCCTGCCCAACCTTGATGAATCGGACTTATACAATTTATTTACGTATTATATATTTATACAAGCTGGCCCATAAGTCTGGAATTATATGGAAAAATAAATAATTCTTTTCTTTTTGTTTCGGCAGGCCTAAGCTGTATCTGAGTAAGGAAGAACGAGGCCAGATCATTCTACTCGTCGGAGTCAGAGGGAAGTCGCCCTTGAATTTAACAGACTGCATCCAGACCGCAAGCCAATAATACAGAGCTGTGTTTTCCGTATGATTCCAAACTCATGGGACACCCTGTATTTTGTGACTTGCTTACCTTTTTCTCTATTTTGCCCTCCTATCGTTGTTGTTGATGTTGTTGCATTGTTTGTCGTTGTAACTTGCTGCGCGACCCATAGTGGACATCTGTGGAAAAGAGCATCGTGGCTAATCGGATTCCCTCTGCAGTCTAAATACAGCTTCTGATCATTCTCTCAAACTTAATATTGTTTAAGGGAGGTTTATTTTCAACAAATTAGCATGCGAAGGATATATTTTTAGGGGTAAATTATTTGGGGGTCACGAGACATCTGGACCACCCTGTAGACATGAGTGAAGCATGATTGTGAAATATGATAGCATTGTGTGGTGGTACCAAAGCGCTTCAGCCGTACACTATGCCATGACTGCCTGCGCACAATCAAATATAACCTTTATTTTGCCATTGTTTAGGATGTTTTAATTGTAGTTAGCCTCATAGAAAATCCTAAATGTTATTTATTTTGTGTACATTCATGTTGCTTAGTCATCATCATCATCATCATCGGCCTTGGGTAATCCACTAATATGGGAAGGCCTATGCAAGCCACCGCCGTCTTTTCAGATCCTGCCAGGTACTAGTTCACCCAGCACCTGCACGCAAATTGATGTCGTCACTCCGTCTCTGCGTTGGACATCATCTGAGAAACGTTCCATTGCTTGGCTGCCACTCCATCGTTATTCTTCTCCGTCGACCATCATCGTCCCTTCCAGCAACATGTCCTGCCCTAGCCAACTTATTTTTTATCACCCTCACACGGCCCCTGGTTCACACGGCCTTCTGAGAGTGCATACTTTCAGCCGTCCTCAGGTGAAGAACAGGGCTGTCGGAAAGACAGCCCTGTTCTTCACCTGAGGACGGCTGCTTGCGTTGTGGCCGAAACGTCATGAGAATTGTATTTTATTATGTTTTATTTTTATTATTTTATTATTTCCCTTCTACGTGACTTTACCAAAAGAACCAAGAAGATGAATCCCTGCAGTCACGAACGCTTTAAATCGAGATGCAAATACTTCTTCAGAGTTACGTTTATAACATCTCAATTATCATTCATCTGAATGTTTTATAACCCATGTGTTCCTCATTCCGTCTCATTGTAATTCCCAGCATGCACCTTTACACGCTTTATCGTCCACTTGTCAGTTGTTTGTCCATTTGTTATTGACCGTGTTTTTAAACCAATATCATAGCTGATATAAAAAAAAACGAATTCAGAACAGTTTTCATGAGAGGTGGTGACATCTACTATAGATGCCACTAAAAATCACACTGCCCTCCCTTTTAACCTGTCAACTTCTAGATCTATGGACGCACATGGAGCCAGCTGCAGCTCCAGACAGGCCCAAAGTCTTGTCAAGCACATTAAGTGTTAAATATTTCAATTTCCTACAGATGTTAATGATACAAATGTTCATATTCTTTGGGTCTTTCGGTAAAGTCATGTAGATAGGTTCGAAGAAAATAACAAAAAACCACGGCGTTTCGATTGAAACGCAAGCGGTGCGATCGAAACGTCGTAGTTTTTCGTTATTTTTTGTTATACGTGACTTTACCGAAAGACCCAAAGAATATTAATTCCTGCAGTCAGGAAAGTTTTAAGTCAAGATTTGATACAGATGTTCACGATGAATATGTATGTGTCCATTATGTTTGCCTGCATGTCATTTATGCTGCAAAAAATATGGAATGATTTATCCTTTTGCTCAATGTATTTCTGAATTCCTCCTCGCATTAAGATACTGAGCTCTTCGCTCGTGTTTAGGCTTTTGGGAACCTTCCCCGACTGGCCGTGTCCTCTCCGCGTGCATCGTGTGCACGTTGCAGGCCAGGGAGTCGAACCGATTGAGTTTCGGCCACAGTTTGGGTCAAAGCAAAATCTCGGAAGGTTCAGTTGGGGTTATCTTATTGTTGAAAGTCAGTTTAAACTCCGTCAAATTTGAATATTAACTCAAAAGCTATATGGTGAAAGCCTTAATGTGCAATCTACATTGTAGGTTACACTGCCGGCTACACAGGGTGTGTGTCTATTTTTAATATTAATTTATATTTTGCTAAGTTTGATCTAATACGCTTTGTTTATTGTGAAGCAGGGAGAGTGATCAATGTGTTTGCGTTGCTCCTCTGATGGCGTTTCCCGCTCCGTGTTTGCAAGATGCAGTGAGACGGAGCTGCGGAGAGACCGTGCGTGCGTGCAGACACAAGCGGAGATGCAAAGAGACAAGGTGGAGGCACAGCCAATTTCCTTTGAATTAAATGAATGAATCCTTCGATTTTTATTTTCCCGATAAACTTGCCGATCGGACGAAATCAATATTCTCTCCATGTTGGCATTTAAATGTAATGCTAAGGGATGCACTGCAGCATCACATGAAGGATTCAAGTATATGTGATACACACTGTGCAATGTGTGTTGCTTTGTTTCTCATGCTTGTATGCATTATTGCAAGTGCTCAGGTACGGTACGTTCAATAATACTTCATTTGAGCCAGACCAGCGTAAGTGGGTGGCACAGAAGGGAGGGTTACCCATGAATAATAGGCATGTAATCGGAAGGATTATAATTTGTGCAGGTGCTGTTAGGTAACAGCACCGCAGCATAACACTTACGTAACTTGTTTGTTATTCTTCATGGTTAAATGAGATTGATAATACAAAACAAACACCATTACATATTTTTCACCAAATTAAAACCGAAGTCATTGTTGATTTAATGGAAAAATCTATTCAACTAACATTTACGCAATTAAAAGAATAAAACGTAATTTCACCAACCTTTCACTGACCTGTAGCTATGTGACTGTGATACGGTGGTCCAGATGTCTTGTGATTCCCCCCCCCCCCCCAATTAATTGACCCCTAACATTTTTTTCCTTTGCTTATTCGTTTCTGTTTTCACACCCCATTGGTATAAAACATATTATGTTTTAGAGAATTAAATGGGGGTCACGAGACATCTGGACCACGCTGTAGTATTTTCGTTATAAGTTACGAACCTTTGTCAATCTGTAATAAACGACTGGACCACGATGTCTGGCTCAGTGTCCTTTATTATTCGGTTCGTGCTGTACACCCACACGGCTGTCTTTACTCTGTAGCTTCTCCACGGTGCTGACTCCAATGTCGGCCCGATCCACAACAGCAGCTCCGCTGCTGTTTCTCTCACACAGCCCCCCTTGGCTGTACTCTCTGCTGCTCTTCTCCCTCCGCAGCTCTCAGAGCTTCTTGCTCTCTCTCTCTCTCTCTCCGCAGCTCCTCCTGGCAGCCACACCGCTGCCTCTAACAAGCAGCCCCCTCTCTCTCTCTCTCCGCAGCTCCTCCTGGCAGCCACACCGCTGCCTCTAACACGCAGCCCTCCTGGCTGTCTCCTCCCCAGCTGCACACCACTCCGCAGCTTCCTCTTATCTTCGGGGTTGGCTCCCGATGGCCGTCGGCGCCCCCCCTCTCCACACTTGCCCGCGTGGCCTCACTCTTTTCCGCTCACACCCCGACTGCCTTCCCCTTCCGGTTTACCCGCTTAAAGCCCCGAACCTTCCCCCCACGTCACATGACTCCACCCCCCGTGACGTCACCTCCGGAAGGTCGCTTACGCCCGCATTACACCACCCTCCCCCGTAGAAAAATCCCAGCCGACCTCGGCTGACTAATAGCAAATCGTAATGCGGCGAACCGAGCTTCCCCCCCTAAAGGACACTAAGCATATAATGTAACAACAAGAACAACAACAACGCAATTAACATCAACGAACGTACAAAAGCATGCAATAAATACAACTGTAAGAAAAAAATAACAAGACAGCAACAATCAACGAAACGTAAGCGATTTGGAACGTGTGCGGGTCGCCGGCCCGTCCCGGACGGTCGGCGGCCCACTCGCAGAACGGGAACGCGATGAAAGTCGAGGAATGACAGGGGGTAATCCCCCTGTCGTAGCCGGAAGTCCACCGACGTCCCGTGTCCCTAAAGAGTTAGTCTTGGGCTTGTCCTGTGACCGTGCCCGCAGCTGGGTCGGAAGAGCTGCAGGGCTCGAAGGTCCCGCAGACCTGGCAGGCGTCCTCCGAGCAGGGCCCCTCGTCCCCCGCAATGTCACGGCCGGCCTGTCTGGAACAGGTACGACAGGCTCTCTAGCGAGATCAATGGACGCAGGCAGGGGAGAGTCAGCAGCAACAGACCCCGGCAAGGCAACATTGGGGGATGACGCATCATGTAAGGGAGCAACATATGGTTTCAAGCGCGACGTATGCACAACCCAGCGACGAGACCCAATCTGGACGCGTGCTGACTGTGGGTTGGGAACCGCAATGAGGCGTACGGGACCATGCCAGGGTTTGTGCAATTTCGGCGAGGTCCCCGGACGTACCTGTGGACAATGAAGCCAGGCTAGGTCCCCAACCTTCCAAGGGCACTCCCCCTCAGACCGTCGCGCATATCGCTCGTTCCGGGCCTGGGCTTTGGCCGTAGCCACGCGGGCATTCTCCCGCGCCTCCGTGACTCGGCGAACCGTGTCCTGAATGTATTCAGGAAGTGGTTTACGAGGTCCCTTCACCCCAGTTCCCAATTGCACATCCACCGGCGGCACGTTTTCCCGACCATACATAAGGTAAAACGGCGAATATCCTGTAGCCGCATGAGGCGTCATCCTGTATGCCGAAAGCACCCCGGGGATGTGCAGATCCCAATCTGATTGTTGTTCACTCACGGTATGGCAAAGCATGGCAGACAACGTCCTGTTCAGCCGTTCAACCATACCATCCGTCTGCGGATGGTATGGGGATGTCCGTACTTTCTTAGTCCCAAGGCCCGCGCACACTTCCGCCAATAATTTAGAAGAGAAATTCCTGCCCTGGTCCGTGAGGAGTCTCTCAGGCGCCCCCTTATCCATAATATACCCAAACAAAAAGGCGTCGGTAATGGCCGCGGCCGACTGATCGGGCAACGGCCAGGCCATCGGCCAACGGGAGAGGTACTCAACCCCTACCAGCAAATATTTATTACCCCTCGCCGATGGTGGAAAAGGTCCCAATATGTCCAGCGCCACCAATTCATTGACTCGAGACACCTGAATCGACTGGAGAGGCGGCACGTAAGGATGTTTCGGCGGCTTACGTTGTGCACACGCAGGGCACGCGCGCACGTGCCCTACGACATCTGTCGCCATGCCGTGCCAAAAATAATGACGTTGCAACGTCAACAAGGTCTTCTGCACCCCTAAATGTAAGAGAGTGTCACAATGGAGGGTTCTAATCAACTCGAACCGCAAGGACGTTGGTACCACCAGGCGCCAACGTTCCTGGAACCCCTCCCGCCACATAAGCAGACCATCTCGGAGAGCGGTTTGCGGCCCCACAGCCGTACTCGGACTCCCATTGTCCTTAGCAGACCGCTTCCGCAAGGACACCAATGACTCATCCATCATCTGTTCCCGGATCCAGACAGACCGCGGCAGATTCAAAACCCCGTCAGCCGGTCCCGGTTCCATCGGAGTGTCCGACTTCTCGACGGCCAACGTGAGCGGCTGAGGGGGGTTTGGAATCGGCGAACACCTATGCGTCCCCGACTCACATTTACAAGGGGCGCGCCGCGGTAATCTGGAAAGTGCGTCAGCGTTCGCATGGCGCACTCCCTTCCGATGTTGAATTTGGAAGGAAAATTCCTGTAGCGTGTCCAACCAACGTGCCAACTGTCCGGATGGCTGGTCAATTTTAAGGGCATATTGCAAGGCCGCATGATCCGTACGCACAATAAAAGAACGACCGTAGAGGTATGGTCGAAATTGCCGTAGGAAAAAAACAACCGCCAATAGTTCTCTGCGAGTGACACAGTAGCGGGTTTCCGCAGGAGACAAGACTCGGCTACCATACGCCACGACACGCTCTACACCCCCTTTAGACTGTGATAACACCGCCCCAATACCTGTGTCACTCGCGTCCGTATCAAGAATGAATGGGTGATCGAAATCGGGATAATCCAATGTTGGGGCCGTGGCCAATAGATCACGCAGACTCCGAAAGGCCGCCTCCTCCGGCTGTCCCCAAACAAACTTCCGTCCTTTACCCGTAAGGAGATGCAAAGGCCTCGCAATCGTCGCAAAACCCGGCACGAATCTTCGGTAATACGAGGCAAATCCCAAAAACCGCCGAACATCCCCCACGGTGGCCGGAGTCGGCCAATCCCGGACGCACGCCGTCTTTTCCGGATCCGTGGACACTCCCTCAGCGCTCACGATGTGCCCCAAATAGCGGACGGACCGTTGCAGTAGGTGACATTTCTTTGGTTTGAATTTCAATTTGGCAGAACGCATCCTCGTGAACACTGTCTCCAGCCGCGTCAAATGTTCATCGAATGTGCGGCTGAAGACAATGATATCGTCCAAATATATAAGACATGTCTCCCACTGCAACCCCGTCAAAACGAGCTCCATCAATCTTTGAAATGTAGCAGGGGCCGCATTCAATCCCATCGGGAGACAGTTGAATTGAAATAACCCCTGCGGCGTACGGAATGCGGTTTTCTCCCGTGAGGACTCGTCAAGGGGGAGCTGCCAAAATCCCGAAGAGAGGTCCAGTGTGGAAAAGAACTTAGCCCCCGACAATGCGTCGAGGGAGTCATCCATACGCGGCAGGGGGTACGCATCTGCCACCGATATCTTATTCAATTTGCGGAAATCAACACAAAATCGCAATTTGCCATCCTTCTTCTTAACCAAAACGACTGGAGCGCCCCATGGGCTGTTAGATGGCGATATAATGTCCGCAGCCAACATGTCTTCCACTGCCCCCCGTACGTGTTCTCGCTCCGCAGGACTCATCCGATGCGAATTTAATCGAATAGGGGCAGCATCGCCCGTCTCAATGTGATGGTAAAGCAAGGAAGTGCGGCCCAAATCCAAATCATCGGAGCTGAACACATCGGAATATGTCAACAACAATTTACGCAGCCCACCACGTTGCTCCATGGACAGGGAAGAATTTTCGTCACATAAATGAGCAACCCAACGATCATCCGAACTCCTTGGCTCGGAAACCCCAGCAACAACTCCCCGGCTATGTGGACAATCATGGGTCGCAAACGCCGTAGTGGCATGTGCCACAACCGTACCGGCCGGGACACGGACGTTTTCTCCCCCCGCATTAAGCACCTGTAAAAACGGTAATTGATCCGGCCGGACGATGGTCTGTGCCCCCACTAACGCCAACCCGGTTGATATCGTGGCGGACGGTGACAACAAGACCCCTACTGCTCCTAGCCGATCAGGCAGGGGCTTCCGATACCGCAAGGGTATAAGCATCTGTGTACCAGGTGGGATGTCCACAGATGCGACGGACAGCGCCTGCACTTGTACGGCCGAAGCAGGTCGCCCCCAGGGCGACCGCAGGAACGAGATTTGACGGCCCCCCGGCAGTTCAATACAATTCTCATTGATTTTGATCAAAATGGGCATCTTAGCCAAAAAATCGGTGCCTAACAAACAAGGAACCGCCAAAGATCTCGATATCAACACAACACCCGAGGCCGACACATCCCCAATAGATATCTTAGCATCCACCTGACCCACGATACCCATGCTACCCCCGTTCGCAGCGACGCACGACCCATAAACCGGACGCACAGCCCCCGACGGAATGCCCAACAGATGGAAAATGACATCCGATATAATAGTCGCAGACGCCCCCGAGTCAACCAAAATGCGCACGTCCACACCTTGTATGGACCCCGGTACAGTGGACGAACCCGTAGCGGCCGCGACAACTCTCCGTGCCAATTTGCGCCACTGCGTAACTGAATGAAAAGGCCCCGTCGATGGCCTTTCTTTAACAACAACAATAGGATCGCGCAACACAGGTGGTGGGTGAGGTGGAAAGCCTTGCCGAGTGTCTGGTGCGTGCCGACATGCCTGTTTCGGAGGATCTTTAGCCGACTTGACCGGTGCCGAGGCCTCCTGCTGCGGCGGAGCCGGGAAGCGGGCCCAGCAGTCTCTGGCGTAGTGGCCCCTATGCCCGCAGCGGAAACATTCGGCCTCGTTGCGCCGAAGCGCAGGCCTCGCCTCCTGACGGCCCCGTTCTGGTAGCACCGCGCGCGGTCTCGGCCCGCCGCGTCCCGTCCATGGAGCGGAGGCGGCCGTCAGTTGTTGAGGGCCCCGGTCATCCGGAACATAGACGGCCTGCGCAGGGTTCCACCCCAACGCCTCCCCTTCTTTGACGGGCCCCCCCGTCCACGCCGTCACTTGTTTCCAGCGACGGAGGTTGAATTGCGCATCGAGACACTTAGCAGCCATCCGGGAAGTTAGCTTCTCATGCCCACACACAGGCATGGGGATCCCTAGATCCCGAGACAGCTCCAACATTTTCCCTAATATGAGAGGCTCAAGCAGGTCCTGTGGCGTCTCAGGATAAGCTGCCATGGCCAGCTCCAGCACCGCACCCCTGAGCGCCACGGGCGACTCCTCTGGTGCTCGTTGTCGTTGAGCGAATCGCCGATGCGCATCATCTGGTGGCTCATAAGCATCGGCCATTTCTTGAAAAACACCACGTAAAGTTGCCTTCTTATCGGTCGCTATGGAACGGAAGAATCGGACAGATTCGTCGTCCAGGAAAGTCGGCAACACCTCCAAAGCCTCCGCATCGGTCCATCTTGCTGTGCGTACCGCCGCCAAGAAGCGGCAGGTGAACGCGCTCCAGTCCCCACCGACGGAAAATTCTTTAACTGTTGTAAGGTGGCGACTCCGACTCCTCTTCCCGCCGTCTTCCAATGGTGGTGGTTGTGATGGCAAATTCAAAATGGCGTCGGCCCGCGGCGTGGCCAAGATGGCGGTTTGGCGCCACGGAGCGCGCAAAATGGCGGCCTCTTGCCGCGTGGGCAATGGCGGCGGCAGGACAGGCAACGTGGCGGCCCGCGGAGCACCACTTGCATCATCCATCGTCCCTGGCGCGACGAGATGGCATAGATGCGCCAGGACGTCCTTAAGTGCCTCCAGTTGTACCGCCATCGCTTGCCATCGTTGATCCGCGTCTGATGATGTCGACGGACCCGCCACCGCGCCAACATCCTCCACTCCCGTTCCCGTGGTCTCCTCAGCCGGGCTCTCCTCCACCACCCCAACAGGATCCGCGGTTGGAGGGAGTTCGTCGTCGTCGGACGAAGAAGCCGATGCAGGCGCCGGATTAACTTTCTTCCTCACTTGTTTCGACATGCCGTTGCACTTCCGACACCAGTGTAATAAACGACTGGACCACGATGTCTGGCTCAGTGTCCTTTATTATTCGGTTCGTGCTGTACACCCACACGGCTGTCTTTACTCTGTAGCTTCTCCACGGTGCTGACTCCAATGTCGGCCCGATCCACAACAGCAGCTCCGCTGCTGTTTCTCTCACACAGCCCCCCTTGGCTGTACTCTCTGCTGCTCTTCTCCCTCCGCAGCTCTCAGAGCTTCTTGCTCTCTCTCTCTCTCTCCGCAGCTCCTCCTGGCAGCCACACCGCTGCCTCTAACAAGCAGCCCCCTCTCTCTCTCTCTCCGCAGCTCCTCCTGGCAGCCACACCGCTGCCTCTAACACGCAGCCCTCCTGGCTGTCTCCTCCCCAGCTGCACACCACTCCGCAGCTTCCTCTTATCTTCGGGGTTGGCTCCCGATGGCCGTCGGCGCCCCCCCTCTCCACACTTGCCCGCGTGGCCTCACTCTTTTCCGCTCACACCCCGACTGCCTTCCCCTTCCGGTTTACCCGCTTAAAGCCCCGAACCTTCCCCCCACGTCACATGACTCCACCCCCCGTGACGTCACCTCCGGAAGGTCGCTTACGCCCGCATTACAAATCCACTGCATGCTTGAATGCCTCTCCATGCTGGGGCTGATTGACTATACTTCGGTAGAGACGTTTGCAAAACGCTTTCTGAATTAAATGTAATAATTAGCTGCTAATCCCCGTACACAAGAAACACGAAGGGACGGTTTATGGTGAACTTTGCCTGAATCACCGAGTCGTCTCTCCTTCACAACGGCTTGCTAAGTGCATGCGCCGAGTACTATCGTCTTGATGATAGGACACCATCTTGCCCCAGCCTACACCATTGACATGCTGCACCCACATATCCTCTCAAGGTCATTAAGATCTCTGTATTCCCAGCTCGAGGTTTTGGTCTATGGGTGACCGAGATTTTTCCCGTGTAGCCCCCAGGCTATGGAACGCTTTTCTACAAAGTGTCAGGGATCTCTGAGTATGTGAAAATTTAAAAAAATGCGCCTTAAACCCTATTTATACGTTTCTGCTTATTCAACTTTTAGTTAATTTAGTAAATGATTCTTAAAATGTATTTATCGTATTATGTTTATGCTGAGTGTCTGCTGCTGCTGTGTCCTGTACAGAGCTTTGAGATCCTTGATGACAAGTGCTATATAAATGTCATTATTATTACACTGTGTAACAATTTTTTGTTGTTCCTGGGTAGTAAGTGTTATTTCCTAATTGCTTATGCCTCAAAAGTACAGAAAATGGCTATTATTCCACACAAACTTTGCTTTTGTGACCAGGACAGTGATATTTTAAAATGTGCCTATTTATCAGAACATTCCAGATAGATGCAGTGCTAAGTAAACTTGGAGTAACTTCTTGAACATTATATAACTTTCCAATAACATAAATGGTAGTATAAATACAGGGACCTTAAGCCCACCAGTTCAGTTTAGTTCCAGCTGCCTAACTGGATACATATCTGCATTTTTCTGAGATGGCATTAAGAGGCTGCAAGCATCCGGCAGATGCATTTTGCTATGTCTGCGGCCAATTTATCAAGACGAGAGCGAAAAAGTACTCTGTGGCAGCATCTGTTAATAGGTGTGAGGCCTACAAGGCATATTTCGGCATGCCTGTCGGGGATGAAGACAAACCCTGGGCACCTCATTTCACCTGCGAGCAATGCAAAAAAACTCTGGAAGGTAAGATGTACAATTGTTGCTCGGAATTTGATGTTATAAAATTATATTTAAATTTTATGAATTGTAAAGTTTTTCATTTTAAAATGATTTACAATTGTCAATGTTATTGAAAAAATATATAATATATGAAAAATGTTGCGAGAATCTATTACACATTAGTCATGGGTGAAATAAATGTATTATTGTAGGATGGTACAGAGGGGAAAAGAGAGCCATGAAGCTTGCTATCCCAAGAATTTGGCGAGAACTCACTGACCACTCAAGCAACTGCTACTTCTGCATGGTTGACCCTTCCAAACGTCGGACTGGCAAGAATGTACCTGCTATCACGTATGCGGACCTTCCTTCGTCCATCGCCCCGGTGCCACACTGCTATGAGCTCCCGTACCCACTCCTCCAGAGAGAGAGCAGCCGTCTTTAGAAGAGAGCTGCAAGTCAGAGAGCGAGGAAGACGTTGTAGATCCAGATGTCAATTTCAGAGGTGGAGCTGAGGAGAGAAACCCATACTACCCCAACCCAAAAGATCTCAACGACTTGATCAGAGATCTTGGTCTCACCAAGTCCAATGCTAAGCTTTTGACATCTAGGCAGTAAAACTTGTTGGATAAAAGTGTGCAAGTCGCAGATCAGAGGAACCGTCACCAACCTTTTTGTAGCTTCTTCACCCGTAAAGATGGGCTATGCTTCTGCCACAATGTGACCAGTCTGTTCGAGGCAATCGGAATCGCCTGTAACCAGAATGAGTGGCGCCTCTTCATTAACAGCTCATTCAGGAGCCTTAAAGCCGTGCTGCTCCATAATGGTAACACGTACCCTTCTCTTCCCCTGGCTCACTCAGTGCACCTCAAAGAGGATTACAACAGCATCAAGACCTTGCTGGACTCCTTGAAGTATGATGAGTACGGCTGGGAGGTCATCGGAGACTTCAAAATGGTGGCATTCCTGATGGGTCTCTAAGGCGGTTTTACCAAGTTTCCCTGCTATCTTTGCCTTTGGGACAGCAGGGACACCAAGGCGCACTACCACAGGTATGGCTGGCTACAGCGGACTGAGTTCACAGTGGGGAGGAACAATGTCAAGTGGGAGCCACTGGTGGATCCCCGGAAGGTGCTGATACCACCACTGCACGTCAAATTGGGACTTATGAATAAATGTGTCAGAGCTGTAGATAAGGAGTTGGCAGTCTTCAAGTACCTTCAAGACTTCTCCCCTAAGCTGTCTGAGGCAAAGATCAAAGCCGGTGTCTTCATCAGACCACAGATAAAGAAGATCCTGGAGTGCAATTCATTATCCAAGAAGCTCACTAGTAAGGAGAAAGCAGCTTGGAATAGCTTTGTCACAGAGGTTCGTGGCTTCCTGGGCAATCACAAGGTCGAAAACTATGTGGAGCTATGTAGAGCTGGTTGAGACTCTGATGTTCATCTTGATAACTTCAAGGAGAACATCGGAGCGTACTCGGAGGAGCAAGGTGAACGCTTCCACCAGGATATACTGGACTACCAAGGACAGTATAACGAGAACATGATGGGAGACTACATTTGGGGGCTGATTCGTGAAAGTGATTTCCAGTATAATTGTAAATCTCGAAAAACTACTCACTTCTAAATCTTTTGTAGTCATTTTTGTACTACTTTTGGTATAAATACATGTTAATTTTGATTAATGTTTTTATTTCTGACTTTATGTAAACGAAAAGACACATATTCGCCCGTTTTCTCATTGAAAATAGGTAAATTTCAAAATATCACTGTAATAATAGCCATTTTCTATACTTTTTTGGCATAAGCAATTACGAAATAACACTTACTACCCAGGAACAAAAATCGTGTTACATAGTGTTATCTGGAGAAGTACCAGTCTAGCGGTCGCCAAGACACACCACTGGGGGCGGAACAGTAGAACAACCTTGGGCGTGTGCATAACTTACACGTTACATCATTACATCAGGGATGGGGGAGGGGATCATCGGGACCACCGGCTGCAGCTCACCTGAGTGGGGGAAGTGGGAGGAGGGGTGGAAGGTGATTGGCCAGGAGGGTTCAAGCGAAAAGGTAGGAAAGGGTGGAAGGGAAGAGCGGCAGATCGGCCCATCTGCCAGGCGACTCTCTACTTGTACGTTGGTCTGTTCGGGGTGCCACGTTGGCAAGATGTTAACTACCTCACCTGGCATACAGGAGGTCGTGATTTCGATCCAGACCCTCATAACTGTATATTTTGAGTCTGCGTGTCTCTCTCCCCATGGTCGCGTGGATTTTTCTCCGGGTGCTCCGATTTTTCCCTCCACATTTAGAATCAACACCACGCGTTTAGAGTATTTGGCTACTATATATTTCTACAAGATAAGCCACTTCGTTGGACTATCATTTGTGACAAGGTCGTTTCTGAAAAAGAGCTATAGATATCAGTGGGCCTTACCTGGTAAACAACCACGTTTCTGGAACGCATCTTTACGTCACCACGCTGGTCAGTGTGGGTTGGTGAAGGGAGGGTGTCCAGGACTGGTTCAGATCTAATTTGCCACTGCACTGATGTTAGCCATGCCTGGGAATCAAACTTCGGTCACCTGGTAAATAGTGCAGTGCATGAACCGCTGTACCACCACTCCCGCCCACGCCACAGTCCTGTATAATCATTTAACATTACATTTTTAAATTATCTTCAATATAAAATGCAATGAGGTGTACAATTCGAACACTCCTACCCATATATAGCCATTCGTGCCTGTCCAGCTAAAAGACCATTATATCGCAATGGGCTCTCACTGAAAAGAATGAACGGCATTGATTGGTAACACATTCCTTGGCTTTTTGTGGAATTGGTCATCACAGTCATCCTTTCCCGAAGAGCTGTGAACTCCGCTCTCCTGCAATTCACTACACGGCATTGCAGCACTCGTAAAGTGGAATTTAGAAAATGTGTTGTATGGCAGTTCAATACCCGTATATGAACATTGCAATGTAATTTATTTATTTTTATTATGCAAAAAGCATCCAGCGTTGATTATTTTGTATGGGCAATGGAGAGCAACTATTCGGTTGAAAGTGATTTACCCATTAAATTGCTTTGTCTGAGAGCTGATACATTGTAGATGTACTACCTTCACATGTATGTTTGGAGCACAGCGCAAAGTTACGTGGTCCATGGTTTGGTGTTGGCAGCCGTAGTCGCACACAGCAGAGAGGCTTTAATTTCCCTCTGTGTTGTAGGTATCCGCATCTTCCATGGTTTGTGCGGATCTAGTTAAGCACTGCCCATTGTTCCATGAAAGATGAAAGCTGCGTAGTGCGATGGTGGGCTCACTGATGAGCTGTGTGTGGAGGAAGCTGGGCAGTGCGGTGGTGGGCTCACTAATGAGCTGTGTGTAGAGGAAGCTGGACAGGATGGTGGTGGGCTCACTGATGAGCTGTATGTTGTGGTAGCCAGGCATTGTGGTGGTGGGCTTCCGGATCAGCGTTTGTTGAGCGAGTTGCTTGAAATAATTGAATAGTCCTTGCCGTATCTTTGCTGAAATTTGTATCACGCAGAGTTTGTGCTGTGTGTTTCCAAATCGGGTGAGTTCAGCTGAAATCCCAGCAGTATGTTGTTCAGATCGCCGTTGATTGGCAGATTTGGGTCTACTTCTGATCGGTGAAGTTCATGGAGTGTTGCAGCATCGTGGTGAATATCTGGTGGTGTGGTATTTGACATCACAGGAAGCTAAGTCACTTGCGTGGGTGTAAGAGTTCCTGCGAGAATCCGCTTTTTGCAATGGTCATTTGGGTATTGACGAGTCCACAGTGGCGGCTTTGTGTCCAAATTGGAGGGTGAGGGGGGACACGTGGTTCTCTGCTTGTAAGTATGCCAGGGCAATGGCCGACATCCGAAGCTCCGAGGCATCTGCCCCCAGCTCGTACTGGCAAAATATAAATGAGGATCACCCTTTTCTTAGTTTTACTGGCAGCCTCTTGTAGGTGTTAAGAGTCTGACTGCGGTCAAGTGTTACACCGAGGTGGTGAGATGTTAACTACCTCGCCTGGTATGTAGGAGGTCGTGGGTTCCATCCCGACCCTGACGCCTGTATATTTAGAGTTTGCGTGTTCTCTCCGTGGTCGTGTGGATTTTTCTCCGGGTCCTCCGGTTTTTGCCTCCACATTTAGAAACATGTCTTTAGAGTATTTGGCTGCTATACATTTCCACGTGATAAGCCACTTCGTCGAGCTATCATTTGCGGCCAGATCACTCCTGAAAATGAACTACATATTTCAGTGGGCCTTAACCTGGTAAAATAAAAATAGTAAATAAAAAATAAGTCAAATAGGTTGCCCTTGGGATCAGGCCTAGGGTCATGTCACACTAATTCTCAAAAGAAGGTCACATCGAGTGGCGTCGGTGCTATTACCACTGTCACGTTACATGAGATTTACTTGGGTCGCCACTTCAGAAGTACTCTGCCATGACAATGAGGTCAGAGTGCGAGATGGCAGCCTTCTAGCGGCCCATTCTGTTATGTGGAAAACCACAACGAATGTCATAAAAGTGGCGATCAAACGCCAGTTATCAACCTCCTGGTCCGAAGAACAACTTTTGAAGCCATCAAAGTGTTTATTCAGGACAAGCTTGGACAGAGCAGCCGTTTATGGAACAAGTGAGACGTTTGAACTACAGCGAAAAGATTGCAGTTTTAAGTTTTACAATTGTTATCTTAACTTATTTGAATGAATATAGCGCCTTAAGCCTTAACCAAGGCGCTGAACAAAGGATTCGCAATTTGTACAACAGAAGTGTGAATGGATGAGATGAGTTGATGAGAAGGATGGTAGTACATGAATATGATGATGCGTGAAATAAACTATGATGAAAGTGACAATGAGTGGTTGATGATGAATGAGTGATGAATGGGTACATAAATTGGACAGAGGCATGGTGTTCAAGATGGCGAAGTGTGGGGGAAGATGAGTTGGGGTAAGCGAGGCAAAATAAGTGAGTGTTTTTAAGGGATGATCGAAACATAGAGAGTGAGGCGGATTGTGTGACGTGTAGGGGCCACTTGTTCCAGTGTGATTGGGCCAGAAGCGAGACAAAAGCAAATCGTGATTGGGCACAAGGAGGAGGGGGAACAGAGACAGAGAGACAGCTGGGATTGTGAACAGAGAGGGCGTGAAGAAGCGCATAACAAAATGAGGCAAGTGAGATGATACGTTGGGGTGAGACCACACAGAGATTCGTAAACTAGGGTGAGGAATTCGAAAAGGCAACGATGGTGGACAGGAAGCCAGTGTAGCCAGATGAGGAGAGGTGATGTGTGGGAGGGGAGATTGAAGATTATCCAGGAAGTGCCAATTTGGATTTATTGGAGCGGTCTAAATGCATGGGGGGGGGGGGGGGGAAACGAGCATGAGAGAGTTACATCAATCGAGTCTAGTGATGATGAGGGAGTGAATTCGAAGTTTTGCGGCAGTAGTTGAGATGAAAGTTGTACAGGTGAAAGTGGCAAGAACGGGTGGTGGCGGATGTGTGATCGGATAGAGAGAGAGAGGAGTCGAAGATGATGCCAATATAACGGGTAGACGATACAGGGGTAAGAGAGAAAGGGGGGAAGGAGATAGTAGGGCAGGGAGGAGGGGAATGGGAAGCAGGGCAGAAACTAATTTTGTTCTTGGAAGGATTAGTACAGAGAAAGTGCTGGGACATCCAAGATTGGATGCCGATCAAGCAGGTAGACATGTGTAGTGACATTGCGGATGTCACTGTATGGTGCCGGCCCTAGAAGGGCACGGCATGTGATGTACTCACATCGCAGACATCACGTATGTAGCAACATTGTGAATGTCACCGAGCAATGCAGGCTCTATTAAGGCACGGTGTGCGATGCACCGTCATAGCGGACACCCCGTAGGTGTGTGTAGTACCAGTCCTAGAGGGGGCTTGGTGAGCGCTGGGATAGCGCAGTGGCACCACGCGTGGCGTGCAGTGCTGTCTCCTACCGGAGGGAGTGGGAGAGTGTCAGCCAAGGGACAAGTTTACCCTGGGCCATGGCACTCTGGTTGACCCTGAAGGCACGTGACCGGTAAAGTCTACATGGGGCCCCAGGTGAGGGCTAGGGGGTGGTCACGGGCCGAGGGGTAAAGATCCTACGGGAAGGGTCGGGAGAGAGCTAGGACAAGGGCGGGGCCGGCCATGACCCGGGAGCATATAAGTGGGGTGCCTACAGGGACCGGGGTTCAGCGTTGCTACCGTTATTTGAAGATCTACGTTCTACGTCGAAGAAGAGTCTCCAACACGTGGACCCGGACCCAGCGCCGAGGTCTGGTCCGTTGTAGCTAACTCCCAGTGTGTTAGTGTAGTTTAGCTGGGTGGTCCACCACCCTAGGCTGTTATCTGGTAATGGGGCAGCTACCCCTTTGTATATTACGTGTTGGTGTAATAAATGTGTTGCCTCTAAGAAGTACGTCTGTGACTCAGTTGAATCCACCTCACATGTCAGAATCAAGGTCACCACTTGCTTTTGCCATCTCCAGCTATCAGACTTTTATTTCCTTTGGAAATTTCAGCAAGTCACTTGTAGATCAAGGTAGGTTAATGGCAAGTGTATGGTTATCCCTTGATAGATTACATGGAAATGTAAGTGTTTGGCTGTATGCAACCAAGTTTAGTGCAGTTGCAATTTTACCCACATATTTGGAGATAATTGCATCCCAAATAATCACCGTTTTATGACACAGTTCATATATGTTTTTGTTTTATGGCGCATTACCACTCATAAAACGAAGTCCCAAAGCACTGGGGACATAAATATAAAAAAACAGCATAAGCATAAAGCAGGGATTAAATCATAGCAATAAAGCATCATCGTAAAAACCGTGTCAGTTACCGAGAAACAAGGCGCCATCACAAAATGTCTTTCGAAGAGAGATTTAGAAGAAATTTAAGAGATGATTCAACACTTTCAGCCACCGCTACACATTCCCAAGTCACCCAAAACGCTGCGTCAATAATGAATCAGGAGACATCCGCTCCACGCACCGTTTGGCAATATTAAGTCAAACGGAAAATGCACATTAACACTCATTAACTAACTAAATGTCATTTAAATCATTGAAAAAAAGCCTTTTCCAGAGACAGTAGTTGCGATCACGTTATTCAGTTTTCATTCGCAAACTGTGAATTTGTATTCTCCAGTGAACCTTTTTTTCACAGTCCACAGTGAATATTACATCTCAAATATTACGTCTCATGTGTTCCTCTTTCTCTCAGTGTAATTCCAAGTGTGCATCTCCCCTTCCTCCACGCTTCTTTCTCTACCTTTTAGCTTTCGTTCCACATTCTATGCCAGTATCCACGCTTCCAATCCATGTCACTGCAGTTGTCAATCATTCATTGACAACTGCCTTATAACAAACATGAAATGTTTATATATATAATGTTTGTCATGAACATATGTTTGTTATAAGGCAAACATATATAATGTTCTTTTGACGCACAGCCTATTACAATATAGGCTGTTGTTTCTCGCGTTGCTTAATACGTTAGCCTGCCATGTACTTTCTGATGTTACACACTTGGTTGAGCCAGGGTCCGGACTGTACGGCCTACCTGGAGTGACCCAGGGAAAATCCCAGGAACAGCAGAACGTGTACCCGCTCTCAAGCAATTGGGCTCTGTGGCTTCGCCCTCTCGCCGTGGGCAGTGCCACAGTGGATTGAAAGGGGCGGCTGCTACCTACCGGGCAAATTTGTGGGAGTATAGACCCCCCCCCTCCACTAAATATCCATGTTGGCGACAACAGGGTTGCATAGCAGTACAGGAAGTAATTGACTCAATTTTAACATTAGAGAGTATGTATTATTCATATATTTTAATGTAAAACATATTTTATACATTAAATATTTAATGTTCTATAGATTACATTCATCCACAGTGTTCCCGGTCAAGGGGGATGCGGTAGCCGAGGGGGCTACACCCAGGCGGTCCCCCGTGGTGCCGGGGGTTAAACGGAGCGGAGCCGCCCGAGCTCCCTGCAGTGAGGACAAGGCCCCTGAGGCTGGCCCCGGTGCAAGTGCCGGTCACGGGAAACGGAGCGGCGGCACTTCCCCACCTCAGCCCGACTCGCTTCGCCCCCCATTTCCGAGCGCTCTCTCTCCCATGCTGCATCCTGGAGCTACGTTACTTTTAAACCTAGATTGAAAACTGATTTATTTAGAGCTCCTTGCTGTTTGTGTTCTAGTTAGTTGTCCCCCCCCCCCCGCTCCTCCGATACGCGCGGTTGGCTATGTACGGTGCAAAAGGAGTTCAACATACGGTTCACACATCCTCCCATTATCCTTCCCCATTGGCCATTGCACACATCTTTCGTTTTTAAGATATTGAAATTGAGATGATGATCCACTTATTGGATAGATGTCGTGCCTTTACCAGCAATGCACGTGCCACATTTAGACGAATGCAGGCTGTAGAGTTAGTGAAGTGTATTGGTAGCAGTGTGGTGATGTGACAATGCTTTCCTTCCCCCGCACCTCCAATTTCCTTCCCCCGAACCTCTAATTAGCGCACTTGTCTACGTAGGGTGCGAAATAAGTTCAGCATACATACAATGCTAATTGTACGTTTCCCTTTGCACTGATCAGATATTATTTCTCGTGTATTTAGGTAGCTACATGATACCATAGATTTTTAGGCAATATGCTGATCATCTTCTTGGTTCTTTCGGTAAAGTCACGTAGAAGGGAAGTAATAAAATAATAAAAATAAAACATAATAAAACAATTCTCACTGTGAGAATTGTGAGAATTGTTTTATTATGTTTTATTTTTATTATTTTATTACTTCCCTTCTACGTGACTTTCTCACAGTGAGAATTGTTTTATTATGTTTTATTTTTATTATTTTATTACTTCCCTTCTACGTGACTTTACCGAAAGAACCAAGAAGATGAATCCCTGCAGTCACGAAAGCTTTAAATCGAAATATGCTGATCATCCTTTTAGATAAGACCAATGAACAAAATCCAGGAGCTTCGGTTTTTTAAATGGTTTTCTAAAGGACTTAATGCGAGGTGTTTATACAAACAAGTACTTTAATTTCTCATATTTCTCAGACTTAGCAATGTATGACAGTTAAATTACTTTAATTGAAGTGATAATTGGTCGTCGGAATGCATTACTAAGTGAATTGTGCCTTACGCTCTCAAGAACAAATCTTCCCACATTGCAATGTGCCAACAACATGTTATGATTGAACTCTTAATATAAATTAGTTTATTGAGTAATACTTTTTTATTCTTATTGAATGGGTGTTCTGTTACTCTATAGCTGCCATGAGGTAATTATTTATATGCCAATTTAAAAACTGGTCATGGTGTAAAGTGCAGTCTACAACTCGTATTATCCACGCCATCTCTGGCTATAAACAAGGGCTTTGTCCAAAGCGTTGGCTCATATATGTTTCTGTTAAGACAGTGTTATTGATAAATGTGAGTTTTGTTGCTTTGGTTCTGAATAGTTTGTTGAATAACAAACATGAGAACTGAAGAAACTATGCAATAAGAATGGACATTTTGTCCAATTTTAAGTCACACCTTTGTCCAGGACTTTCTCAATATTGATTTCTCGATATCCACATTACATATCAGTTCATATTATGTACACCTTTATTCATACCAATGCAGACATATTCTCAAAAACCCTGTGCCAAAATATCCCATCTGCTTATTAGGTAACTCAATGTAAATCTATCACTGCACATTCTGGAAGTCCACGTTGCATATATATACGGAAATACCCCGGTTTCCGTCGAGGATGAGTTCCTGAGAGGTGCGACAACGAATATCGAAACGACGAAAATAAAAGCAATTTTTCTACGAGAGCTAAACAAAGATAATGGAGTGTACAGTGAAGCGCTGTGTTAATGCGTGCATCTTCATCCTAGACGTACCCACAGCGTTATATTACATTCCTAAAACTACTGCACTCAACACGAGTGTACAGCAGTACACTGTGGATTCTGTCAGGGTCGTGGACCAGCTCTTTTCCCTCTCACAGATATTTGAGGGGTCATGGGAGTATGCTTCTCCAGTCTACCTCTGCTTTGTAGACTTGGAGAAGGCATATGACCATGTTCCCCGGAATGTCTTGTGGGAGGTGCTCTGGGAGTATGATGTACCAGTGCTGCTATTGTGTGCTATCCGGTCCCTCTATTCCCAGAATGAGAGCTGTGTGCATATTCTTGGTGTTAAATCAAAGTCGTTCACTGTGGGTGTTAGACTCCGCTAATTGTGCATCTTGTCTCCACTTCTGTTTGTGATTTTCATGGACAGGATATCAAGGCGCAGTCGATATATGGATAGTATCCAGTATGGGGGCATGGAGGTGTTATCGCTGCTTTTTGCAGATGACGTTGTCCTCTTTGCCTCGTCAATCTGTGATCTCCAGCATGCACTTGAATGGTTTGATGCCGAGTGTGAAGCGACTGGGATGAGGATCAGTACCTCCAAATCTGAGGTTATGGTTCACTCCCGGGAGACAGTGAAGTAAGTGTGCTCTCTGGGTGAGGGGGAAACAGCTGCCCTTAGTGGAGGAGTTTAACTACCTCGGGGTCTCTTTCGCAAGTGATGAGTAAGGGGGAGCGGGAGATCGTCCGGCGGATCGGTGCCGCATCTGCAGTGTTGCGGGCACTGTACCATTCCATGGTCGTGAAGCAGGAGCTGAGTTCTTGAACCAAGTTCTCGGTTTACAGGTCGATCTACGTTTCCGCCCTCACCTATGGTAATGAGCTTTGGGTAATGACCGAAAGGATGAGATTGCGGGTACAAGGGGCCGAAATTAGGTTTCTCCGCAGGGTACGCCAGGCTCACTCTCCGTGATCGGGTGAGGAGCTCGGTAATCTGAGAGAGCCTCAGAGTCGAGCTGCTGCTCCTCCGAATCAAGATGAGCCAGTTGAGGTGGTTCGTGTACCTGGTAAGGATGCCCAATGTGTTGCACACTCGAAATTAAGGACGTGGGCAGGTGCTCCAAATCGAGGGCAGACACATTTATTGTGGTTAATCTGTAATCTTGAGAAGAACAGCACCATCACTCTGTAAAATGCACCAGCACGTGTGTCACACACAGCAATTCTTCCGAGTCGCCATTAACCATGTGACTCGTGTCCAAGTCCGGTTAATCATTAACCCTGCCAGCCACCTACAGGCCCAACTCAGTCATCACATGCTGCTGTACACACATGCATTAATGCACTGCACAGCACATCAGGACTTTCACAGAACCACACTTTACTCCCTTGCTGCACAAGGATATAATTAAAAGAGTGGTCCCTTCCTAATGTGCCACACATGGTAGACTCCCCCTGGAACTCTACCGGGCATCACGTCCCACTGGACGAAGACCCCAGGGGTGGCCCAGGACACGCTGACGGGACTATGTCGCTCGGCTGGACTGGAAACGCCTGGGAATTCCCTAGGATGACCTAGAGTTGGTCACGAGGTAAAGGGAGGTCTGGACCACCCTACTCAAAATGCTGCTGCCGGGACCCTCATCAGGACAAGAAGATTGAGAAACGAACGAATGTATACAGGGTGCAATAAGATACAGTACGCTATGCAAATCAACAAAATGCAGTATTTAAATGATATACTGTATTGTACTCTACGATACAGTACATTTAGTCATGCGTAATGCTAAATAGTTTGCGTATTAGGTTGAGGCGACAGATACGAGAAAGGATGGATGATGCTGTCAGCGACGCAAGTGTGGGTTAAGGCGACGCAAATCAATAGCGGTGTTCATGAAGTGACGGCAAATTAGTTAAATGACGTCAAAGAAGGAGGACGTACATCGGGGTATTATGATATATTCACGGTAATATATACAGTACTCTTGTCTTGCCTCACGGCAGATGTGGAGTATACAGGAAGTTCCTGTTTTTGTTGCTAATTTTGGTCACGTGACCAGGAAGTGACGATGTTAGATTTTCAGTGAACCACGCGGGCAACGGCCATCTTACTCATAATTCAAGATGGCGGCACGCATCGCATCTCAGTGAGACCACAGCCGCACTTGTCCATTGTGGGAGCTTAAGAAGCATTGTCTGTAAGTTTGTTTATATTCCTATAATATTGGCAATGCTGTTGTAATGTTGGAATGACCGTTATAGTGATGTAAATGCCTTTATGGTGCCGTTAAGTTGTTGTAGTAAATACGAGGCCTAGTTAGTAATGAAGCCTGCGACTTTCCTTATTGTGGATGTACTTGTGATTTAGTAGGTCGAGTCAGACTTGTGCCTATGTTGCGATCCTGAGAGTAAAGATGACGAAGTATCTCATCCACAGTTTAGTGTTATGTGTAATGCTGTACATTTGGGGTGCAGTGGGATGAATACACGATGTGCCTGTATGCAACGCACCGGCTTGTGCTCTTGTCTAGCTGTTCAGTGGTAATGTAGGGGCCTGGTCCGTCCAGGATCTATTGTTATCTAAGACAATGTTCTGATGCTGCGGTGTTCATTGTGTTGGTGTTTCCAGATTATAACAGATGCTGTATCTGTGTTTTCTCACCAGTTTTACCTTGTTACAATCAATAAATGACGATTGGAGTTGGACGTTCATCCTGGCTCCGAGGGTTTATTGAATGCAAGGTTATCTACTCGACTAGCGGTGCAACGCAGTGCACAGCGAGACCGAGATAGTAAAAAGACAGTCTTCTTGAAGCTTCCAACCAGCCTTGCAGCCAGCTCTGCAGCCAGCCTGCAGCTATCTCTGCACCCAGCCCTGCAGCCATCCCTGCAGCCAGCTCTGCAGCCAGCCCTGCAGCCAGCTCTGCAGCCAGCCCTGCAGCCAGCCCTGCAGCCAGCCCTGCAGCCAGCTCTGCAGCCAGCTCTGCAGCGAGTCTACATTAAAATCGTGCTGCAAGCATCGCAGCATGGAAAGCCACAGTTCAGCAGGGAGAGATGCTGAAGGTAAACCAAGTAATCCAGGACCTCCCATCCTGCCTCAAGAGGACCAAGGGAGTTCAAGGCCCCAGAGGGAGGTCAGGTTGACACAAAGGGCCTTGGAAAGCTATGATGCTGAGAAACAGGACCTTGATGCCAGGATACAACGGGCATGGGACCGGGTTGAAGCAGATTTATCTGAAGCTTCAAACGCCTCAGACACAGTGGCCTCAATTCAGCGGGCCATCCAGCGTGTAAAGGTGAGCAGCTCAAGCTACAAGCTGCTGGCAAATAAATACATCTCCCTCCTGATGAAGGTGAAAACAGATGAGGGCATTGAGGGAGTGCGTATGCAAGAGCACTTCCTTGAACTGCTGGATGATAATGTGCAGGCAGTGATACAAGAGGCAATGGACCGTGTGGAGGGCTTAAGAGAGACACGATCTCAGTACTCTGTCTCATCCAGTTCCACCACAAGACTAAAGGCTCAGTGCACTCACAGACATCATCTACTAGTATGGCAGCAGCTCAGGCACGTGCAGCAGCAGAAGCAGCAAACACCCGTATTGCCTACATGGCTGAAGAGGAAGCCATGCTAGTTGCAAAGGCTTGCATACAAGAAGAAGCAAGCATAGCAACTGCTGCCGCATGGAAGAAAGCAGAGCAAGAAAGTATATTAGCAACTGCTGCCGCACGAGAGCAGGAGAGTAAATTAGTGGCTACTGCCGCACGGAAGAAAGCAGAGCTTGAAGAGCAAGAGAGTATATTAGTGGCTACTGCCACACGGAAGAAAATTGAGCTGGATGCTAAGTTAAGCACCCTACAACTCAAAAGGGAAGCAGCTGCTGCAAGGGCCCAGGCAGAGGTGCTCGAAGCAGCAGCCAACCTGGATAAGGAAGAGAATTGGAGTGAGTTTGGCACGCAGATACCTGTCAAGGACCGTGATCAACTCACCAGAAAACATATTTTGGACTGGTCTGAACAATGCATCAATGCTCCTCCACCAAACAATGCTGAACAAAGGGTGGACGTTCAGGCTACGCCATCTCCACACCGAATGAACATGAATGCTGACTACGGGAATGGTGGAAATGCATATCCTGCCCTGAGAGTTAGTCGCCGACTCAGCGTCGCGCACGTGGGGTCAGACGTGGATGCACCAAGTCAGACCCACATTCCAGACAGTCACATAAGGGGATCCAACCAACGTGATCGAAACCCTTTGGGCCCACAGTCCAACGCCATCGCAAATGACGGCATGCAAGGCAATACAGCCAATAATGCCACCTCACAAGCGCCAGTATGGACACACCCTGGAGCAGCAGGACTAGGGGACTTTGCTAGGTACCTGGCTCACCGCGAACTAATCAACACAGGACTCGTTAAGTTTGATGACCACTCTGAGAACTATCGAGCCTGGAGATCTACCTTCAGGAATGCAATCCGAAATGCAGACATCTCTGCAAGTGAAGAACTGGACCTGTTGGTGAAATGGTTAGGAAATGAATCTGTAGAGTACGCAAAGAGGATCCGGTCAGCAAACATTGACGACCCCACCTCAAGCCTGCATGCGGTGTGGGAGAGGCTCTAGGAGTGCTATGGTAGTCCAGAAACCATTGAGAAGGCTCTCTTCAAGAAGTGGCAGAACTTTCCAAAAATCTCTGGTCGAGACAATAAAAGGTTACGGGAGCTTGGAGATATTTTGATGGAGCTTGAATCAGCCCAGGCTGACCCCTACTTACCAGGTCTCATTTTCTTGAATGCCTACCATGGCGTGAACCCCATCGTAGAGAAATTGCCATTTGACGTGCAGGAAAAATGGAGAACAGCGGGTTCAAGATACAAGTCAGAGCATCAGGTTGCATTCCCCCCATTCTCTTTTTTCTCAATGTTTATCCGCAACCTGGCTAAGACTAGAAATGACCCGAGTTTCATGTTTGGCACCACGGGGATTTCCAGTCCAGATCTCCCAAAAATGGAAAGAACGATGGCGAAACGAGGAACAGCGAGAGTGCCAATTTCCGTACACAAGACTGAGGTCTCTCCTGCGACATTCGCAAACTCCGTCCAGGCAACCACCACAAAGAAAAAGATAGAGGATCCAGAGAAGCAATGCCCATTGCATGATAAACCTCACTCCCTCCAGAAATGCCGTAAGTTCAGGAGGAAGCCATTGGAAGAGCGGAAGAACATGCTGAAAGAATTTGGAGTGTGCTTCAAATGCTGTGCTTCTACAAACAACCTTGCAAAGAATTTCAAGGCAGATATCAAGTGCGAGGAATGTGGCAGCGACAAACACGCAACTGCTCTGCACACATTTTACTCGAAACCCAGTGGCACTAAGGCTTCCGATCCCGAAGCAGAGCACGGCGGGGAGCAAGGCGAGACCGCCGCACTCACTTCGTCAATCACAACCAAATGCACAGAAGTCTGTGGAGAAGGCTTCAAAGGAAGATCTTGCTCAAAGATATGCCTCGTCCGAGTCTATCCCAAAGGACATCCTGAAAGGGCAGTAAGGATGTACGCCATAATGGATGACCAGAGCAACAGGTCTTTGGCAAGGTCAGAGTTCTTTGATCAGCTAAGTGTAGGTAGGAATTCCTTTCCATACACGCTCAGAACATGCTCAGGACTGATGGAGACAGCGGGAAGAAGAGCGAGCGGCCTCATGGTGGAAGCCATAGATAGCACCATGAAGCTAGCCCTTCCTACGGTGACAGAGTGCAACGAGATACCGGACGACAGGAGTGAGATTCCCACGCCCGAAGTTGCACGTCACCACCCACACCTGAAACCCATAGCAGAGTTCATCCCGCCATTCGATCACGCGGCACAGATTTTACTTCTGCTCGGCAGGGACATGCTGAGAGTCCACAAGGTTCGCGACCAACGCAATGGACCTCACGACGCTCCCTACGCCCACAGACTCGACCTAGGATGGGTCATCGTAGGTGACGTTTTTCTCGATGGAACACACAAACCAGACCACATTGGCACATTCAGAACGAGTGTGCTCATGAATGGACGCACGTCACACTTCAAACCATGCCCCAACCACTTCACGCTGAAAGAGAAATTCGGCGAGAGAAGTCAAGGTTGTACCGTGCAGACTTACGAAGAAACCACCACGACTTCGCTTGTACATCCACCGTCTTCGCTGGAGTTTGTTCCTCCACGTTTCTCCAAGCCAGTCCTGACTGACGGGAAGAGTACTAAGACGAAGCCGCTGCTCGTCGCTCTGCTGGTGGTCGTGGCGGTGGTCGCTGTAACCGTGGCATCTCCGTTTCTAGACCCGGAGCTGTCATCCGAGTGGGAATCCTGGAAGTAGTTCCACAGCAAGGCCCCACAACCAGAACATACCATCCCAAGGCTCGAGCTGTGTGGAGCTGTTTTAGCTACAAAAATGGCGGAACTGATCTTAGACGAATTGGACGTCAAACTGGACGTGGTCAAGTTCTACACGGACAGTAAGGTCATACTAGGCTACATAAACAACCAAACGAGAAGGTTCTACACCTACATCAGCAACCGGGTGGAACGCATCAGGAGATCGACGCAGCCGGAGCAATGGAATTACGTTCCAACTGACCAGAATCCAGCAGATCTCGCAACTAGGTCTGTCCCTGCATCTCTGCTGAAGCAAACCATCTGGCTGACGGGTCCAGCGTTCCTCTGACGACGAGACGGTGGCCCATGTACTACCAAAGAGACCTTTGGACTTGTAGAGCCCGAGTCAGACAAGGAGATTCGTCCTCAAGTGACAACTTTCGTAACAAATGTGCGACCAAGAAGTCCACCGAGTCCACACCATTTTGAACATTTCTCGAAATGGACGACGCTCGTGCGAGCGATAGCACATTTAACGCATATCGCAGACTGCTTCCATCGCCCGATGAGAGGCACCACTGGTAGCTGCAATGGATGGCATCACTGCACAGTGCCACGCACTGAAGACGAGCTTTCCAGAGCAAGGAAATCAATCTTCCGCTGTGTGCAACAGGCAGCTTATGCAAGTGAGATCAAGGCCATCAACAAGGGAGAAGACCTTCCTAGGGTCAGCACCCTCAGGAAGCTAAACCCCAGGATGGACAAAGACGACTTGCTCAGGATCGGTGGTCGGCTAGGGAATGCTAAATTAGATAAGAATGAACGAAACCCCCTCATAATCCCAAGCCAGAGCCACATTGCAATCTTACTTGTGCGCCACTACCACGAGAAGGTCAAGCACCAAGGTCGGCACTTCACAGAAGGAGCAATCCGATCTGCAGGGCTGTGGATCGTTGGAGCAAAGAGGTGCATCGCCAGCACAATCCACAAGTGTATCCGGCAGAGGTGGGACAAAGTCATTGTTATGCAAGTCCAAGTCGAGTCGCAAGTCATCAAATTCATGACTCGAGTCTGACTCGAGTCCAAGTCACATGACTCGAGTCCACATCTCATAGGTGGGACAAAGTCATTGTTATGCAAGTCCAAGTCGAGTCGCAAGTCATCAAATTCATGACTCGAGTCTGACTCGAGTCCAAGTCACATGACTCGAGTCCACACCTCTGGTATCCGGTGTCGTAAGCTACGTGGAAAACAGGAAGAACAGAAAATGGCAGACCTCCCAGCCCATCGACTCAGTGTGGAACCTCCCTTCACCTCTGTAGGGATCGACGTGTTCGGACCATGGACAGTCATCTCCCCCTGCACCAGAGGAGGGCTCGCGAACAGCAAACGTTGGGCAGTGCTGTTCACCTGTATGAGTACACGAGCAGTGCACATCGAAGTCATCGAGTCCATGGACTCTTCTAGCTTTATAAATGCACTCCGGAGATTTTTCGCCATCAGAGGGCCAGCCAAGCAACTACGTTCTGATTGTGGAACCAATTTCATAGGAGCATGTAAAGAGCTTAAGATCAATACGGAGAATGTCGAAGATGATTCTGTCAGGAAATACCTTAGTGACCAAGGCTGCACATGGATCTTCAATCCTCCCCACTCTTCACATATGGGTGGAGCCTGGGAACGCATGATCGGGATTGCTCGACGCATTCTCGACTCCATGCTATTTGATGTCGGGTCCACACGGCTCTCTCACGAGGTCTTGACCACTCTCATGGCCGAGGTCTCAGCCATAATTAACTCAAGACCCCTGATCCCCATCTCAACCAACCCGGAGTCACCATTCATCTTGACTCCTGCTACACTTCTTACCCAGAAGACAGATGTGCTCACAGCACCTACCGAAGAGGCCAGCACTGCAGACCTCTACAGACGTCAATGAAGACAAGTGCAGAGCTTCGCGAACACGTTCTGGCGTCGCTGGAAAAACGAGTACCTTACGACACTCCAAGTGCGCAACAAGTGGCAGTCTAACAGACCAGACATCCAAGAAGGCGACCTCGTCCTACTGAAGGACAACCAAGCCAAACGGAATGAGTGGCCAATGGGCCGCATCCTCAAGTCAATTCCAAGTGCCGATGGAAAAGTTCGAAAGGTCGAGGTTATGATTGCGAAGCAAGGTGTTGCAAGAACCTTCATCAGGCCCATAGTCGAGATAGTACTACTTCTCTCTCGCAAAGATATGGACAAATAAGTTGACCCGTTGAAGTTGTTATATACTTGTTTATGAGATAGGAAATAAATGGTGGTATCTCCTAGATACCAGACGGGGAGTGTCTTGCCTCACGGCAGATGTGGAGCGTATGTATACAGGAAGTTCCTGTTTTTGTTGCTAATTTTGGTCACGTGACCAGGAAGTGACGATGTTAGATTTTCAGTGAACCACGTGGGCAACGGCCATCTTACTCATAATTCAAGATGCGGCACGCATCGCATCTCAGTGAGACCACAGCCGCACTTGTCCATTGTGGGAGCTTAAGAAGCATTGTCTGTAAGTTTGTTTATATTCCTATAATATTGACAATGCTGTTGTAATGTTGGAATGACCGTTATCGTGATGTAAATGCCTTTATGGTGCCGTTAAGTTATTGTAGTAAATACGAGGCCTAGTTAGTAACAAAGCCTGCGACTTTCCTTATTGTGGATGTTACTTGTGATTTAGTAGGTCGAGTCAGACTTGTGCCTATGTTGCAATCCTGAGAGTAAAGATGACGAAGTATCTCATCCACAGTTTAGTGTTATGTGTAATGCTGTACATTTGGGGTGCAGTGGGATGAATACATGATGTGCCTGTATGCAACGCACCGGCTTGTGCTCTTGTCTAGCTGTTCAGTGGTAATGTAGGGGCCTGGTCCGTCCAGGATCTATTGTTATCTAAGACAATGTTCTGATGCTGTGGTGTTCATTGTGTTGGTGTTTCCGGATTATAACAGATGCTGTATCTGTGTTTTCTCACCAGTTTTACCTTGTTACAATCAATAAATGACGATTGGAGTTGGACGTTCATCCTGGCTCCGAGGGTTTATTGAACGCAAGGTTATCTACTCGACTAGCGGTGTAACGCAGTGCACAGCGAGGCCGAGATAACTCTACATATCTAAAGAAATATAATTCTATTAGAAGTGGCTAGGCAGCTTCGGGGTCCAAGCATTGAGTCAGCACTGCTGACATCCTGGGCACAAATCTCAGACACTGTGGTGGTTTTGGAGCTGCCAGCGACCAACTTGTGAGCGCTAATGCCTACTTAGACTTTTAAACACTCTGAAGCCTGCAACTCCGTGTTCAGCTTCAATTTGCTGCCTGGAACTGTCCGGCGAGCCGCACGGCTGCGAGCGCTACCTCGTCTACACCTGGGGCGCTACAGCTTTAAGCACCTCAAGCACTACCTCATCAAGTACATTGTGTTTAGTTTGTTGTCCTTCCCTCGCACTTCCGATTATCACGGTTGGCCATGTACGGTGCGAAATAAATTCAACATAGTGCATATGTAGTGGGTACGGACGGAAACTCAGGCTTACTATTGGGAACACATATATTAAACTTAACACTAACACTATTAACACAAAGGGGTAACTGCCCCTTTACCAGATAACCTATGGTGGTGGACCACCAGGCTAGCTACTCTAACACTCTCAGTTAGCTACAACGGACCGGACCCCAACTCGGGTCCGGGTTCATGTGTTTGAGACTCCTCTTCTGGTGTAGAACTTAGATTTGTTCATGAAGACAACAGTACCCAGTTCCACTGGGGACCCGGCTTTTTATCCTGTGTCGCGGGACTCGCTCCGCCCCTTGCCACGACCCCCTTCTCAAACTCTCGAGGAGTTTTCTCCACTGGACACATGGTCCCCCCAGCCCCCCCTTTGGAGGTCCCCGGGTAGACACCTCCGGTCACGTGTCCTCCGGGGTCAACCAGAGTGCCATGGCCCCCTGCAATCTCGTTCTGAGGCTGGCACTCTCGCCCCCTATCCTGTAGGGGCTGGCACTACACGTAGAGCGTGGTGCAATTTCTTGACTGATAGTGCTGCCCGAGTCCCCGCTAGGGCCGGTACTGCATCCCCCTTCAGCGGTGTCCGTGGTGGCAATATGTTGCATGGCGTGCCTTTTCCAGGCTGGCCACACACAGCGACATGCAGCGATGTCGCTACACATATGTAGAGGTGTTACGGAGGGGGTGTTATAGAGTTGATACGGATGGGAAACAAACACACTGGGCGTGGCTATGTCTGTACGCGAGCAGGTGCTTACATCGACGTCCGCACCGTTTAGCCTGGGGGGCTAATACGGCGCTGGGATCCCCCACGGCCCCACCCCTCAGGGGGGAATTGCTATATAAGGCGGTGAGCCAGAGGGCTCGGGGTTGAGTGTTCAGCTTTAACCAGAGAAGCAAGAAGACATGCTAGATAAGCCCTGGGACTCCCTTGGATCGCTGTCCTTCTCAGGACCGACCAAGGCCAGCCAGTGGCGTGGCCCCAAGAGCCCAGAGCCGATGCTCTTGTAAGAGCCGGTCTGGGAACTCAGGGTGCCGTAATCTCAGCTTAACCAGGGCTGGGTTAGCTAGCCTCCCCTAGCCCGATAGTGGAGGACCTAGGAATAGGCTAGCTGTAACATAGGTTGTCGATCTCCCAGTTAGACGGGTGGAGGGGCCGATACCCCTCCGAGTGTTGTATATCTCGGCCTGTAGATACAACTGTGTGGAATAAATAAGTGTGCCTCCGACTACGTCGTCCAAGCCTCCTTGAACCACACTACACATACATAGATAGCCATAGACTCACCATACAGAAACCTATAGACTCACCACACAGAGACCCATAGACTCACCACACAGAGACCTATAGACTCGCCATACAGAGACCTATAGACTCACCACACAGAGACCCATAGACTCACCATACAGAGACCTATAGACTCACCTTACAGAGACCTATAGACTCACCATACAGAGACCTATAGACTCACCATACAGAAACCTATAGACTCATCACACAGAGACCCATAGACTCACCACACAGAGACCTATAGACTCGCCTTACAGAGACCTATAGACTCACCACACAGAGACCCATAGACTCACCATACAGAGCCCTATAGACTCACCATACAGACCTATAGACACACCTTACAGAGACCCATAGACTCACCACACAGAGACCTATAGACTCACCATACAGAGACCTATAGACTCACCACACAGAGACCCATAGACTCACCATATAGAGCCCTATAGACTCACCATACAGAGACCTATAGACTCACCACACAGAGACCCATAGACTCACCACACAGATACCTATAGACTCACCATACAGAGACCTATAGACACACCATACAGAGACCTATAGACTCACCACACAGAGACCCATAGACTCACCATACAGAGACCTATAGACTCACCTTACAGAGACCTATAGACTCACCACACAGAGACCCATAGACTCACCACACAGAGACCCATAGACTCACCATACAGAGACCTATAGACACACCATACAGAAACCTATAGACTCACCTTACAGAGACCTATATACTCACCACACAGAGACCCATAGACTCACCATACAGAGCCCTATAGACTCACCATACAGACCTATAGACTCACCTTACAAAGACCCATAGACTCACCACACAGAGACCTATAGACTCACCATACAGAGACCTATAGACTCACCACACAGAGACCCATAGACTCACCACACAGATACCTATAGACTCACCATACAGAGACCTATAGACTCACCACACAGAGACCCATAGACTCACCACACAGAGACCCATAGACTCACCATACAGATACCTATAGACACACCATACAGAGACCTATAGACTCACCTTACAGAGACCCATAGACTCACCACACAGAGACCTATAGACTCACCATACAGAGACCTATAGACTCACCACACAGAGACCCATAGACTTACCACACAGAGACCCATAGACGTACCACAGAGACTCATAGACTCATCACACAGATACCCACAGACTGGCATAGATTTTAGAATGACAACTAATTTCTTTAGAATTGCTTCTTATGTTTAGTTTGTTGTCCCCTGCACCTCCAATGAGCACGGTTGACTATACACAGTGCGAAATAAGTTCAACATATACACATACATATGTGATATAGTATCCCTCCGAGTGTTAGTTAGAATAGGAACGGTGGTCACCACCTTGTATATAGTGTTCAAGTTGTCTGTTACGTTGTTAATAGATAGTGTTGCCTCCAAGTTAAGTGTGCGCCTCAATTGAATCCATTACACAGGTAAAAGGGTTGGTGCTATGGTGTAATGGTTAGCGCCCTGGATTCGCAAAACAGAGGCCACCGGTTCAATCTCCCGGCATGGCAGGTGAAGCAGCGGAACACGTCCTTCAATCTCCCCACCTCTGTCCACCCAGCAGCATACGTTGCAATAATCGGCAGGTCCGATGCAGTAGGGTTACGCGTGGGTACTCCCGCCTCTTCCAAGACATCTGACCAGTCTGGAAGAGTAGGCCAAATACCCTCTAAGGGCTCTCTAGAACTCCCTCTAGTGGAGGAGTTTTCTGCCAACAGTGGCGTGAGCAAGTGGTCGCAGGGCTGCGCCGTTACCCACCTACTCTATCCACATGCAGAGCCGTCCCTTAGGGTACACGTTGAATCGAAATCGACCGCCCTGGGCCCCGCGCTTCGGGGGGGGAGAGGGTTACACTTCAACGTCACGGTTTGAAGGCGGGGTGGGGGGCACACATGGACGGCCCTGCCCACAGGCCACCTTTTCTGCACGTGTTGTGAACAACTAAAACCTGCGTACAAAGCAGCGCATGGAGAGGAGTGTTCACCACCGGTGTGCCCGACTTTAAATAGCCGCTGTGCAAAGACAGATGGGGGAGAGGGGGGGTGCACCAAAGGTGGATGTTAAATAACACCTCACGCTGCGAGTCAGAGGTCACCGAAGTCAAATAGCAATGCCACTGAGGAGGTATTTAAAGCAGTTTTTGCGCAACGATTTTCGCGCATTCCACGCATTTCTGTAACCTTGTTAAGCAGCCTTTTTTGTATTCTTAGCATTGAGGAGAAACACCTAATAAAACAAAGTGATAAAGTGTGTGTAAAGGATCACAAAAAATGGATTTATGCTAACAAGTGAACATTTTTGATACATTTTACGTGCTCGGAGTGGCAAGTTTGGCTCGCATGCAAAAAGCACTACTGGCCTCATGTACAACATTAATATTTTGTCAGGAGAGAATAGCAGAAATCAACCGCCGTTTTACAATGCATGCGGCAACACCATCCATCTCTATATTTTATCTCAATCAGCAGCCCGTTATTACACAAATTCCCATTTGTATTCATGAGACATCATGCAGGCCTTGCACTAAGCAGCAATTAATCTTGTATGATCGGAGGGCTTTTATTACATTATATAAATTTTGGTTTGGCTTCCGTGGTAAAGGGAGGTTCTGTGGGTAGCCGGGACTCCCATTGTGGTTACAGTTTGTGCCAACCGCAAAAAATAGCATTGTGAGCAGCAAACACTGCAGGAAGGCAAGCTGCCTGTGTATTTTTTACATTTCCCAAAGTGAATTATACCTGGAATTATGCTCATTTTTCACGTCCACCGGTTTCTCAGTGGGAAACTCAGGATTCGGAACACTTATAGCCAGTTAAGGTGCTCCATTGGGCCAATGTTGGTTCAATTATGTCCGACACTGCTCCAACAAGGGCCCAACGCTGGCTAACATTGACATATATCCACTGAGCACGATCGTGAACCAAGCGTCACTTTCACAGATATTCTAGATGTCTGTTGGGAATTACAGCTTGGTCAAATAACCCCCATGACCCGAGCAGCATGACGAGGCACTCATCCTGGGGTGGATTGACGCAGGTGTTGTACATGCACCCTGCTGTACGCATGTTGTGAATTCACAAAATGAACAATCAATACAGTGCAAATAATTATTTGTAAATACAGTAGAATATTTCTCTTTGTGCAAATTTCTTACAGCCCTTATAGATTGGGATGCATTCTCAGTGTGCAGGTTATTGAGCTACATGATAGCTTCAGATTGTATTATGCAGTTGGCATCAGGCAATTTCAAACGACTAGAAAAATACATAAATAATTGTGAGGTTTCAGGGAATGCATTTGTTAGCGTGAGTTTGTTAGACATATCAGTTTCAATGTATCTAGCGGTGTGTGATGGCCAGGTGATGATCCGTTTAAAGTGCTTGGGTCACATTTGAAAGGTTGCAAACTCATATCCTACCAAGGTTTGCTCATGCCCATTATTTAACCGGTGCTATTAAAATGAGTACCACAGTGGCAAGATGTTAACTACCTCGCGCGGTATGCAGGAGGTCTTGGGTTTTATCCTGACCCTGACGCCTGTATATTCCATGTTCTCCCCGTAGTCACGTAGATTTTTCTCCCTCCACGTTTAGAAACACGCGTTTCGAGTATTTGGCTGCTACAAATTTCCACACAATAAACCCCTTAGTTGAGCTATCATTTGTGGCCAGGTCGCTTCTGAAAAAAGAGCTACATAGCTCATTGGGACTTACCTGGTAAAACATATAAATCTTTTATTTCATCGTATAGTTTTGTGGGAATTCAATAGCGGCGATCTCACGGAGTGACTCCCCCCCGCACCCTGCCCTGGGAATGTGAAATTCTCAACACTGACTCAGGGCCACCAATAGAGGTAAACTCTTATCCGTTGCTCACTCGAGCAGGGAACGCCTCAATATTCACTGGGCTTGCTTGATGGTCGACATCAACCCATTTAACTTGTAAAACATATGGTAGGCTTATCTATATGAAACTGTTGTGTCCACCTTTCTGGGGTGGACCGTCTCAGCCGTACTTGTAATCCACAGTAATCCACAGCGCACTGTTCGCGGTGATAATAATCCATCATGCACAAATCCAGGGCTCATGAGCTTCTGACTTTTCTCACTTTATTTATTAAACGTATTTACGTCACACTTGAAAAAAAAAACACTGACCAACAACATTATGGACCAAAAACACACACAGGCATAACGTGTGTGGATGTAACACATTCCTGCGGAGGGAGATGGTAGGAACGTTGGGTTGCTCGGTCAATGGCCAGGGTCAACGGCGGCGTGGTGTATTCCGCAAATATGCCCGACTGTGAGGGTTGGCACAAGCCGGCGTGAGTAGGTTAAACGTTGAATTTGATAAGGGCACCACGGGGTGACCAGCCCCTCCCCACCCAGCCCCACTCCTCCCACCCCCCACCCAGCCCCACCCTCCCCACCCAGCCCCTCCCCACCCTCCCCACCCAGCCCCTCCCCACCCTGGTACAAAATATCTATTACCGAAGCTATCAACAGACGGTGTGTGCAGGATTAACTGCACGTGTGGTAAATGCTATGTTGGGCAAACAGGACAAATGATCAGCGTGAGACTAAAATAACATCAGAGAAATGTTAAATTATCCCAAATGCAACTGTCAGCAGTAGCAAAACACGCGTGCCCACAAGGACACTCAATTGATTCAAAACTAGCTACTACTGGCCAAGACTAATTACAGAATCTATCGAAATTGAAAGAAATCAAAATAACTTAAACCGTTCGGATAGCTACCATCTTAGTGCTGCGTGGAAGATAATCATCAAATAAACATTATTTAAATGCATGCCTACAAATGGCAGAGTACTTCAATAGGGATGACCGTTGGTACGGCTATTTTAATAAACACAATAGACAGGAAGGACAAGCTCTAAGCGCATAATGCACGTTGCCTCAGTAATCCCCCCACCCCTCCCACATTGTGCAAGAGCGCAGAAGGGTGGTCACCACATCAACGCCTCTAAATAAGGAACGAAACAGTAAGACTTCTCCACAAATTTGGCTGTCGCCTGATGAAGCTAGTTGTAATTACTGGCGAAACGTCGTACTCAGTTTGTAAATGTTGTTGCTTGGCTCTCCAACACACTGGTGTGCTGTACTCGTGACGAATTGGCACGTTCCTTTTACGTGACAACCCTTACTAGTTGGCTGTGTCGGGTGGTGGCGGGTTTTAACGACACATTTCTATATTTACGTTATCTTACCCAAAAACCTCTTATGGATATTGGTCGCGAAAGCCTACGTGTTAAAATAACATATTTCTTTCTCTTTTAGAGTTTTAACAATGCTTCCATTTTGTTGTTGAACCATAACACATTTTATAACACTATATTGAGTTTTGAGTTACGAACGAATTGACTTACGAATGGATCTCAGAAACGTAACAAGAGGGCTGCCCGTACTCACTTTCTGTAACTCGCTTCCAACGTAATAACCTTTCACGAGCTGTAACGCCGTATCAACACAATAAGCTGTCAAACACAATATCCGGTGTGTTTTGCCGACTGCACGCATATAAATATCTCTGCCTACTCATTGAACTGCTATGGCCGTCATTGCAGACCAATCGTCTGCGCATTTGACGCAAGCCACCGCCAGCGCTCGCATCTCTTCCACTCTCACCATTTGCCGACGCCAGCAGCTTCGTCGGCTCGCCTCTCGGTCTTTCTCTGTCTTTCTTGGCGCACACGTGCCCGCCCGCCCCTTCCGTTTCCAACACTTTCTGGTTTCCCGCACTCCCTGTGCCCCCCGCTCTGCGTGTGTGCGCAATGGCCTGCCTGCCTGACGCCGGAGGCTGCTTCCCGAGTTGCTGCAGTTTTAGTTCCGCGACTTGGACCTGCCGCCGACATCTTATCGTCGATTTAGCGCAATTGGCTCCACACCTCTGATTTGTGCGGTTCACTACGTAGATTGCGAAACAAGTTCAACGTACATACTTATTTACCCGCCTTATACAACTCTCGATTTTCAAATATACATAAAGATCCGATCATCTGCATACCCAATGGGCAGTGACTCTCAATTTGCGCCATTCGCTTGCTCTTCAACTGTTGCTTCTCCTGGTAACCCGACTCTCTCCCCACTGGAGTGCATTTAAACCCTTAGGTGTGCACACCAGATGGGTGGTATCTCCTAGCTCCTGCCTCTTTCTCATTTGCCATCCCTGGTTCCTTTGAGATCATATTCTCTCCCGAATGGTTGCATTTAGATCCACGAGCGGCGTTTAACGAAAAAAAAAACACTTTTACTCATGCGCTTGGCAACATTCTGCCGCCCTCTGCTCGTGACCTCTCTCTCCCCTTGCTCCGATTGGCTACCAGGCCTCCTTGACCCAGCGCCCGCCCAACATGGCAATCACTGCAGTCTGACAGCCGTACATCACTCACACACCCACAGCGCCAAAGTCCTCACTGGCCATGTGCCCATTCTCACGCCATTCTTCACATCGTCGTAATCACCTTCATCACAAATCACCCTCAGTGCATCACCAATGTCACCCCAACGTAAACCCGTTACAACAACACTACACACCCTGCTTTGAAAAACAGATGTGTATCTCCTGCAGAAGTGGATTCTTCTTGAACATTAATATATTTTTTCATTGATTAAGTTGATATCGTGCCTTTTTCCCACAATTCAAAATGCCAACTCATGTGCCAAGCAGCAGCCCCATTAAGAAGCCCCCTCAACCCCTAAGATGTTAACTTGTTGACAACAAAACGTACAACTCCACACCCATTAGCATTGATCACAAGCACCCACTAACACATTTGCTGGCTAATGCACTTGACCACCGCGATCCTGATTCCTACCCTCGCCGCTTGTTCGATGGTACGCAGGCTCAATGTGCACAACTTTTAGGCGCATTAGCAAACACGAATTAATTGCAGTCACATCACCTTCGATAAACACATTACCATGACTGCCTTTATTCATAAAAAAAAAATGTACAAGCCCTTTGCCAATCGTCTGATGGACAAAGGCCTTTGGCATGTCACATCAGCCTTGGGGGTTGTGTTTCAGCGATTCTATTGCGTATGATAGCAATACGGTCAGGCAAGGCCATAGCCATGGAGTCAACATTGGGGGGGACCAAATCTTCCAGGGTGTCTGGGGGTCCCAACCCAGAAAAATGTCTAAATTTGAAAACTAATTTCCTGCCTAAAATATTAAAAAATTCACTAACACATGGGATGGACTTTTTATTTATTTTTTATAACAATGTCTAATAGTGTATTGTATTACATTGCTCTGTTTTTACTTGTTTACCATTTCGTGTTTCATTGTATGTAATGGCAGAGATTAGGGATTAATAAAGTAAAACCATAACCACAATCATATAAACATAAATCTATGCATTGTTACAGTATATGAAGACAAATCCAGATATTGTGGCCAAGGTTTAGCAAATTGTTGTTTTTATTTACATAGCATAGCAATTTTTAATAGCAATATATTTGGGGGGACATTTTGAGCATATTTGAATATTCTCTCTCTCTCTCTCCCCAATATATATTACAATTACGGCCTTGCGGTCAGGAACTAAATGCCAATGTTGAGGTCTGCTCGCCATGACGAGAGTGCTTCAGGAGAGATTTGGTGTAGTTTTGCAATGGTTTACTGCATGGTCCATAGTTTGTGTCGCATGGCCACAATCGCACTACTACTGCGGCTTGTCTTTAATGTGCATTTACGAATGAGATATACACATCTTTGAATATGCAGTGCAGAAGATTGTGTGCATGTACTGTTATATCTAAGTAGTCTATTTATGTAATATTACCACTTATGTAACATAATTGTACGTGAGAATGGTTTGTTCTTTACACATGCATGTTTGCACGCATTTTTTGGAGGTGATGCATGACTGTAATATGACAATCTGGATGTTAGGTAAATGGCTCACACAAGGATGTATCTGTCATGCCAGATATCCGTCTACTACACAATCTCCTTGTTTCATATTGGCTGATGTAGATGCAGAGCAACCAACTACAATTTCACATTCAGGTGGTCAAGCCAGACAATCGTGTCAGGCATGGGAGTGTATCGCTGTGATGTCTCCTTCATATTTATAGATAGGGCATTGCATCGTTATATGTTGTGTGGTTTGTTCTGGATGACCACAGTTGCACCATACTGGAGAGTTTAAAATGTTTCATATGTGCATCAGGTATCCGCATCTGCCATGGTTTATGAGGATGCGGTTGAGGGTGGACCATGAGCTTCGTGGAAGATCAAAACAGGGATCTTCTGCGTTGGGTCCTTGACAAGGTGGTGTTTGTTTGTGAGTTCCTTTGAACACCATTCAGCTCTCCAAGCATCATTGGGGTTGAATTCGCATTGTTTCAGGTTAAGTACATGGATCCAAAAGGGCTTGCATGACTTCGGGCAATGTCAAGGGACGGTATTGAGGTCCTGACAATGGGAATGCGACTGTTTTCCTCAATTCGCAGGACTTTCTGGAGAGTCGTAGCATCGCGACGGATTGGTGGAGGAGAGATATGTGACAGCACAGGCAGCCAAGGTGTTGGGGTCGACTTGAGGATTCCAGTGATACACCGCATTGCAGTGTTCAGTTGAATATCAACAAGTGGAGTGGCGACTACTTCTGGTTCATACTGCTGCACAGTACTCGGCTACAGAGTTCAGAAGAGCCATCGTTGATGTCCATAGCACTGAGGGTGATAAAGCTCCTCAACTTGTGGTTGCCAAGTTGACCCTTGTTTTGGGATAGGTGGCTACTTTTTTCAGGTGGTCGGGGAAGGTTAGCGTATGGTCCAGCTTCACTCCGAGAGAGGTTGGAGTGGGGTCGTGCTGCACAGTGTTGCCGCAGATGGTCACTTTCAGTGTACTTGGGTGTTGGTTCAGAGTGGATTCGATGTCGTTAAAATTGGCTGCTTACGTTGCCAGAGCAAAGTCATCCGCAAAACAAATTTGCGTGTTGCGGTTGGCGGCATGTCTCTCGTGTAAACATTGAATAGTGTTGGCACAAGTACTGCACCTTGTGTCAATCCATTGTTGAGTAACATATCATCAGAATATCTATTTATCCTGGAGAAATCCGATTAGCTATGAAGCTTTTTTTCCACAGATGTCCAGTAGGGGCAGGTCATAATGTTACAACAACAAACAATACAAACAACCGATAGGAGTGCAAAGTGTATAAAAAGCAAGCAAATCACTATAATATTCTTTGGGTATTTCGGTAAAGTCACGTAGATAGGTTCAAATTAATAAAAATAAAATAAACAAAAACCGCGACGTTTCGATCACAACACAAGCGATCGTCATCAAGAGGAAAAAAGAGGGGGAAAGCTGCTGAGGCAGACTGTTTTATAAGTTTTAAATGGGTGTAGCCCAAGGATCATAAAAGAAGTGGGCAGGGCTAGTGATGTTAATGTGAGAGATTAGCATTTTAACACATAGGCTTTCGCGACCAATATTATAATCAACGTTTTTGGGTTTAGATCGCGTTATTTATAAATGTGTCGTAACCCTCCAAAACTTTGAAACCAGAGCACTTGCCTCGAGCACATTAAAACCATCCTTTTGGTTTAGATATGTGGATGACACTTTGGTTGTCTGGCCACATGGTAAAGATACACTTAACGATTTTCTAAATCATCTCAATGCACAAAACCCCGCCATTCAGTTCACCATAGAAATGGAGGTGAATAACACACTCCCGTTCCTGGATATTTTACTTGGGCATGGCCTAAATGGTAAAATAACACACAGCATTTACAGAAAGCAAACGCACACGGATGCCTATCTGAATGCAGATTCGCATCATCACCCAGCTCAGAAATCCTCTCTTATCAAGACGCTCATACATCGGGCTAAAACAGTGTCAGATGGTGAAAGTCTAGTGAGAGAGATTCAACATGTTAAAGAAGCACTAAGACAGAATGGCTACAATAATGCTCAAATTAACAGAGCACTAAATGCCAAATCACGATCGCAAAGCAACACTGCTGAAAGCGATCACATTATTAAAACAATAAAAATACCATTTATCTCAGGAGTAACTGACAAATTAGCCCGTGTTTTGCAAAAGCAAAACACGGGCTAATTAATTGTTTATGTGGCAGATGCTATATTGGACAGACAGGGCGTAACATTAGTGTAAGACTAAAAGAACACCAGAGAAATATTAAACTATCGCAAACACAACTGTCGGCAGTGGCAGAACATGCTTGCCAACAGGGACACTCAATTGATTTTGACAACGTTGAAGTGTTGTGTAAAACTAGTTACCACTGGCAAAGACTAATTAGAGAATCCATTGAAATTTAAAGAAACAGAAATAACTTTAATCGCTCAGAAAGCTACAGGCTTAGTGCGGCCTGGAAGCGTATTATTAAATAAGATACATTACAATTCCTTATAGGGGAAACAAACACTAACTGATTACTAACGTAGCATAATCACAATAAAACACATTCCAACTGATTACTAATCTACAACTCGCATCGTAACAACTGCCTGATTACTAATCTAGTATATAATTACAATAACCCCCCCCCCCCCCTCAAATCGTTGCACCTTATGAGTTAATGAGTTAATGATGACGTCACCCTGCTGCTGCTCTATATAAGAACGGGAGACAGAGCAGAGCCTCACCATTCTGGCGAATTGCCCGATGATGCTGGATGTAATTACCAGCGAAACGTTGTACTCAAATTGTAAATGTTGTGGTTTCACGCTTCAACATACTGGTGGGCTAAAGCAGTGAACTATTTGTCTTTTGTCAACGTGACACTTTTTTACTGATTGGCCGTGTCGGGTGGTGGAGGGTTACAACACATTTATAAATAACGCGATCTAAACCCAAAAACGTTGATTATGAGAGATTAGCATGTTAATGTAAGATCGCAGAGCCGCCGCCGCGTCGAGGTCGGCGCGCGGAGGTGGCTATGTTGGTGTGAACAAATTTGAACCTGTTAATATAAAATCAGAGAGCCGAAGCCACGGGGAAAATAAAAATAACATTGGAAGGTGGCAGAATGAGAACATCACAGCCAGTTATAACGTTCTTCCAAGGATTGCTGAGTTTGTACCCATCCTCTCGGTTGAAATTGTGTCTGTGTTTGTATATGTGGATGGCTTCATGAACGAAACTTTGTTGATAGCCAGTGGGCTTACAAAGTACCTTCGTCTTAGAGAAATTAATTTCGTGTGAGCCAACCGCATTAAAACAATGATCAGCCACGTTTCAAATCTGCCTTATGCTCACGAACACGGTCCGAGACATGTTGCTTCATTTCCTCAATGTAACTACTACCGCAGACACAGCTTAATTTGTAGATGCCAGGGTATTGCATATCAGGGATCCTATCCTTCACAGATGGGATCAGATCACGAATTTTATGTACTATGTTAAATCGAGCCTGGATCTTGTGTTTACTCAAGATTTTGGAAATCTTTTTGGTGACCCCTGCTATGTATGGCTAGGTGATGGTTTTGATTGGGTCCTCAGATGGTTCTTTCCCAACGGTTGGGGTGATAGCTTTATGGATTGTGTGGTCCGAATATCCATTCGTCTTGAGAGCTTGGTGCAAGTGTTTCAGTTGACTGGCTAGGTGGTGATGGTCAGAGATACATCGAGCTCTATGGTGTAGAGGGAATTATTCTGGGATGGATGGTGGTGGGAGTCAGGTTTTAGGTAGGCATCCGTATGAGTTGCTTTCCTGTAGACAGTGTCCCATTGAGCCATCTGGTCTCTTTTCTATTAAAACATCCAAAAATGGTAGCACCATTGTTTTCCACCTCCATGGTGAATTTGATGGCTGGGTGTATGAAATTAATGTGGTTGAGGAATTGGTTCAGAGCTGGTCGACCATGTGGCCAGATGACGAATGTGTCATCTACGTACCTCTTCCACAAGGACGGATGTAGAGTGGATGCCTGAATGGCATATGTTTCAAATTTGTCCATGAAAACATTGGCTACAACCGGAGATAAGGGAGAACCCATTGGTGTGCCTTCAACTTGTTTGTAAAAAAAATCATTTCCAGGTGAAGTATGTATTGGTGAGGCAGTTTCTAACTTGGGCCGGTGCATCAGCATTCAATCCTTGTTGGAGTTAATCTTTAAATATTGCAATGGTGTTGGGCACTGGCACTTTGGTGAACAAAGAAACTACGTCGAAAGTATATTCTTAGGTTTTTTCGGTAAAGTCACGTAGGTAAAAAAATAAAATTAAAATTAATTAAAGTAAAATAGAAATCACGACGTTTCGGAGGCAACACAAGCTTCCTTCTTCAGGTGGAACCGTCACAACACAATTGCTGTATCAAGTAAAGAGACATTCCAAGAGACCCGATCTTGTATATATACTGGTTGAGGGGGGAGGAGCCAGGATAGGCCCCTGGATCGGAGTTTTTTTTTATTATGGTAAGGTTGGTGCAGCTGAGGCTGCTGCTAGGAATGAGTTTTTGTTATTTAGACTGGTTGAACTGGGAGGTGCCAGAGTTGTTAAGGTGCGGCTGCTGCTAATGGGACTGAGCCTTTGTTATGTAGATGGTAGAAGCAGAAAAGCAGGTCAGGAAGAAACAGCCCCTTGCAATGTTACTGGGTGGGTAAAACTTAAAGCAGGAAACCAGTGTGTGAAAAAAGCTAAACATGATAAAACAAAACTGGCTGTCTATCAGTAAACTGTACGGTAACTAAAGAATAGTGCCTGTCAAATAAGATGGTCCAAATATGTGTAGTTAAATCTTTTTTGCATGGTTAATAACATCTTTCCAATGATTACTCAGTTTGTACCCATCATCACGGTTGAAATTATGTCTGTGTTTGTATATTTGGATGGCTTCGTGTACAAACCTTTGATGGTAGCCAGGAGGTTTGCAGAGTACCTTGGTCTCGGAAAAGACAATCTCATGAGAGCCCACAGCGTTGTAGCAATGATCGGCAATGGCGGAAGACTCAATTTTTCCGTGTTTCAGATCTGACTTGTGCTCGCGGACACGATCAGAGATATGACGTTTCGTTTCTCCAATGTAACAATCACCACAGCTGCAACTCACTTTGTAGACTCCAGGGTATTGTAAGTCAGGAATGACATCTTTCACAGATGGAATTAGATCACGGATTTTATGTACTGTGCTGAATCGGACTTGGATCTTATGTTTGTTTAGAGATCTTTTTGGTCATGCCTGCTATGTATGGAGGGCCCGATGTACATCTCTTAATTCACTGGCCAGGTGGTGTTGGTCAGAAATGCAATGAACTCTGTGGTATAGCATTTAGATGAGAGAATTATTTTGAGATGGGTGGTGGTGGGAATCATGTTTCAAGTAGGAATCTGTGTAGGTGGCTTTCCTGTAGACAGAATGTCCCAAGGATCCGTCAGGTCTCCTCTCAAACAGAATATCTAAGAATGGTAGTTTGCCATCTTTCTCCACTTCCATGGTGAATCTGATGGATCGGTGTCTGGAATTGATGTGGTCCAAAAAGTGGTTCAATGCTGGGAGGCCATGTGGCCAAATGACGAAAGTGTCATCCACATACCTCTTCCACAGGGAATGACGCAGGGTGGATGTCTGATGGCGTCTGATTCAAACTTTTCCATGAACATGTTGGCTATCACTGGTGACAAGGGGGAGCCCATAGGGGTACCCTTATTCTGTTTGTAGAAGGTGCAATTCCAGGTAAAATAAGTGTTGGTGAGGCAATGCCTAACCAGCGGAGGTGCATCCGAATTAAATCCATGTTGGACCAAGTCCTCAATTATTGTTAGGGTGTCAGGCACTGAGACTTTGGTAAACAGCGATACTACATCAAAACTGACGAGGATATAATCAGGAGATAGTACCATGTCCTTGACCATAAAGACTTATTGGGTTGAGTTGAGTACTGCCGAAGAGGTCTTGCCTGTGAAGGGAAGCAGACTATCTGATAGAAAACGGGCTAGTTTGTAGGTAGGAGAGTTGATCGTCAACACGATGGGTCATAGTGGGGTGCCTTCTTTATGGATCTTGGGAAGACCATAGAGTCTGGGAGGTCTTGCCACCGATGGTTTTAGAGAGGGACGTTTTTGTTGGTTCGATTAGGGAAGTCGAACTCGTGATGATCTTGTTAGTTTTTTGTCGTTAGGCTTTTAGTAGGATCGTTTTTAATTTTGGAGTAACTCCCATCATTAAGTAGGTCCAGGATTTTGTTGTTGTATGAGTCTTTATCCATGATGCCCGTGGCATTGCCCTTGTCTGCCGAGAGGATGACTATATCATCTCTCTTTTTTAGGTTCGCGAGTTCAGAGCGTTCGTTTTTGCTAATGTTACGAGGCAGGAAATAGATATATGACGATTGCTTGTGTTGCGATCGAAACGTCATGATATTGTTATAATTTTATTATTTATATTATTTAAATATCTACGTGGCTTTACTGAAAGACCCAAAGAATACTAGATATTTGTTCATCAGCAGTTGTATCCAGCACTAATTTTCTGTTTCAGGATATTTTTAGAAGAAAGATTTGCGATGTCAAGGGAGGAAACAAGGTTGTTCCAAAACGTTGGTGCTGCAAAGGCAAAGGCTTTGTCACCTATTCCAATTCTTGTTTTTGGGATCATTTAAAGGCAATTAGATGAACGTCTTAGGTTTATTGGGTTTGACAACGGGGTTAATGAATTCGCTAAGTATAGTGCAGATTTCCCAATAAGGATTTTATGGTTGAACAGGGCCAAATGTAGATGTATTCTTGCATCAAGTGATGTCTAGATTGGATTGTAAGTAGAGGTTACAATGGTGGGTCCTGTATGGCACATCCAGTGAAAATCGAAGTTTCGAATGATAAAATGGGTTTAATCTGTTTCGTGTTTCATTAGTAGCTGATCTGTAAGCAGTGTCATAGTCGCCAAACAGTAGTAGAATGATAGCTTCCACAATTTGAAAGTACAATCATATAAGAAAAAATGTTTGTTTCAATATAAAAACCCTCTTTTTATTCGATTTTATATGAGGTGTGATCAATATGGGGTTGGAACCTAAGTTTTAAATCCATCGGTAAACCCAAGTATTTGAAGCACTCCGTTTGTTCAATGGAATGAAACTGAATTTGTATTTGAATACAATCTCATTATCTTTTTATTTTATTTATGAGAGATTTTAGTGATGACAATTGATCATGAATTAAGTCGAAATCAAAGAGATTTAGTTCTGAGTAAATTTAGTCCATTGTTGTTTAAACATGAGAACATAATTGGACTCAGCACTGAACCTTGTGGAACACCCTTTGTTATTGTAATACATGTGGACGAGATGTTATTACTATTTACCGTTTGAAAACGGTCTAAGAGGTAACTCTTAAACTATTTTATTGCACTGTCTGAATATTTTAATTGACCAAGTCTCGTGAATAGAATATCGTGGTCAGCAGTGTCAAAGGCTTTTGAGAAGTCAAGGAATAGCGCACAGCAGTACTGGCCTTTATCCAGGTTACTGAAGAGAAAATGTAATAATACATCCATAGTAGCTGTGGTGGTGCAGTAATCCTCTCAAAAACCAGACAGTTTACTGTGCAGGAGTGTGTGACTTTGTAGGTGGAGACAGACACAGAGAAATACACACTCCCAGAGATGGACAAAGACAGAGGCATTGGAGAGATGGACACAGAGACACAGACACAGTGCAAAGCAGAAAGGGATACAATTCGGGATATATTGACCCAAAAGGAAGGCAGTCTTCGTCAGCATGAGCCAGAACCTATTGTTGGTAAATGGTTCATATTCCATCACTCGCTCAAATCCTCTTGAAGCTGCGTAGGTTAAACTGTGTAGATACGGTTGAGATGCAGCCTCTCATATGTGATGGTCGATTTCTCTTGTTTATTAACACATTTGGAATAGCCTAGATGAGGTTACCACAGTGAGACAATGGCTAAGCTGTCACCCTCTTTGCTGATGGGATGGCAGTAAATATAAGCTGGCCCACAGAGTCCATGAATATGCACTATCTTTGTGTGCTTTGAAGAAGGGCCATTGCCCGGAACGTCGCCTATTAAATAGTTTTCCTCTCAAGGCAGTTTTATTAACGAATGTGTTGAGGTTTTTTGCCAATTGTGTTTTGTGCACCGCTCCCAATGCAGCAGCCTTACCAAATAATTCGTCCCAGAGAGGGGCTTTACCTGTCCATGCTAATAGCCGATGTAAGGGTAAGTGTTGTTTACAAATGCAGAAACTGAGATTTTGAGCAGTAGCTAACTTACCTATCAGTAAAAACGTATATAACACGCGAGCAAACATTACCTTTTGTGGCTGTTACATAATTGTGTTGTACTTGTCGCAGAGTAGCATCATGTAAGCATTCATGTGCCTACAGTTTCCAAAAAAGAGAACAAACCAATATTCAAGTGAGAACACATGCCTCAGTTTGGTTTTGAAGTCATTTAGAATGCACATTTACATCAATCCGTTTCCACATCTTGTTGTCGTTATATTTACAGCTTGTTCAGCTCGACAACGTTCCAGTGTTATTCATGGAAAGTTATGCAATCACACCAGTAGATAAACCACACTAGTTTGCAAACTTACGTAAGAAAATACGTGTATAGGGACAGTGTCTGTTTTCTATTTGAGTGCCTTCTTGACCGCGAGTTTAATCAAAGAAATGTGGACAATAACATATAAGCAGAAATGTTTGTGGAGCTGCTATCGTAATACTTTTTTTTAGCGGAACGGTTAGCGCATTACGCTGCGATCCCGACGACCCGAGTTCGATTCCTGCTCACGGCCAACACCAGTGACGATTATCTAAACCGGTTCTGGGCCTCTTCTAGGTCGACTCAGCCTCAAATGAGTACCTGGTGCGCATGTGTAAACATCGTCACTTGGGAAACAAAGGCGGCCGGGCGTGGAACTGGCCACCCACCCCCTCGCGTGCCTTACCGGCCTTCATAGACGCTTGCAAACAGAACTTGCCCCAAAAATACGGGGGATCTTTGTCTTTGTAATAATTTTAGCTTATACAACATCTTAATATCTAAGCATCTCAATACACAGAGCAAACTTATACAAATCAACAGCACATGTTTTTACCTCTTCTTAGCCAAAAGTCTCATTATTTACATGGGGATGGCTGAATGGATTTTCTTTCTACACGTGTCTCTGTTTCTCCACGTACGTCTATTCTCCGGGTGCCTTTAAAACAAACTCAAAGGAGAACTAGTTTGGCGGATTGAGCAGTGGCGCTGTCTCCACCACGTGACCCACACCGAATTGAACTGTGACGTGTGACAATTGAGACAACAACGCCATCTCTGGCGAACGCAACCAAGGGAAGAATGCGAGGGTGACATTTTTAATGGGGGTAGAAGGACAAAGCGGTGAGGAAAATGAGTGACGGTGTTTTTGGAACGTAACTGGTTAACGGTGAAGGAGAGACTCAGCATTTTTATTTAGGCTGCTGGAGGAATCCAATGAGCTATGAAGCTCTTTTTCACAGATGTCCAGTAGGGGCGGGTTAGAACGTTACAGCAACAAACAGTGCAAGACACGATAGGAGTGCAAAGTATAGAAAAGGAAAGCAAGTTAGACAAAAAAAAATGTTATTTTACCAGGTAAAGCCCACTGAGCTATTAGCTTCTTTTTCAGAAGCGATCTGGCCACAATGATAGCTCAACGAAGTGACTTATCATGTGGAAATGTATTGCAGCAAAGATAGCTACATTACTCAGTGAGCCTTACCTGGCAAAATAAAAATCGTTAGTATTTGTTTTGGAATATTTTGAGGATGAACGATTAATTTATTTCGCATTGGAGGTGCGGGGAAAGGACAACAAACTAAACACAAAAATCAATTCTCCAGAAATTAGTTTTCAATGTAGATGATTTAAAAGCGCATATATCTAATGGCTTCCTAATATCGGAAGAAGGAACGTTCCAGACGGCCGCAGAAGCGCATCTGAAAGCGCGCGATGCGGTGACCGTCTTTGTTCGTTCGCTAGACAAAAGCCGCTGCTGCGAGGATGACCAGGGTTCGCACGGTGATGGTTTATGCTCCTTGACGAGGAGTATAAATGATGCACAATGACGCTGTCTCCGAGTGCCAAGAGGAGTCAGGTTTGCGTTTAAGCACAGATCACCGGTTGTGTTCTGTGTGGGGCATTAAGTGCAGAATGAAGGGCAGAATAGTATGTGGAGATCCAAGCGTTTCAGGACAGTTTCTGAGGCCGGCCTGTCGATGACATCACAGCAGTCAAAAAAAGGGAATATGCACAGACACATGAAGCATTTCGCCTGTCAAGATTAACATGTCCCAACAATGCCTAGAGACTCCCCAAGGTGTCACGGGATTCCTGCCGCTGATTGGCGATAGTTATTGCAGCGAGGTCAAGGTGAGACTCACGTGCAACGTCGTTGTCACATTCGTCTTGCCGCTGGTCACTGCAGTCTCACAGATTGTGTGCGGCGTGAGCGCTAGTAGGATTGTACAGCCTTGTGATGATCTTTCATCTTGTTATGACTTGTGGGCTCAGGGTAACGCTACGGGTCTTCATTAAGCAGTATTTATGCAAGATTTCAATCCCGCGTTTGACAGCATAACGTTAGGGTCTAATATTTTGATCGCTAAATGCACGTATCTTGCCAACGAATGCATTAACGCCAGCTCGAACGCACACGAGACGTCGCTTGGTGCGAGTGCTGGTGCTGTGGAGACACAGACTGACGGTGTTTCCGATTGGAAACAGTTATTTAAATGTGCCCCTATGAGGTGCTACGTGTCGACAAAAGAACTGAACGCTCCCTTAGATGACTCTCAGAACGTTTTCAGTAAAACTCGCACCGATCTGGGGAGTGTTTCAGTTCGGCAGCGCATTCGTGCCGGTGATGCTCCACCTTTTGTGTCAAAATCCGTTCGGAACTAGTGCTGTGGAAAAGAACACGATCCGTGAATGTGCCCAGCATTTTCTGGACGCCGGTGTCATGTCCACATCGGACAGGCCACGCTTCCACGCCGTCGCCCACCCTTTTGGCCCCGCTCCCCCTCCCTCCCGATACGTTCCATTCATTGGCTACCACATTATGATGAGCTCCCGCCTCCTTCTCCTCCCCCCCTCAACTCGCTTTTAAGGGATTACATCTTGAATCGTTGCCTCACTTGATGCAGCTAATCTGGCTGTGACGGTCCCACCTGATGACGGAGACTTGTGTTGTCGCCGAAAAGTCGTGATCTTTATTTTATTTTATTTTTATTAATTTTGATGTTTTACCTACGTGACTTTACCGAAAAAAAACCTAAGAATATAGAAAAAAAAGATGGTTTCACTTACGTTTTGCTTCTATTAAGGCCACCGTTGCCGCTGCTTTTTCCATTGCCAACATATCGATGAATCCATTGATGCCTTGTCAGTGGCATTGTTACTTTCCACACTTTATTTGAAGAGCGTATTATGGCAGTGTGAGGTTGTGATATCTCTGGAGAGAAAACTGCCTTAGTCACCCGCTCGGTGTTATTTGAACACATTGTACTCCCGATAGACCTGACAAAAATGTGTCAGTTACCTTTCAAATATTAATGGATATTGTCTTATCAGGCCAACAATGGGACTCCAGCCCTATTTGACGTCATTGTTTTAGGGAGAAATGTAGGCGAAGCATTTGTCACGACCAAAAGAGGTGTCTTTGAGTTTACGCGTAACGCAAATTGAAAATTGTCTTCCGACCTGAGGTGCTATACCTGGGCCACGTTGCGAGCAATTGCGTCTTCGCTAATTACCGTGACCAAAAGCGCATGCATTCGCAAAATGTGACTCACGTTCGCCAGTGCATGGCATCTGGCAACGAATTACCGGAGATGTGTTCAAAGTGTTGCCAGGATCGCTCGCCTGCTTCATCAGCTGACTAAATAAAAAATACACCCTTCATCTGGTCCTGAGAGGCTCAAGAAGCGCCCGATACGTGTCAAGTCTAATTTACCGAATCACCTGTGTGAGCCTCCCATTATTTTTCAAAGAAACACAGTCTTGATACCGATGCTGGCGAGTCAACGATCGGCGCTGTTTTGTTGTTTCAGATGATGGACAATCGAGGTCGCGATCGCGTGCGGCAGCAGAGTGCTCACTGCTGCCGAGCAACGGCTACTGCTGTGACTGGAAAGGAATATCAGTGTTTTCGTGCATTTTTCTAAAGTGTAATCGCCCGCGTTTGTTTGGAAGGGAATTCCTGTGCCGAACTCACCACGCAATTGCAACAGCGCTCGATGGAGCGAGACCAACGCTGGCCAAATGGCCCGGTGAGTCGAGCATGGTCCCACAGCACAGGGAAGGCAGTCTTCATGGTAACGCAGATGCTCTGTCTCGTATTAACGCTGAAGCATTCCCGAACCACGAAAAGGTCCTGCTCCTGTGTATGGTGGAACGCATGCAATGTGTAAAGCCAAAACGAAACGTCCGCACACGTTGTTCAGCCTGGTGTATTTTCCGAGGACGACCTGGATCTCACCTTAACGCGATGGGCCGAACATCAGTCAAGAAACGCAGGAATGAGTAGGCCAACACGCATGTTGACTGTGTTGGAGCATGCAACCATGCTCAGCACAGCACTGATGTTGCCCGTGTAAAGGTGTAGTTATTATCGATGCTCACGAGCGGATGGTATCATTGTTCCGAAACAGCTTTGAGAAACAGTACTGCAGAATTGGCATGACCATGTACGGTATGCACAGGGCACCAGGGTGTGCAAAGCACATATCTTTGCATGAGACAGATGTAAACATGGCTCAGGATGTCTCGTAATGTGATGTCGCGGATTGCTGCATGTGAAAGCTGCGTGAGGCGTAAGCAAACTGGGTGAGCCTCAACGGTCACCGTTACAACATAGATCGGTTTCCAGAGTAAATGAGCTTATAGCAATGCATATTTTGGAGCCACTCCCGCTAACCACGAAGATAAATGAATATTTCTTGCTGTCGAGTATTTCACGAGATGGCAACGTGCTAAACTGAAACATTTGCTCGAATATGTTAGAATACAGAATGTGTGCATGGCCACGAGAGGTGGGGGGGGGTGTTCTGATGATTATGATAATACTACAAGTACTGACACTGCCACGACTCGCACAGGGAGTGCTGCTTGCGTCAGCACTTGCAGTTACGCAAAACACTTTTCGACCCACGCGTCTCGACTTCACCAATGCGAGTTCAACCCCGATGAAGCTTGGAGTGCTGAATGGAGTTCTGAAGAACTCACAGACAAACACCGCCTTGTTCTAAAAGACCCCAACACAGCCCTAAATCGCATCCACTGCACAGACCACGGCAGATGCGGATACCCGATGCACGAATTGAAAATGTAAACCTCTCCAGTAGTAGTGTGCGACTGTGGTCATCCAGAACAGACCGGGCAACGCGTGACGACCACGCAATGTCCCGATGCACAAACACACGAAGGAGACACCGCGGCGATGATTCAACTCCGCTACTGCTCCTGACGCGGCTGTCTGGGCTTCACCACCTCGATGTGACATCGCAGCCGGTGCATCTACATCAGCAGCCATACGACAAGAATAAAGTTGTGTTCGTGTGTTAGTTAGCCAATGCTGTACCCCGCCTGTTGTTTTAGGGGACCACATGATGTTCGTGTACCACTTGTAGAAATTGTCGATGCTTTATGTATAGATTGTTCTGCACAAACACCGACGGCAACAACCCAAACTCTCTGCTTCACAACAACAGCTGGAGGAGCTTGGTGGCGAAGCTAAAAGGTGGCGTTAATCCGGTGCACACACTAACTGGTGTCACCCTGGGGGTGCCGCGACACCTCCACACTGCAACCCTCACTCACATCGATGTACTTGCTCCAGGCCCAAGTACTGCTAAACCTTCATCTAGCAGTGGAGTGGCTATCGATGGTGAGTCAATCACACTGATCGCAACGGGACGGTAGCGCAATGCATGGCACTCGTAGAGACGTGTTTAAATGTGCGTGCATTTAAATATGGTCACCTGGTCACGCTCGCATTATTCTTGCACAAGAGCGAGTTTTTAGCCACACGACTCGTTTCGTCAACAGTAAAATTGCGGGTTTTGGGAAGTGTGCAATTTATCTCTCGTCAAATTTTGGAAAAATCGCGAATTTTAGGAGTGATGCCCCCCCTCCCCCGGTGAAATAGAGTTGTAGCGGACTGCGGGCACCATATACTTTAGGTTTTGTCAGAGATAAGTTTGGATGAGATGCGTTTACTGCATTAAATTATTGAATATAAAATGCCCTTTATTCAGTTACTCCACAATATGTGCAATTTTATTGAGGGACTGTGTGTTGTCTTGGTATGGTTTGGGACTGTTTTTGCTGTGGATTGCTGCCTTGTCCAAGTTTCGGAATTTGTGTACTAATGCAATTTGAACGTATATACTTTATTTTATGTATTTATTATTAATGATTTAGTTACGTGTCCTATAATTTGCACTCCCATCACTCCTCGTATTGTTCATTGTTGTAACTTTCTGACCCACCCCTACTGGATATCTGTGAAAAAGAGCTTCATAGCTCATCGAATTTCTCCAGGATAAATAAAGATTCTGATAATGCTTTTACAACGTAAGCTAACCGAATAACGGTACAGTACAGATATAGCAAAATAACATAATCTCTGAAAGCACCGCTGAGATTCCCAATGGGACATCCACCGATAAACATTAAAAACAAATAAATAATGCCAATAATGAATAAAGAAAGCCCATACAATTACCAAGTAATTGTTACCTATACCGCATGCGTTTAACTGTAACTACCAGGTAATTGCACAGTAATTGCAGTTACAGTTCCTCAAGTGTTATGGAAATGTCCTAATAAGAATGTCAATGTCAAATGCAGTTGCCATACCAACCAGAATACAGAGTCCTGCGTCTATGAGAGGTAGTTTCTTCTAGAATGCACTTTTTTTTTACTTTTGTTTTCTGTAACACGTCTTGAATATACTATTCAGTATTACGAATAAAAGTAAAAATTTACATTGTACGCCCTTTTGTCTACATACTGCTGGATGGGGGGGGCATCATCACTCCGTTGGTCATGGGGGGTAGTTGGACCATACTTCCCCACAAGTGTCGATACCTGTCAACCCCTTATCAGTGCCCTACCTTATTACAAACCATTCCACACCTTATTGGTCACCCCGTGCCCTTATAAATCTCAACGTTCATCCTACAAAGTCCCATCACAGGGAGAGAAACGCAAACAAATCGACACATTTTTTTTGGTGCCCGTATTGAAACGGCTGTCCGCCGTATGGACCTGAAAACTCAACTTCTCTGTACAAGAATACGGAGTAAACCGTGTGGATGGACAGCTCCGAGGGTCATTGCCGAGAGGGGGCAGTGGGGTCAGGACAGGTTGAGGGTTGCAACTCGCCACTGATGTCCGCCGTGTCTGGGAATTCAAACTCTGACCACGAGGCTCGTAGCCACGTGTAAGCAGTGTATGTGTAGACTGTTCCTGCAATGGTTACTCGAGCTGATACCACAACACACACTGTTCACGGAGAACTAGCCTCGTTATACAAGTATGTAAAGTGCCGAGCACACGAATATTAACAAAAGCAAGCATCGTACTTGACTCATCGATTATCCATGCGCATTATTACAGAAACCTTCGCAAGTTTGTGGAACATTCACTCGGAATGTTTTTTTTTAACCAAACGTTGCGTTGCGCTCGCCTAGATTTCTTTTTTTGCGGTACAGTCGTCGAAAGGGCTTCATCCTTCCTTTGTGACCCAGCGCGGTATACGCGGTGCAGTGGCGTTTCACAAGTAAAGTAGTAAACGTACGGCACAAATCCAAATTCCGTGATCCACACGATCCAATACGAGTGTAGGTTTTACCCCTTTCTGGCAATAAGCCAGGTGGGTTAAGATGTTAAAACACCAAACAGAAACATTTAGCAAGGAATCATGTCTGCATTGCCCACATATACTTGTGGTGAACATGCAAACAAACATGCCCTGATAGTATATGATGCCATTGGCTTTGAAACTGATCGATCCACACCAGAGACAGCTTTCTCGAGAGCCTCGTCTCAAGCGGTGTTAGACCAGAGGACAACGCCAAAAGTTGAACAGCACAAAGACAATGCCACTCTCAGGACATTGAGAGCTTGGGGTGAGCAGATACATCATGGGACCTCCCTGGCCAGAATAAAAAAAAGTGATGTTTTACCCTTTCTGGCAATAAAAGAGTTGTGTTAAGATGTGAAAACACCAAACATAAACCTTTTGCAAGCAATCGTGATGCGCATTAACCACACACGGTTCTCGTGATGAACATGCAGACAACAACAAAAACATGCACTGGCAAGTATTAATGATGCGTTGTCTTTTAGCCTGATAACTTTAATCTAAATTGTCTTATGGTTGTTATTGTTTGACTCGAATCCCACTGGGATTTCTGCACACAGCGTTGAAATGAGGTGCTTTTTTCTGGAAGACTTTGCTGTTTTTGCCATGTATTTTTATGTTTGCGTGCAGTCACTTTAAGATGTTTATTGCTCATGTTTTTGTTTGGTTGAGGTTGCACCCGAGTCAAGAGCCGCATGGCTCACTGTGTCATACACCTAATAAATAGAACTGAAAAAACTGAATCGAAACGATCCAATAATTCGCGTCGCACCGCGGCGGATTGAAAATCGCCTCGAGGGGCCGCGCACCGCGACCCGTAGCCGGGGCCCCCCGCGGGGTCGCGGAGCGCGCGGAGGAGGAGGACACGCGGCGAGGTACGGCGAGGTACGGTGCGGCACCAAGACAACAATTATCATCGGCAATTACAAATGTTCGTTTCATTGGTTTACCGTCTGCACAGACTCGGCTTTTTATGACGCGATTTGGGTATTTTTTGTCCATTTAAAAGACACGTACGACAGGTTTGCGCCATTTTAGAGCCTTATAAAAGCTCGTAAAGTCCTCAAACTTATCGCGGAGTGATGGGGCTGCTCTGTGATTCCTCTGTAATTGGCGATTTTTCCGTCACTTGACGTACAAAATGTTTTGTTTCCTCCCCCACGAGATGAGAGAACGAAAACCTCGCCGCGGGTTCCATAATCCGCGATGTGGGCGCTCTCTCCCACACCACCATCGCACTCGATTGCAACTTGTATACGCGCAGTGATCGAGAGCTATCTGTAGATTGTATAATATTAAGCGCGGTAATGTTTGTGATGGCATATCTGTGCAAGCCATACCCATTGCAGATTTTCAACTTTACAATTTGGCCCAACGCAAACTTCACGTTATTAATGCGCAGCAGAACAGCTGATTTGAATTGTCGAGTAACGCCATCGTATGCTAAGCAACGTTACATTTCGATTTAAAGCTTCATTTAAAGCTTCATCATGGACAAAATAGAATACAACAACAAAATTCAAGAACTACTCACCGATGGCAGCTATACAAAAATAAAAAGAGACCCCACCAACAGCCTCGTCTCCAAAACCAACAACATCATTTCTGCTTCAACCGCATTAATTGATCAGACCAAACAGTTCTCGTTGAAACCTTCTGCAGCCAGGCCACCAAGATTGTACGGCTTGCCAAAGATACATAAAGAAGATACACCTCTTCGTCCCATTGTCTCTACTATCAACTCCCCGACTTACAAACTGGCTCGTTTTTTGTCCGAAATCCTACGGCCTTTCACTGGAAAAACCACCTCTGCAGTACTAAACTCTACTGACCTGGTATCAACAATCAAGGGGATTGCCCTGTCCCCAGACGACCTGCTTGTCAGTTTTGATGTGGTTTCCTTGTTCACCAAGGTGCCTGTGCCTGACACCATCGCAATCATTGAAGACTTGGTTCATCAAGGACTGAATGCTGGGGTACCCCCCCTGGTGAGACACTGCTTAACCAATACATACTTCACCTGGAATGGAACCTTCTACAAGCAAATTGAGGGCACCCCAATGGGCTCCCCCTTATCTCCGGTTGTAGCCAACATCTTCATGGAGAAATTTGAGACGGACGCCATCCAGACTGCGACTCTACGCCCGACCTTATGGAAGAGGTACGTAGACGACACTTTTGTCATCTGGCCACATGGCCGGCCTGCTCTAGACCAATTTCTCGACCATATCAATTCCATACACCCAGCCATCAGATTCACCATGGAAGTCGAAAATGATGGCAAGCTACCCTTTTTGGATGTCCTAATCAAAAGGAGACCTGATGGTTCAATGAGCCACTCTGTCTACAGGAAAGCCACCCACACGGATGCTTATCTAAAACCGGATTCCCACCACCATCCATCCCAGAAGAATTCTCTCATCAAGACTCTATATCATAGAGCCCAATGCATCTCCGACCATGAACACATTTCCAGTGAACTCAAACACGTACGCCAAGCTCTTAAGGCTAATGGTTACTCCGACTACACAATCCGCAAAGCCATCACTCCAACCACCAAGAAAGATCCTGTTGAGGAGCCTTTCAAGACCATCACCTTACCCTACATTGCTGGGGTCACAAAAAAGATCTCCAAAATCCTGATTAAACACAAGATCCAGGTCCGATTCAACACAGTACATAAAATCCGTGATCTGGTACCGTCTGTAAAAGATGTGGTTCCAGACATACAGTACCCTGGTGTCTACAAACTAAGTTGCCTCTGTGGTAGCAGTTACATTGGGGAAACCAAACGACATGTCTCGGACCGCATCCGTGAACATAAAGCTGACCTGAAACACTGTAGGACAAACACCTCAGCCGTGGCAGATCACTGTTACAACTCAGTGGGCTCACATGACATTGACTTCTCCAAGACAGAGGTTCTCTGCAAGCCATCTGGCTATCATGAGAGATTCGTACATGAGGCGATCCACATTTACAAACACAGAGACAATTTTAACCGAGAAGATGGATTCTGGCTTAGCAATCACTGGAAGGACGTAATAAACCATTTTGATACACATTAGGGTGGGTAGAATAATACATAGTGTTATATTAAAAATGTATAAGGTATAGGGTGGTTTATAGCAATACAGTATGTAATTTAATGTTGGTTTTGCCTATGGAAGTATATAGTACGGTATAGACGCGTGTGATGTAAGAGAATAAAGTTTAGATGGAAGCATATTATATAATTTTTTACAACGTAGAATTTTTCATGTATTACTTACTGTTAGTAACTCAGCTTATTGTAGAGTATAGTAAGTTTACTGATGATGCTATGTAGTTTATACTTTAGTTTGTCATGCAGTTTATACTGTAGTTTTTTACGTGGTTGTTTAGTAACTACAGCTACATACTATTAACATTCCTTTCCTTTGTTAATGCTCCCCCCCTTCCCCCCCCCCCTTTGATGCTGCTAATCCTGCATAATGCACGGGCATAGTATTGATTTGGAACCCCCCCCGCCCACCTCCTACGCATTTTCCATATGCTGAATTCCTCTTGATATGCAAATTATTTTGTTTAGGCGCTCTTCTTCCCACCTCCCCCCCCTCTAACCCAGCTTAAATATACGCTCCAAGCTTGGGGTGTTTCATTCTTCGCCTGAGGATGGCTGCTTGCGTTGTGGCCGAAACGTCGTGAGAATTGTTTTATTATGTTTTATTTTTATTATTTTATTACTTCCCTTCTACGTGACTTTACCGAAAGAACCAAGAAGATCAACGTTACATTGTCCGTGGCCCGCAAAACACACAATAGCTTATAATTCACCCAGTGTTACTCCACAAGCAGCATTTCCTCCAGACAAGGACCCACAACAGTTACATCAAAGAGGCGCTTTTAAACAACCTCCACAAAAGAGGCACTTTGAGCCAATGTTTTGTGAAATAGTATTTTGTAAATGCGAATAATGCACAGGTATATTGATGGACACTTTACAGACATGAAAGGGCAATGTATGATGAGTGTGGAGGTGAAGCACAGATAGTAATTAATGTATACAAATACGCCAGCCTTTTATGTAGATGAAAGTAATTCCTGTCAACGCCACGGGCAGATGACAATACAGTATATTTGAGGGCATGACAAACAAACTCGCCTCTTGGCAAGCCTTTAGTATAAGACTTCATGTAATTAAAGAAACCCAAATTTTAAATAAATATGTGTTTGTGCAGTTTCTATAAGTTACACAGCTCGCTTTATTGTGTATTGCACACTTACTATTTTAGTCACAAGTAGTGCATAAAAAACGTGAGTTTTAAATGTACTAAACATTCAACAGCAATTTATTTTCCGGGCCATTTGGATTTTTTTATATTTGCAAAAATATTTCGGGACATATATATTTGAACACGATTGAATGTATCGAAATGAGAATATAACAATTGGTAATTTAAACGTTAATATTGTAATGATACAATATTGTGGAGCAATGGCACAATGGTTAGTGCACCAACCCATTAACCGCGAGTTTTATTATCAATGGCAAGTGATATCTGTACCGGTCACCATTCCGTACCGATCAGTGTAGCTAAGATTAGTGAAACAAATCCCATTACTGGAATGTCATGAGGTCGTATTCAGCATTGAATTGGCGAAGGACATTCATTTATTTAGTACATTTTGTTCTTGATTCCATGGAAGTTAGACTTATAATCGGCACAAAAATATTTGCGTCGAAGTGATGTGCATTGGATTATGGGAGGAATTCACAATGCGGCTCCGTCTGAACAAATTTAGCAGATTACAGATGAAACACGGCACGTGAGTAGCAGCTCCATTAATCCACAATAAATTTGCGGAATACGAGATGGGTATTTCTATGAACCCAATGGTGTAAATCTGCCATAAAGAGTTTTTTTGGCATTTGGTTTTGCATAATATCCAAAATGCAACATCTTTTTCGACTAAACAAGTCAAATCAGCACAGCTATTCTGTGTGACGTAAAAAAATGCATGATGAAACATTTATAAAATATTGCCTCCACGTTAACCCTTCCCACTTCTACAAGTCGTGGTTTACCGTAGATTCCCAGAACAATCCCAAACCGGCAAATCTTTGAATTACAGGGATTCATGGATTATTGAATCGCAAATTATTTAATGTCTGCTGTATCTTAAATACAAGTTACATTCGTTAGATGTTTAGAGGACTTATATGTAATTCGTAGGGATGAATTGCACAAACAAAATTATGAGATTGACTTTGTTACTCCACAAAGTCAATCTCATAATTTTGTTAATCAGTAATACAATATGAAGCATAATCTGCAGGAAAAATGTGGCAAATCTAGGACAGGTACAATGTAATTCCAACATGTAATGCATTTTACATTAAATATTTGCAAACAAAATTTATACATATTCGGTGGAAGAAAAAATTGAAATACATTTATAATACTTTTTGGGTCTTTCGGTAAAGTCACGTAGATATAAAAAAATTTTTTTTTAAATATATATAAAATCACGACGTTTCGATCGCAACACAAGCAATCGTCTTCAGGTGAAAAAATACAGCAGACGGACTGCTGAGGCAGGGAGAAATATTATTTTTATAATTTTTCTATCTACGTAACTTTACCGAAAGACCCAAAGAGTATGAATGTCTGCAGTCACGAAAGCTTTAAGTCTATCTTCTTGGTTCTTTCGGTAAAGTCACGTAGAAGGGACGTAATAAAAATAAAATAATTCTCACGACGTTTCGGCCACAACGCAAGCAGCCGTCCTCAGGTGAAGAACATGTCCGTTCAGACTCTGTCTTATTGACGGACATGTTCTTCACCTGAGGACGGCTGCTTGCGTTGTGGCCGAAACGTCGTGAGAATTATTTTATTATGTTTTATTTTTATTATTTTATTACTTCCCTTCTACGTGACTTTACCGAAAGAACCAAGAAGATGAATCCCTGCAGTCACGCAAGCTTTAAATCGAAGCTTTAAGTCTACACTGATAATGTTGCAGTTCGTTTGATGTTAATCAGCGTTGGAAGCCAAAGTTAGTATGTTTAATTATCGATTAAAAACATTTCAAACTTTTCTCCATCCTCATAGCTGTTGCCCATTCACCACTGGAGAAGGTAGTGAGTGCATTAGCACTGCAACAAGTCAAGTAACTAACTGGTGGGGTGTGGGCACTTCACCTCATTCGCCTTTGGCTCTTTCCAACAAAGTAGGGACAGCACTGCCTGGAATAGGAACTTTTCCCACAGCGATGGCACTTTGTTATTGCAATAGTTGTGCACAATTGTGATACGCCGTACCTTAGCTGCACACTGCAAGAGACTTCCTTATACCAACGGGTCCAACGATGTTGGCGGCTTAGCTGTTGCATGAAAGCGTGCTGGCGTTATCCATTCCATGCGCTTTTTTCCCCCCTCTCAAAGCAATGAACTCCAAACAAGGTGGTGCGGACAACACGTCCTGTGATGCATTTATATTCATCACGTGGCACGAAGAGACAAAATAGAGCTACTCAAAATCACGCTGAAATTGGATTGGAAATTGGGGGAATGAAAATCAGAGGCCCTTATAATTCTCATTTTCATATTCACATTCTGCCTACTAATTTGCATTAAGGCTGCATGGCCACATTTGAGTTTGGAATTCCCTTTGGCCATACTTGGCACACCAAAGCACTCAACATCACGTTTTATTTATTTAGAGTGAAATAATGAGCCCCTCGGTGATCAAAGGAAAGTAATCACAATTGACAACAATGATGCACACCCAAAAATTACTTTGTCCAGGATGGAATCTGACTTTGTTTCAGTAAGTGCATATTGCACGTACTGTCAGTAAGAGTACAACGAGGGTTCCTTGCACTTTCGCTGCTACTGCACTCAAATGGAATAGAAAAGACTGGTCCACTTGCATGTTTGGACACGTTGGTCCTGTAAATTGTTTTCACCGTTGGACCCGTGCGTTATGTTTGGATTATTTTTTTGCCAAAATTGTCAACGCTCGGCGCAGGTGAATGTGTGGTGAAGGCTGCCAAAATGCATTCAGAAATCTTCCATCCCAGAATAACAAAAAAATATTGGCAACGAATTGCATTTTTACTACACTTCAGATTTTTAAATAAATACAGAAGCCCATGTCCATAAAGAAATTACATTATCATTCCATAGTGCATATATGCAACAATCCATAATAATGAACCTACTGTACTTTACAAAATACTATTCTATGCTCTGAACCTTCGTGCTTTCAAGTAGCAATTTAAGTGCACTTAGCTGTTGCATGTATTGCTCGAAAAATAGCTTCTTGGAAATGAGAGTGTACGGTAATTCATAGCCATTAACCGAGTCGTCAGCCACTAATGCACAGACACACGAGCGTGTAGATGTGCCACAGTGAACGAGGAGCAAGGTGAACCCCAGTGGACAAGTTAAGCAGTCATGAGTCCACCTCCTGCACACAATGCTGCCCTCATGTAGTGATGCAGCCGTGCAGGAATTGCTTTTGAGGAGTGGTATTTAGTGGAAGGATAACAAACCTGCTGAGTCTTACAACTCTGTATGAATATTTCAACACAGAGCAAAACAAATGCCTCCAGAAATGCAGTTTTGTATGTATTATAAATTTAACAATTGGCTTCTACTTTTATTTTACGTTTTTGAATTTTCCACCAGGATCAAGACGTCATCGCAGTCAATACAATTGTTGTCGCTACTCATCACCATCACTTCCCTGGCTTTTGAGATGTCCCTCGGCTGTTGAGCAGTCAACACTCAGCCACCAGGGATTTGCCTTTACAGACCCTGGATGCCACTCCAATGCTTGTCGCGGTAACCTGCACTCCTTCATCCAACACGCGTGTTCCACATAAACAACCGTCTCTTCTGTTTCCACGTACAATACTTATTCTATTCAAAATCTCTCAAGATGTTTACCCTATATTGCTGTATATAGGTACACGTGGCTTATTTTTTTTACAAATTACATGCATCTCAAGTGCGCCATCAGATAAGATAGAGATGGGATGTATAGACGTTTTTGGAACTCTCTGACAGCAGCCATAGGTCACATCAGAAAAATGATCTGGAAGTGACCTCAAAGGTTATGTCCTTCAGCGGTTTATCTTACCACAACCTTTGGTTGTACTTTGTAAGCAATACGCTTAAGTTATCAGCTCACTCTGCCAGACATTTCTGAGATGTAAACCAGCAGAGAAAGGAGGGCCAGATTAAGTGCAAAACTGTTTACATTAAATAGCGTAATGGCATCTCCCGATAATCACCAGGATTGATGGGTTCTCAATCGAACATTGCGTTCGATTCCTAAAATACGCACACGGTATAACATTATTGTGTTTATTATAACTCTCCGTATTTGTATTACGAATCCAGATTTTCACTTCAACTGGAGGTTCCCTCTGCTGACTCCCTCATTTTATATAAATCGCGCCCTAAGACACATTTATTTTAAAGTACTTTTTTTGATCTTTTTTATCCTTTATTATCTTTTTAATCCTTTATTTTGGAGTTGGATTTAATTGGTAAGCTTGTGTGTGTGTTTTATCCAGCGGCCTTGTGATATCCGGGTGAAAGGTGCTTTAGAAGTGTCAATTATTATATGAAATCGCAATGTAATTTTTTCTGGCTATGACACAGGTGCCACCTTATCACCCAGAATTGTGAATAGCCACCACCCATTGGATGTTTATTGATTCACTTTACATAAAACAGTGGTCAAAGCTAAACTAAGGCCCACTGAGCTCTTTTTCAGAAGCGATCTGGCTACACAGTTACTTATTATGTGGAAATGTATAGCAGCCATATACTCGAAACGCACGTTTCTAAATGTGCAGGTAAAAACCGGAGGACCCGAAGAAAAAGCAATGCGACCACGGGGAAAACAAGCAAACTCCAAATATATAGGTGTCAGGGTCGAGATCGAACCTTCGACCTCCTGCATACAAGGCGAGGTTGTTAACATCTCACCACCACGACGCCCCTGCATTGCTATGCAGCTAATGTTGGTGGGAAGTGAAATCTAAAGCACTGACCAGTGTGATGAGCTATGGTTAGCCAACCCTATGATGGAAACGACATTGGGATGGAAATAATGTATTACACATATTAAAACAAGTCAAAAACACTTCAGCTTAGAGGAAACAATAATAGTTCTGAAATTATAAATTGATTATATTTTTATTGATTGTATCTTTGAAAGTTGCTTTTGTCATGACTGACTATAATCACCCAGGAATGTCTGTCCGTCCCACGCGTGACGTCACTCCACATGAGGCCCACCCTCCCTCATTAATATCCATGAGTGGGTGGATGTTTACACAAACGCAGAGGAAAGTCGAGCTGAGTTAAATAATTTATTATGCAAAGTCGCTTCAAATATGACATTTCTTTACAGAAAGTGACGGTAAAAAATGTATCTACGCAGCACAGTGCTACATCTGTGCGTGACGTCACTGCAAAAGAAGCCCCCCCCCCCTTCATTAATATTCATGCCCGTCTGAAAATTTACACTTTCGCACAAGAAGGTCGAGCATTCCACATGCTACATTCCTCCCCTCAATAATCATGAGCGGGTGACGTCACTCCACATGGGGCAACCCCCCCCTAATTAATAATCATGAGCTGAACAATTTTTCTTTTGAATATTTCAGATTTACTGCAATATACACCCATTCTTGGACGGGCAAAAAAGCTAGTATAATATACTCTTTGGTTTTTTCGGTAAAGTCGCGTAGGTATAAAATAAAACAATAAATTAAATCACGACGTTTCGGGCGCAACACAACCGTCCGTCATCAGGTGGGACAACCACAGCAAGAATCAATTGCTGAAGTGGGCAAAAGGGAGGAGAGACAAAGGGGGGTAGGGGGAGTGGAGCGTTGCCGTGTGAAGAGCAGCTAGAAGGGATTAAAAGGCGAGGAACGACAAAATGTAGTGGGGTGGGAGTGGGCGGGAGTGGGAGGTTGAGAAACTGGAGATGCGGATATGAAGGCAATACCATAAAGCATTTAAGGTTTTACCTGGTTAATAACATCCTTCCAATGATTGCTCAATTTGTATCCATCTTCTCGGTTGAAGTTATGTCTATATTTATATATCTGGATGGCTTCATGAACAAACCTTTGATAGTAGCCCGAAGGTTTGCAGAGCACCTTGGTCTCGGAAAAAACAATATCATGAGAGCCCACAGCGTTATAGCAATGGTCAGCCACGGCGGAGGTATTAGTTCTGCTGTGTTTCAGATCTGACTTGTGCTCGCGAACACAGTTCGAGACATGTTTTGTTTCCCCAATGTAACAATCACCACAGGTGCAACTTAGTTTGTCAACTCCAGGATATTGCATGTCAGGAATGACATCCTTCACAGATGGGATTAGATCACTAGTATAAATATGTTAATGTAAAACAGTTTAACAAATATGAAATAATGGGATAGTTTGTAATTGACAAGAAATCTTTCATAATTTAAAATAAATTATATTTATTTCATTTTCACCCAAAAAACATGATAAATAGTCCATATTTTAACTGGTAATATATTTACACTTCTCATAAAATTCAGTGTTTCTCCAAATATAGATTTAACCCAAATTAAAATACTACGAATAACATTTAAATGGATGTGCTCCTTTATGGGAACACCTGGGCAAGCTGGGACTTGCAATATCAATTAAAATTATTATAGATGAAATATATTCCCAATTAGAGGTAACAACTTGGCAGTGCATAAATAATCCAATTAAACCACAAATGAATTAGGTCTCTTTGGACATCGCACGCAGCGTGTGCCATGTGCATCAAGCCAGAAACCACAATTACTACAAACGCCCCTGAGCATTATTCATGTTAAACTATATACAGGAATGAGCTACAAATTGGTTTGTGATGATGATAATGATTTGGTAAAAATTTGAGCAGTTCCCATTATTTCTCATGCACAAGCTAAAAAAAACACCTTAGATTGTGTTCTCTATAGAGTGGGAAGGCATATATGTACCTGCAACCTGTTGAACACATTTTGTTGAAATTATTTGCCATCCAGACTGTTGTCCAGACGTTATAAGGGCTGTATATCAATGTGGTGCTGTTGTGCATGTCTGCTTGTCTCTTTTACCGTCTGTGGGAGCCCGACATCCCTTTATCCACACTCAGTACAATGCGCAATCAGCCTATGCATACTAAGCAGGACCTATTTATTATGCAAAAGACCCTCTGTTTAAAGTTCAGTAAACTTTTATGGGCACATTTAAAGTTACTTTTTCCCACAGCACAATGGAACTTTCTTAAGTGCGATCCGAGCGAGCAACAAATGAAAACTTGAACAAAGCGGCAATATGAGGATTGGGCACACCTCGAAATGTAAGTTAATTTAATGAAGCACATTGACAGAGAAAAACTTTTCAAATGTTTATATGGCATCGCGCCCATTGCATTTCGCTTGGCCGTTTTCGGCCACAAAATAGACGACCTGCCTTTCTTTCGCGGCGAGCTTGGATGTAGCGTTTTCCCCGATACGAAATAAATAGCCGCGCATGAAGCCATGCAAACATTCCATTACTGCCCGTTGCATAATTAGCGACCGATTTCGTTCGTTTAGCGTCCCGAGTTCGGAGACAACGTTGCAAACAATTTAGCGTATAAAAAAATTCATTGATTATTTGCACACAAAAAAAAGAAATATGAGAATGACGTCAGAGTCGGTCACGAGGCCGAAAAGCGGGCGTGCGTGTGCGCGTGCGTATGCATGTGCGTTCCATGTATATGTGAGACTCTTATCACTGCAGCCTGCTCTTTTAAAAAACTCACTGCCAAGGATCCTCTCGTTGCCTGCCGCCGCGAATGCGCTCCGTACCCTCTGGGAACATCGGCCAACGTGCTCCTGCTCACGGCGCCGGGGAGAACAATTAGCTTGCTTGTTAATTAGCAGTCAGTGCAGCAGGCCGGGAGCAGAGGGGGCACACGCTGGCACCGTGCCATCCGAAACGGCGAGAGGGAGGGCGACGACAGAAAGAAGCAGGAATGGCTTGGGGCGTCTCTTTCTTTTTCGCTCGGCTCGCCTTGGATTCTTGCGCGCCGGGGCCGGGAACAGCTGTCACTGGCTCGCCGCCGAGTGTCACAGCGCCCGCCCGCCCGCTTGCTTTGGCGAAATCGCTACACTGTAGGAAAGCGCCACGTACGCGGGCACGCAAGACCGCCGTTGCCGGCCCGCGCTGTGAAAAACGCAGCCTTCCCGCGCCCGCTTCCGAGTTGCTTCGTTTGCGTAACGAACCTTGTTTAGAGCGTCGCGCCGTTTTGCTTTTTTTTGTTTTGCGCCCGCCAGGTGGAGGCGCGTAAAGCGGCTGGCAGTGCCATTTGGCGCTCCGGGATAGAGCGGAGGGAGGGGGGCAAAACGATCAAGAAAAAAACCCCCGTTGGCACCGATCCTGCCCCCCCGAGCGAATCTGGATTTGCGATGCCCGCAGCCTTCTGGTGCGTCGGGCGGACCCTCTTCCTGTATTCGCAGTTGCGCGATGCGGCGGGGCGGTATAAAAGGGTGGCGTCTCTGCGGTGTGCCAGCCTGTGCCACCGCGCTCGCAACTGATCGCGGTTGAACCGCGGATTTCTCACTTCGCCTTGTTTGCGCGTCTCTTGTCAGCCCGGTTCGCCGCTGCCCACTGTATTGCCGCCACCCCCAACCCCCCCCCCCCTTCGCCCCTTACCCCTCCCAGGGCTGGCGACACGGACAACAGCCTGGCATCGTTCTCGCCCGCCGTCTTTGTCTGGTGCCGGGGACGCCCCGACAAAGACACGGGGGCATGCCAAGCGACGACGGTGACGACGACGGCGGCGGCGGCAGCGGCGAGCGCCATTGCGATCGCGCTTTCGGATACCAGTCACGATCGCTCCGCGTAGGTACAATGTTCGGCGGTTGGGCACGAGCGAAAAGAGGTGTAAAAAAAAGTGAGATTTTCTTCGCGGAGATGGCACCGGCCCCACCGTGGATGGCATGAACGAAGATGGAATACGCCCAGAAAAGACAACGAAGGAAAATTGCGGAAAAGCGATGCCCACCCGTAATGGCGGGCAAGGGCGGGCGGGCGGCGCGTTTTCTGTGCGCTCGGTGCCCTCGCGGAGGAAACAATTGGAGAGCGTGTTGGCAGCGCATCCACGCCAGCTGTAGAAAAGAGAAAGCGCTCGGATGTTGGTTTGAAGCCGCAGCTCTGGAATTATTTGGGAATACAACCGCAATATCGACCGTTTTTATAAAAATCTCCATTGGAACTGTGCGCGCCGCGTGGATCCAACATGGCTACACTTCTGGCAAGGCGACCGAAGGATTACAGAGTTGACCACGCCAACGTATGGAAGTATTTGTGCACCGTTTGGAAAATATCGTGATGTTCGTGCATATGCGCGTGCCAGAATGGGCCTCTTCTCCAACTATTAGAAGGCAATAATTATAGCAGCTGCACAATATTTTGCGGATGAAAGGAGAAGACATTAAATCACGGAGGAATTAGCGATCGAAAATTGGATTACAGCTAATTAAGCGGGGGGGGGAGGGGAATCTACCCACAGTGCTCAGCCTCTGCTGCTGCTAAGGGCTGCTGGTATCGGCAGGCCTGGTTGGTGAACGCGGCCTGCTCGGTGTCCGGGTAGAGGCAGCACTCCGTTCCCCAGCGTTGATCACGGGGGACCCGACGTCCCGCTGTGTAAAAGTGAGCGAGAGAATGGGAAATCCAGGTGTTTGAATGTTTTCCTTTATATTTTGGTCGCGCGCGCCGTGCTCCGATGTACAATTACGAACGCGGGGCCGTTTAATTCTCTGGGAGGGATTCTTTCCATCTTCTCTTTTCCGCGCTCTCACCCGTCCTAATTTTTTTTGCGATTTGCCGCATTGCGCCTGCGATCGTGCGCGCTGCGTAACCGCCCTCGGTGGGCGCTCTGCTGAAATGTCAGAGCAACGTGTAAAAAAAAATCAGGCAACGGCTTTAGCTGTGCGCATGCGTGGCCACGATAGCACTTTAAAACATTTCACGCTCAAGGTGATGTGTTCCTGTGTTGCACTTGTAGGTCTTTGCGATGCCGATTTGGCCTAAATGCTCGTAAATGGAGGATTTGTTTTGCATGCTGTGCGCACTTTTTTGGGGGGGGTGTGCGAGGAGAATTAGATTCACGATGTCAATAGTTTACCTAAAAAGGGACAATATAATCCAAGTGAATGAGAATAAAAAGACTGTTGTCAGTTATTTGTCTTTCATTTATTTAGTGGGCCCAAGACCTGTCATGTAGTACATTGAAATAGAGATGAGAAGGTAGAAAATACATCAAATAGAATACATTATTATTTGTTTTACCTTGCTGATACGTTCATTATTATTCAGCCGACGTCTGTATGGCTGTCTATTACTTCATCTATTGCAAACGCCTTTACGCCTTTAACTGGTATATATGCGTGATTTTACTTGTCCGTGTAAAAATAAGTGCGTACATTTATGCTGTCACGTTTTAACTAGGACTTAAGTGGGACAGTGTGTTCCGGAGCATTTACAGTTGTGTTCTTACATCTGCATAAGACAGATTAATTAAGTCTGGCTGCGAGTTTGCATGGTGTGTATAATGTAGGTGATGCAGGATGCGCAGCGTTCATGAGACATGTAGGATGTAAATATTAACAGGACACTTGGCTCGAGGATTCTGTGTATGATCCAAGTAGACTATTTTTTTTATCCTTAGCAAGGTCTCTCGCCATGAATTGTCAGCTCTTTCGTTGCACTTTGCAGAAAAATAATTGTCAATTGAACAAATTTTGTAATGCTCAGTTTTATTTTCCTATCTACGCATGATCTAACGAATTAACTTGCATTTGCGTGCGCAATATGTTGAATTAAGTGAATGTGCAGATTCTTAGTAGCATTCGCTGTAGCATCGCTGTCAGGTGAAAGCGAGCGACTACAACCGTCGTACGAATTACAAACGCACCCTTGTGCCCAGACTATAACGCGCCCATTGCACGTCGGCGTTACAGTGCAGGCGCCATTTATGCGTTGTGCTTGGGCAGGAAATACATTAGCAGTTGTGAGCGGTTTTCAGATCTCTCGATCTCATCATACAATCTGTGCATGCCTCTGAGCACTCTGGCCATTTCTCATTAATTCAGACACTGTATAAACATGTTACAGCCACACCGCGCCTTATGAATGTTTTAAACGGCACGTTGTAGAGATTTCCATATTTCACCTTTCTGAACAAAGTTTAAATGCCTTTTTTTTATGCCACGTTTTCTGACGAAGCAAAAGGAAGGCAACCTTTCGGGGAAGTGATATGGCTGTATCTGCAAGGGAGCGTTTTGTGTAGGCAGTGAAACCAGCCCGAGAACACAAACACGACAAAAAACGGACGCTGCTGTGTGCCTAACAGAAATAATTGTCTTTCTTTAATTAACCCCATCAGGTCATCAGCCTGATGAATCGGTCGGATTAATGGTTCATTAATTCCGTCTGCGGCGCTCACAATGAAACCCCCATCCTTCTTGACTGAATGAACATGCACGCTACGTGCCAACTAGCGGGACGCGAACGGTGGGGGGAAGAAGAAAAAGTGACACGGTCACAGAAATTAGAGAATTTTTTTAAAATAAGGGAGTAAAATAAATATCTCGGTTAATGCTGAACGTACACGTATCATGGCACCTTTATGAACACTGTACGTATGCCTATTTGAAATGTAGCGGCATTGTTCGTGGCTAAATTAAAATACGTTGGATTGCGCCCGTGAGATGAAGACTATTGCGTGCAGATGAATGCGACTGTGTTTCGCAAATACTGTCTGGTGGGTACGAGTAATGAAAAATAACAATGCAGTAATAGCAGTGACATTACGAATAAACACGCTCAAAATGTCCACCCCGCACGGTGAGCAATTTTAACAAATGTTCTCCACGCAAAATATTGTCATGCGTTTTAAAGGGCATGTGGGTAATTCATTTGAGTGAAATTTAGTCGGCCAAATCGAGGCTTTGTTGTGGCATTAATTGACGGTGATAAATTGGAAAATTTACATTTCTGTATACAAGTATTGTGGGTTAAAACTGGCTTCATCATTATGTAACAGTGATTCTCTCTGTCTTGGTGTACAAATCTGAGGTGCAAAAAAATCAGTGCATGGGAGAGGGAACAAAACGAGAGGCATGGAGCAGCACCACTGCCTGGCAGCCATTGCGGCCATGTAATGAGGCATCTGAGCCTCCTCTCACGTCTGCCTGTCACCGTCCCACCATAGCTCCCAACACGACTGTCTGGCAATGAATCTTACACAGCTCCGTGGCTCACAGCAGGCCGCAAGAAAAGTGAGGGAGCGTGTGTGTCTGTACGTGTGCGTGTCGGGAGCGGTGGCGCAGTGGTTAGTGGCGCCGTGCCGCAAACCCGATGGCCCCCCGAGTTCAATTCCTGGCACCCGGCCAACTGTTAATGGTGATTTTCTAAACTCGTTCTGGGCCTCCTCAAGGTCGGCGCAGCCTTAAACGAGTACCTGCTGCGGTGTGAAAACATCAGCGGTGATGAGACAGATGGCTTGGGCCTGGTGCGAACCACACTATCCTTTTTTGTGTGCCATGCCACATTTAATAGGTGTCCCCTCAGAGAACTTGCTCTACTTGCTTCTGTAGGCTGCATGGAGGATCCTTGTCTTTTTGTTGGAAGTGGTGAAAAAGTTGCTTGTGCACGATACTGCTATCCGGGAAACCTGGGTTTGATTCCCTGCCACGTGTAACGTCAGTAGTTAAACGGTATCTGAACCTTTTTTAGGCCTCCCCTAGGTTGACTTAGCCTTAAATATGCCTATACCTGGTATGGAGATAAAGACTGGCCAGGTGTTGGTGCTGGCTACACGACCCGCTCATGTGTCTTGCTAAACGTAATAGGTGTGCTCTTAGAAGCATTTGTCTTCAGTCTATCAAATTGGATTTAGGATATTTGTCTCTTTGCGTGGGGAGCATTTGGAATGTGCTTGGTGCACTGTATCACACTCCTGACTGCTCTGGTTCCATTCTTGTCCATTCACAACATTAGTAGCAACAGAGATGCAAATGTCGAGCTGATCTCCCCTAGATGCAGACGAAACCAGTCGCCAGTGCGCCACTTCGTAGACTTTCGCGGTTGTGCTGTATTACTCTCCGATGAGCTTTTGCGATGGTTACTGCGGGCTGTATAGCGCGACGCCAAACATTCCAGTTTAGTTCCTCGAAGAAGCTCCCAGCGCACAGGGAGCGAAACATTGGAGACTCTGCCGAACAAACACCGCGGGCACAACCTGCAACACATCGGAGAGCCGATATCACATGCAAATGTCAGCAATGGAAAGACAAAGCAGCTCGGAGCGGTGCCTAGCCACGCCAACCCTTTGTGGGGTGTGCCACACCTTATAGCAGGGGTGGGGAACCTTTTTTCTGCCAAGGGCCATTTTGATATTTATAACATCATTCGCGGGCCATACAAAATTATCAACTTAAAAATGTGCCTGTTATATTTGGTCAAACATTTAATTAACTCGCCCCTAATGTGATGGCTGGAACTGTTTCTCTTTGGTGAGGCGTGTGATGTTAGCTGGTATTGATGATGTTGCTACTCGCAACTAGAGGCCGACCGAAATTCGGTTTTGGTTTCGGCGCCGAAAGTTGGCAAATGGCCTCTTTCGGCATAGTTTCGGTTTTTGCCGAAAGTAAATTTTTAACTTTCGGTCTGGTTTCGGTTTCGGCCGAAACTGATATTGACTTTCGGTCGTCATTCGTCAACCGAAGAGCTATTTTTTTAATATAACGCTAGTGCTACATCTATCACTGCCTATCGGCCGGTCAGTCGGTGCTAGGCAATCCTATGCGATAGTCTGCAAACACACACACGCAGCAGCTTGGAAGCGAGGTTACAGCCGCAACCATGGTCTGCTAATGTAGATACGACCGGTCAACAGACGGCAGCCAGTCTGGCTTAATACGGAAAAACTGTTGTTTCTTAACGACAACATTCGTTTGTTTGGATTATAATTACTAAGTAAGTAACACCTAAAGATTTGATATTTGGCGACTCTTAATGCAGGCTCTGAATGATTAGTTCTAGATTTATTTTTAATTAAAGTAGCATTGCATCATGACATATTTCATAAATCTTGTGTTCGGTAACTTCGGTTATATACCTTTCTGTTTCGGTCTCGGTCGAAAGTGTAGCTAAACTTTCGGTTTCGGCTTCGGTTTTGGCCGAATGTCAATTTTTTACTTTTGGTCTGGTTTCGGTTTTGTCCGAAACCAGAAATTCAGTTTCGGTCGGCCTCTACTCGCAACTGCTTTTCCAGGTTTGCTCCTAGATTTATTGAATTTCGAGTCCCGCCTGCGTTTGCCTTGGCAGGGCCAGACCAAATAATTTGCGGGCCTTATACGGCCTGCGGGCCGGACGTTCCCCCCCCCTGCTTTATAGGCTTGCGAAGGGGACTATGCCTAACAGTCTGTAGGGCTACGGTAGCGATACTGGATGTCCATGCATTGCCAGTAAATAGATGTTGGGTAATTACATTTTCCCAAAACAGTTTTTGTCACTTAATGGAGGATTTTTATAACGTTATCTCTTCTATATCTGCATTGCATGCGAATACGAGTGAGTACTTGAATGTGTGTGTGTTTTAACGTGCGGATGCTTTTGTTGGGGTGCGTATTCATTTTCTTGAATGTGTAAGTGTATAGAGTACATGCGAAATGTGTCGGTGCCGTTTGCAGTCAACGAATATACCGTATTTTCCCGCATATAGCCTGCATATGCATATAACCCGCAGATGCATATACCCCGCAAAAATAGCGTTTTGTGTGAAACAAATTTCAGATAGCCCGCACCTCCATTTACCCCGCATGCATTCATATCTTTAACGTCGTTACCGCAGCTTAATTCCATCATATTAATACGAAGTTTACATTTGTAATACATTCCACTATCAATTTTTTACATTAAAATCATAACGTGCACAAAGAAAACAAACTCACCGGAAACGAGTGAACTTAAAACAGTAAATAAGTAACAAAAGTAAATATCCAATAAATAAGTAACACATAACTGGTAGATAAGTACCGTAAGCGTACTGTTAGGCTTACCAGCATTCGACCTCATCATATTACAGTACAGTTTTAGCACTGGTAGATTGCGCACTGCGCAGACAATAGCGGCACTACGGTAACGCCATTGCCTCCTGGCAACAAAGCCATTGGAAGTTTGAAACAAAGCTCATGGTCGCGACTGTATAGTGCTCAGCTAATGAAAGCGGCCTAAGGGACTCAGCAATTATGATTCTGCGTCTGGTAGACGCTTGTTAAGGCCCTTCCCATTGTGCAATCCATAGCCTCAGCTGAAACTTTTGTACCTCCCTACAGCCACTGAAAGTATTACGGTAAACAAAGTGCACCCACTTCAAACATTGGCGTTTCATTGTACAAACAATTTGAATAATTTAAAACGTGATAACATATGCAATTTTAGTGTTAGTGGTTTATTCAGCAGTGCTTTAGTCAAAGGTAAGTGTTGCATAGTGGATAGTCTTACCATGTCACACGTGTAAAATATTTTTGGGATAGCCCGCACCTCCATATACCCCGCAGGGTCTTGTTTTGTTTGTAAAAAGTGGTCTACCTCGCGGGTTATATGCGGGAAAATACGGTACTCTCGCGATGGCGAGATGTTATCCCGACCCTGATACCTGTATATTTGGAGTTTGGATATGCTCCCCGTGGTCACGTGGATTTGTCTTCGGGTCCTCCGATTTTTCGCTCCACAATTAGTAACATGCGTTTTGAGTATATGGCTGCTATAAATTTACACATAAGCCACTTCGTTGAGCTGTCATTTATGGCCATGATGGCTTCTGATAAAGAGCTATGTAGCTCAGTGGGCCTTACCTGCCAAAATAAAAGTTTATTTTATAGAGTAAAATGACAAGCATTTAAAAGCCTGTTTTGTAAATGCATGGAAATGGTTTGGAGGGTGTCTGAATTATTTGTCCAGACAACTTATGGGGATCAGGATATCAAGACCCACAATGGGAAAGCAAGTATATCCCTGCTTGCTTTTTTAGCCAAATTAATTTAAGCTGTGTGCACATGAGTATAGATGTGTGCGATTAATAGGTGCTCACTAATGGCACTAACCAAGCTATATAGGAGGTCTTTGTTTTTGGGTAATTCGATATGTGTGTTTTTTATATGTGCATGTATAGTGGAAACAATGAGTGAAACTGAATGCTTAAGTGTGTGGGGTCTGTGCGCGCGTTTGTGTGATATCACTTTGCGGATAGCGCCACTACGTTAGGAACCCGGCGATCCAAGTTCGATTCCTGCTCGTTGCCAACATCAGAGAATATTTTAACCGGTCCTGGGCGCTCCCCTAGGTTGACTTAGCCCTGAATGAATACCGAGTGCGATGTATAAAACATCAGCACTAGGAAGACATGAGTGGCTGGGTGTGGTGTTGACCACTCACCGCTTTGTGTGCCGTACCGGCCTTCACAGCTAAGGGCACTTGCCCAAGCTGTATATTCAGGACTGTACTTGGAATCCATAATAAAGATTTTTTGGGTTAGATCGCATAAATATAAATGTGTCGTTAAACCCGCCACCACCCGACACAGCCAATTAGTACGTTTTTTCACGTAAACAAAACATGGCAATTCGTTACTAGATCAGCACACCGGTGTGTTGGAGAGGAAACCCACAACATTTACAATTTGAGTTACTCTCCAACACACCGGTGTGCTGAACTAGTTACGAGTTGCCATCTTTTGTTTACGTGATAAACCTTACTAATTGGCAGTGTCGGTTGGTGGGTGGTTTAAAGACACATTTATCCATAATACAGGTGTTTTAGGTTAGATCGCATGGATAAGATGAATCGTGGGTCATAGTGTATTGGACAAAAGGAGTTCCCCAACACTGTGCTAGGGTCGAAGGCTTTGTCACAAAATCTCCGTGCATTTCCTGCTTGACTACAAACCAATGATATGATCATTTCCTCATTTTAGTTGTATTTCGAAATTAAAGTGTTTGTTAAAATAATTAACTGGTACAAGCTAAGTAACTTGAATGCGATTTTGAGAGGTTAATAATAATACAGGACTAGTTTGATGCCAAAATATCTGAAATAATTGTCATTTTGTCATTAAATTACCATGTGGCTTAACCCAAAAACACATGGATCATTGTCTGGGCTATGAAAACCTATATTATAAGTTAATACAGGACTACCTATCTGTTGCCTTACCCCTTTCTCCCAGTTGCTGTTCATGCTTTTCATACACGTAAACTTTTTATCAATCAACAATGAGAACAGAAATTCATTCAGACATTTAAGTCTTTTTCACTGAGATATCACTCACCTTAGCCAGGCATCAAACTCAGGTCGCCGATTTCATAGCGCGGTGTGGTAAGCACTGTGCCACCTCTCCACCAAAGTTAATATCGTACATGACAACTTCATATTGATTAATACATTAATCTCTTAACCCACTACCCCATGCTCCAGCAGCCTGATGTCTTAATTGAAACACACTATATATACACTACAGTAGCCGTCAAGTGTCAAGCGTTTATAACCACTGGCGTGTATCGACAACTTCTATGTTAATTCCATACATTTAATTTATAATGTAATAACAGTCATGGATAGCATCCAAGAGGACGTTCATCTAGGAGATGGAGCATTGAAATCAAGCGGTGTGCAAGTGCTTCTGTGTTACATTTTGGGATCGTGAGAAGTGGTGGCCGGTTGACGAGGTCTTCGTCCAGTAGTGGATCAACCACGGTTGATGATGAACAGAGAAGAGGATGAGATTGAGTATTCCTCCCACTGTAATTGGAGTTTGGGGGGTTAATGTTGGTTTGTGGTTAGCGTTTATAAATGTCCGTGCAAACTGGCCACATGATGCGGCTGTGTCTGACCGGGTCACAGCTTTATTATGCATTAATGACTTTTTATTTGGTCGCGCAGCTGTGGACATAATCATAGTTGTTCATGTGTGAACAAAGAACACTAATTAAAGATGTGTCAAAACGATGGTAATTGTGCTTGCAGCTGTGGCGCTTACCTGCACGCATCAGTGGGCAGTGAGAGTCCAATCATCGAAGCCTCCCACACAGTCTGGTAGGCGACCCAGGTCAGTCGCATCTCAGTGGTTTCACATTTGAAATCTATTTCTTCAGGCGTGATATAGTTGTGAGGTGCGAGTGCTGTTGGTGATCACGGACTGTGTTATCATGCCCCACCAGTCTTCAACAAATCACTTGCAGGATTATGCATGCGTGTGTGTGTGTGTTGAGTACTTTAATTGGAAGATGGTGGACTGTGGCGTGCCCTGAAGGAGTCTCACTTTATATCCTCACACTTCAGCCCCAATGTAACGAGGTGCCACGGGAGGTTCCACGTTGTGATCAGTTAAAGCTCATGTCCATAGTCATTCAAGGTACATTCAGAAGTTAATCAATTATAACGTTTTCGTAGTGTTTGCTTCACTCTTGTACTTAAAAAATGATATCAGCAATGTTTGACAAAAACATCAGCCTTATTGAAGTCGTGTAATTATTGCAATACAATAATGGATTATATAGTACATCGTATGTACGCGGTGTATTTTTTATTTTGTTTGTCAGCAGAAACTTTATTTTAAGTATTGTCTTTCTACACACCCGTCGTCAATACCTCCGTGGTCTTAAAAAGAATGAAATATTTCTTCGGTCACATTTCAGGCAAGTGGCCTGTCTGATAGCACACTGCATTTCCGCAGCGTTTAAGATTTACGTTTTATAATATTACACGTATTCTCATTGTACTGTGCAAACAGTACCCTGTGCACTTTTGATAACTTGAATGTTGAAGGAGGCATCGACTAAATTATTTAATTGATAAACTTAAAACCGTATTAATGTATTAAGCCCCTTTTGATTTTTGCAATATTAATAGACGAAGCCACGTATGAAGAGATTTGTTTTTCAAATTAATGTTTTAGCACGTAATTGCACCTTCATGTCTCTAAATGATTGCAGTTCCGCTGTAGCCGTGTAGTTGTCAATCGAGCGTTTTGAAAAGTCCAGCAGCGATTGCCACTTTCCCACCTCTGATTGTCAGGGCTGCACCTGCTGCACGTGTCTGGGTGGCAAGTGGGTTCCACTGGCCGATTGCCATGCCATGTCTATTGCACTGCTCATTACAGTGATAATTATAATGCGATGTGAGTTATGCTTATATAACAGTGCATGTTGGTAATTCTATACTATACGATATTACTAATTAAAATGTATTCATCTGTTATACATTTGTTTCAGTAATCGGTTTTCCTAATTATGATGAGTTTTTCTTAGAAGTTTTCCACTGTAAAGCAGCCTTAAATCTGCAATATATTAAGGGAAATGGAGAGTTTAAAATATGTATCTAAATTCGTTATCGATCTTCAGACTGTAATTAAGAGTAATTGAAAACATCTATTAAAACAACTTTTTTTTTATTTTACCAGGTAAGGCTCAAAGAAGTGGCTTATGTGGACATTTATAGCCGCTCAAAACGCATGTTACTAATTGTGGAGCGAAAAATTGGAGGACCCGAAGAAAAATCCACGCGGCCACAGGGAGAACATTCAAACTCCAAATATACAGGTTTCAGGTCAGGATGGAACCCACAACCTCCTGTATACCAGGCGAGGTAGTTAACATCTCCTAGCCACCATGGCACCCCATCTTAAAATGACTGGTGTTGGCGACCCATCCATCACTCATGTCCTGTGCTGGCCTTCATAGGTGCTCGCTAACAGCACTTGCTCCAACAGTCTGTTCAGGGCTCTACGGGGGATCTTTGTCTCGTTTGCCTAAATTGGTCTAAATAAATGCAATTTAACGTGCAGGCTTTTAAGACCAATATCCATAATCGAGGGTTTTTTTGGTTGGATCACGTAAACAAAACATGCCAATTCCTTACTAGTTCAGCACACCGGTGTATTTGAGAGTAAATCCACAACATATACAATTTGAGCACAACATTTCCCTGCGAATTACTACCAGCATCATCAGGCGACAGCCAGAGTTGTGGAGAAATTATCTTGTTTCGATGTTACAAAAAGACCTCTGTTATGGATAAGTAAATACTTGTTTTTGAAGAGTGAACATGGGAGCAGATAGAGTACATTGTGAGTCAGATGTGTCCGTGTAAAGCTGTGTACATGTATATGTGTAAAGGTGTGCAAAGGTGTTCCTAGTCACGTATTTGTGATGAGCCGTGCAGTCGGTCGTTGTGTGCATGTCCTCCGATTTTAAGCATTGAAAGGGCACAGTAAAAAAAAAAATTCGGGTGTTTGGGGGAATCTGTGGTTGAGCATCAGAGCAATTTTACTTATTGCATTAATTTAATAAGGCATCGTATAGTGCGTGAGTGTGTGAATGAGTGTTAACGAGTGTATCATGATTGCTTTGTGTGTGTGATAGGGGGGGGGGGATTTACTCGCTAACAGGTGCTCTGTCCTTAACAGCACTTGTCCTGGCAGCCCATGCATTTTTGTTAATGTGTGAACGTGTGAGAATGTGTCTCTCATTGTGAGCACGAGTACATGTGTAGGATAAATGTCGGCTTTGTTGTATGCGTTGCTGTATTATAAACCCAGACACATGGGATTGTGTCATATCCTTGCCTCAAAAATGGTATCGGAATCCGATTAGTGCCTCACCTAGATTAACTCAGCCTAAAACTGTTGATGGTGAAGGTGGCTGGGTATAATGCTGACCTCTTGTGTGTTGAGGTTGTCCTAATAGCTGCTCACGAACAAAACTTTCTGCGAGCTATAAGAAGCATTTTTGTAGTAAACGTGTGTGTGTGTACAAATATCAGGAAGGGTGACTGAATGTGTGAAAGCATGCACCGTTGCATATTGTAATAGGTCAGCATGTCTGCAGTTGTGTAGATATCTTTGTACGTGTGCGTACACACACATTGATGTATGAATGTGTGTAAGCGTGAACTTGAGTTTACTTGTGTAATTGGAAATTACCCACATGTAAACATGTGAAAGCAGGATTGTAATTTTGTGAAAGCAGGGATGCATAGACGTGTGTGTCTGCAAGAGTGTGTATAAAGTGTGTGTTGGTGGGGGAGCGGTGGCGGAGTTGTTAGCGTGCTGCGCAACAAACCCCGTGACCCAAGTTCAATTCCCGCTAATGGCAAACACAAATTATGATTATCCAAACTGATCCTGGACTTCCCCTAGGTCGACTCAGCCTCAAATGAGTACCTGGTGTGGTGTGGAAACATCACCACTGGAGAGACAAAGGCGGCCGGAACGTGGTGTTGGCCTCCCACCCCTTTGTGTGCCATGCCGGCCTCCATAGGTGCTCGATGACAGCACTTTTCCTAACAGTCTGTTAAAGGCTACACGGGGGATCTTTTTCTAAAGTGTGTGTCGAGGGGTAGTGGAGGGACGAGTGGGGCCATGGTGAATAGCACGTATTGTGCTGACAGTGACCTTGGTTCGTTACCTGTGCCTGGGGCCACCGGTAGTATATCTTGTAGGCCCAGGCCTCCGCTCATTTGTCTCAGCCTAAAATCAGCCGTTGGTGATTTTTTTGACATCAGCAATGGGAAGACAAAGGTGGCTGAGCAAGTTTCTGGCCATGCCCAACTCCCCCTTGTGTGGGTATGATGGACTTAAGAGGTGTGCATTTTAGCAGCAATTGTCCCATCAGTCCATCAGCCGAAAGGTTAAATGGTGGGGGGGATGTTTTTGTTTTTGTGTTTTTGTGAGCGAATGTATTTCTATCTGTGTCAGCTATTATGCTGTGTAAAAAAAATATATAACAACTGCTATTTGTAAAGATTGATATGCAGCAGCATTGGGTTCTGATGATATGATTGCTCAAGACAAAGTGGACAGGCGTATTGAATGTATATCACGGAGGGACATTTGAGTGTGATTTGGTCAGCTGGAGCATTTGTTGACTCTTTCCTAGTCTTATGCAATTACTAGCAATGACTAATATATAGATTTTAACTCGGCACTACGACCAACTTATTTTTTTCTGAAAAAGCCAACTCAAAGCAAAGTTTACATGTTCTCTTTCAATAAGATAAAGTGCCTAGTGTTTATTTTATAAAATACAACTTTTAATACTAATAGACGGGTACACTCCCCAAACAACATGTAAAGGAGATTAAAAAATGTGAAGATTTAACCCACTTATATTAGATACGAGTGAAAGCCTCGGTTACATATATACAAGAAAGTAATACTATCTGTAGGAAATACGAAGGTTTTACATATAAAATGAGCATATACAGTAAATTCCCGTGGACATATTTTTTACAGAGATACATTTAATTCGAGAAAAGCCTCATGTTTTCATTATATATCTCACAGATGTCACGGAAGGGGTTAAACCTTTAAGAAAATGCAAATCCACATTTTTGGCCTGTATGATACGTAAACCATGCATCATCATTACGAAGGCCCGCGGAGGTCAATGACATAAACGGTGCACGCGGTGCTGATGGCTGTGATGCAGCTGGTCACCGCTACGCTGCACAGTTACACCCAGTGCAGCACTAGCAGCTGCACCGCTGCAGCAGCGGTGAAGAGCGAAGGGGACCCCATGCAGCAGCACCACCGCCTTCCGCTCGCTAGGGACGTGGAAGAGCGTGCTGATAAACGTCAATGCATTTCACATTTAATAGTGATAGGAATCTGACCGTCAATGGCAACGGTGGCATGTGTGCATTTATATATTGTTTTTTCTCTGTGTCGCCAATATTATACTTTCATTTTTGTTGTCATCATCGGCCCAATAATGAGGGTAGGGAAGGGTGGCTTCGTATACGTGGGTGATGGAAATTGGACCAATCAGTTGATTGCTGCAACACAGAACACTGGCAAGAACGTGCTTCCTTTGTCTTGGCCTACCTCTGCAGGGATGTCAAGTAATACGAATGTCTCATTTATGAAAGCTTGCAAAATCCAATTTGGGGGAGGTGGGGGTGGAGCTGCTCTTTAAACTATAATAATTAGGTGCTTACATGTTTTCATCTTTAAAAATTTCACTTAAATTATATATGTGTGTGTATGTGTGTTGTTGCAGATATGGTATCCCATTTATTTTATTATTTCAGGTATGGTATACAGTTTGATGTGTTATTATAGGTACAGTATACCGTTAATCGTTTTATTGCAGGTATGGTGTATTGTTTATTGTGTTATTACAGGTATTGTCTGCTGTTTATTGTGTTATCACTGGGTAATGCCGGCTCTAGCGAGGCACGGCGTGCAGTGCTGTGTGTAGTACCAGCCCTAGAGGGGCTCGGTGAGCACTGACAGAGCACTGAGTGGCACCACGCTCGGCGTGCAGTGCTGTCCCCTTTAGGAGGGGGTGTGAGGGTGCCAGGCCATGAATGGAGTTAATAAAGGGCATGGCACTCTGGTTGACCCTGGAAGGCACATGACGGGTAAAGTCTACACAGGGGCCCCAAGTGGGGGCTAGGGGTGGTCACATGTCGGGGGGAGATCCTGATAGAAGGTTCGAGAAGGTCGTCGTGGCCAAGGGCGGAGCCAGCCACGTCCAGTGAGGCTATAAGCCGGGTCCCCAGGGGGACCGGGGTTCAGCGTTGCTGTTGTCATCCTGAAGAATCTACGTTCGATGTCCGAGAAGAGTCACCAACATGTGGACCTGGACCCAAGCCGGGGTCCGGTCCGTTACAGCTACACCCAGTGTAATTAGGGTAGTTAGCCTGGTGGTCCACCACCATAGGATGTTACCTGGTGAAGGGGCAGTTACCCCTTTGTGTTGGTATCAATAAATGTGTTGCCTCCAAAGAAGTACGTCTGCGACTCAGTTGAATCCACTACATAGGTAAGGTATTCTATTGTGTTATTGCAGGTATGGTTTACCATTTATCGTGCTATTAAAGGTATGGTATACTGTTTATTGTGCTACTCGCCTTTTGCCCGTCCAAGGACGGGTGTATTGCAGTAAATCTGAAACTTGCAAGCGAAAAGCAGACCGTGACGTGATATTCATTGCATCCATTCGTGTGAAATTTGTAAGGCCGCGGTGACAGACTTATTTCATTTTAAGGTTATAATCCCATGTTCATCATGACGTCCTTTTTACTTTGATGTCTCAACAGCATGACGGTGATCGCGTGACGTGAGGGTTCTGCCTTTGTAGTGACGGTTGTAAGTTGACGCTGAGGAGGGGGGAGGAGGCACCTCGCCCCCCATATGGAGTGACGTCACCCGCTAAATATTATTAATGAGGGGGTGTCCATTTGGAGGATGTCACCTCATAATTATTCATTAGGGGGGGGATTCTCCATGTGGAGTGACGTCACCCGCTCATGATTATTAATGAGGGGGGGTCCATGTGAAGGACGTCACCTGTTCATGATTATTAATGAGGGGGGCTGGTCGACGTGGAGTGACGTCACGCGTGGGACTCGCAGCCGTTCTTGGCTCATTACCTACTATAATCACCCAGAAATGTGTGTCCGTCCTGCACGTTACGTCACTCCACATGAGGCCCACCCCTGCATGACGTCACTCCACATGAGGCCCACCCCCCTCATTAATATTCATGAGTGGGTGTATTTTTACACTCGCGCAGAGGAAGGTCGAGCTGATTAAATAATTTATTACGCAAAGTCGCTTCAAATAGGACGTTTCTTTACAGAAAGTGACGGTAAAAAATAAATCTACGCAGCACAGTGCTACATTCGTGCGTGACGTCACTGCAAAACAGGCCCCCCTTCATGAATATTCCGCGTGGAAATTTACACGAACATACAAGGTAGCACATTCCACATGATGTGTTTTTTTCTGGAAGATTTTACTGTTTTTTCCTAGATGTTTCTGTTGCGCGTCGTCACTTTAAGATGTTCTTCATGTTTTGTTTGTTGCAGTTGCACCTGAGTCAAGAGCTTCATGGCTCACAGGGCTATACCGAATAAATTAAACTGAAACATGCCGCACCCCTCATTAAAATTATGAGCGGGTGACGTCACTCCACATGCCCCACCCCTCCCCAGTAACCATTAGTGGGTGATGTCACTCCACATGGGGCAACCCCCCCCCCCCCTCATTAATAATCATGAGCTTCACTTTTTCTATTGAATATTTTAGATTTACTGCAATATACACCCGTCCTTGGACGGGCAAAAAAGCTTTTAGTAAATTACAGGTTTGGTATACTGTTTCTTGTGTTATTACAGGTGTAGTGAGTTCAACCGAGTCGCAGACACTTTTTGGAGGCAACGCATTTATTAAAACCAACACACGGGGTACTACCCCTTAATACATCAACAACCTATGGTGGTGGACCACCAGGCTATCTACACTAATTACACTGGAGTTGGCTACGACGGACCGGACCCTGGCCTGGGTCCCGGTCCACGTGTTGGTGACTCTTGAAGGACGTAGAACGTGGAACGTACATTGTTCAGGATGAACAACAGCAGACGGTCCCGCTCGGAGACCTGGCTTATATCCTCCGTGGTAGGGCTGGCTCCGCCCTTAGCCACGATCACCTTCTAGAATCCTCGAGCAGCATTTCGGCCCTGACACGTGACCACCCCTAGCCCCCACCTGGGGCTCCTGTGTATACTTTACTGGTCACGTGTCCTTCGGGATCAACCAGAGTGCCATGGCCCTTATTAACCCCATTCCCATGGCCGGCACTCTCACACCCCATCCTGTAGGGGTCGGCACTGCACGCAGAGCGTGGTGCCACTCAGCACTGTCGGTCAGCGCTCACCGAGCCCCTCTAGGGCCGGTACTGCACCCACATATACGTGGGGCCCACGATGTCAATACATCGCACGCCGTGCCTCACTAGAGCCGGCATTACACAGTGACATCCGCGATGTCACTACACAGGTATGGTATATTGTTTATTTATATGGATTTAGAGCAAGCGTAACATTCGGTTGTTGCTGCATTTTTGTGTCAAGTCTCGTGTATTCTTCACAACCTCATTGATGTTAGTGCACGTGCGTACCGCATGTAGCCGACCGTGCTAATCGGAGGTCTTGTGTGTGTGCTCATGCTATGTACGTGTGTGTGTGTAAAACAATTAAGGAAGGACCGCCTGCGATGGGCAGTGTGAACAGTACAAACATTATCAGTGATTGCACAATTCTTCAGTGGGACTTGAGGTGATTGATGTGTGACCCCGAGAGAAAGGTACGCACCGTATTTGATAGGCTGGTGGCTCCTCTTCAATGGCTCACGGTGGTGTGGATGCCGCTGATTAACAGGAAAACCTAAAAAAAACTATTATCAGCTGACAGAGAACGAAATCTGTTGAGTGTGAAATGCGGGATTACTTCCGCACTTGGCCATTGCTAACAATGGCCATGGAGAAAGCAGGAAATGTGGCAGCTAAGACATTTCGTCCACAAAGGATTTAAAAGCCAGGCCTACTGGGTTGCAGATTATCCAACAGTCATGAATAAATATAGGATTTAACAGAAAAATTGTTGGCTGATTGAACGTAGCACTTTAAAATGCCATTTTTTCCAGACGCCGGATTTTCGAATGCCATTAAAAAGTCACAAGTATTTAAAATGCATGACGGACATTCAGTATTGTTAAAGCCGATGGGGAGGGGGGGAAGCCACTAGATCGTGCTGAAAAATGATTGCCTTGCTAATTCTCTTGTCAAATTCTTCAGCAGTGCAAGCTACGTGGCGCAGGCACGCTCTGTCTGGAGATAAGCTGTGGGCTGACGTCTTGGGCTCTGCTTTTTTTTTGTCGGCTGCCATAACCTTTAGCGGTGAATAGGCGCCCGCTACGCTGTCCCCAAATGGGGCGGCATTTTAAGTGGGGGGGGCGCTTCATCTAACCTCCGCTCAGCACCGAGCGAGACTGCCTGCCGGAGCCCAGCAGAAAAAAGAAAACTCTTGCCCTTTTGTCGTTATCTCCGGAAATGCAAAGGGGGTTTCTCTTGGAATCGCTCAATCATATCTGTCTTGCTGTCCTATTCTATTTAAGGCTTCCTTTTGTGAAAATATAGCTTACTTATTTTTGCTGAACAAAAGAATGGCATTTCTCTAGCGGTAATTTATTTTATTAGCAGTCGACTGAATAGAATGTCTCAAAAAATGGAAACGAAAAATGACAGGTAATGGAATACAAAAGTGCATAACTGCTCAAATCTGCTTGCAATTAAAGTAAGTATATTTATTGTATTTTTTTTCTTGTAAAAAATTATACGCTGTACTTTAATGCAAGCGTTTTGCAGTGGCCTAGGTAGTGTCTTATTCTTGGACAATTATCTACCCATATGATTAACGGCAATCCTAATGAATAATGGATTACTTTAATTGTGCCCATTATTGAGTCATTGCACTTGAAGAAAGCGCGTTTATCGGTGAACCCTAGCTGCAATCATCCTTTTATGATAAAGGGCTGGGCATGCAAGAGGCAGAGGATTTTTATCTGTCTGTCAGCAGTAATTGTTCATATCGGCAAGTGTGAATTTAAATTTTAATTATTAAAGGTTAGGCAATTTCACATTGACCTTGTTTGACAGTCTGAATTTTTATTTTTAAATTAGCAAATTGTGTCCTGGTGGAATTTATTTATTTCAAAATACAATTTCGGTGCAAACAAATCTCACTTTCATAACGTCACAATAATAATAACAACATTCATCAACAGTGCCAATTTGCTTGAAAAGGCTGACAATAACTGTCACGCTTTAAAATTCTTAATATATGCTGTATTGTCTTGTCATTACAATAAAACAACATGCTCCGTCTGAATTTATATATAATATTGTTAATGATAATAACTGGATGCTTGTGTTGTGGCATCTTCCGAGCGAGACATTTCTGGACGCATCCTCCGACTTTTGCTGAAATCTTCTTTCTGGGCCCCCTTGCTGCGCACAAAATGGCGGCGAGCCGGAGAAGCAATTTTGATAAATGTTACACGAGGCGTCTGCATGCAGGAAATGTAGACGTATCGTGTAATGATACTCTCCCCTCCGCTACGGGCCCTCGCCAATTTGCAATTAATCAGCGGCGGAGGCCGTGCGAAGCGCGTTTCAGCCCCGTGCTGCCGCCGCTGCTGGCATCATCAATAATTTGCACGACGATTAACACTTTAGTTACTCCGATGCCGAACATTTGCGGACACACTCTGTACCGGGGAGCAATGTGGACCGCCTTGGCGAGATTAGGGCAAAACGTAACATCCAGACTTGGCTGGTGTATGTGGTTTTTTGTGCGCGTCTAGTACCGTTGTGATGTGCACTGACTGATACCAACTTTGTTGAGGGCGGTATTGACACGTAAAATTAAAATTCGATTTCTTGATGAAATTGTAAGGTTTTATATAGGATCGATACAGGAGATATTTTTACTTTACTCACCAGAGAGAAATAATGCGATTGTATTGTTGTCCTGAGACACTGTTTAATTGTAGTTTCAGTAAATTGTAAGTGAAAGAGTTTACATGCTGGCCAACTGACCTTCAATTATGTGAAAATATACTTCAAAATGTACAGATTGGAGAGTACTCCCTGCCATTGTTATCTAAAATAACCAGAATCAACCTGTTTTTATAAATTCTGTTCTCATCTCGATGTGCACGGATGTGCGTGTGGAAGAAATACACACACGTCTTCAGGTTGCCTCGGGTCTATATTTTGCACAGAAAATGTGCGTGCATAATTCGCTTTACGACCGTATGTACAGTGTACGTATACAGGTTATATATTTTTGCAGCATCTGCACAGGTGAAGCGCCGTGAAAACGACATGGTTTTTCTTGGCACGAACTTGATATTTTGGTCTATTTTAGGCCTTACGGGGAACAATGCAAACGTTGAGGGTTCACCATGAACTCGATGCGTTAAAGTGAAGGCAGGATTGCAATGCTTAACATCGGTGCTTGTCTGTAATGTGGTTAGTACCTAATGATGTGGGTGTAATGTTTTATTTCCTTTTTCACACACATTTAACTGCTGTCTGTGTGTACATGTGTCCATGTTATGTCCTTAATAAAATGCTTCTGGAAAAAAAGGTTTAGACCTTAATCCCTTTTTTCCTATATATTTTCCCAATTAATTTATGCAATTAGTTTATGCATATGGCGCCTAATTTTAATTACTTGGGATCTTTCATCATGTTTAACCCCTTTCAATGTTGTGTTCGCATGTTGTGTTCATGATTATTTAATTGTTCTATTTGTTTACTCTATCAGTATGTTTGCACAATTCATGGGTTATCTGCATTGTACTTTCCAAAATATGAGTTTACTTTTCTATTATTAGGATTTATATTTTTTTATACTCAATAATCATTCCTCTCTTTTGCAGAATAGACTTGGTGCCTCGTTGAAGGAGTCGGTGGGAAGATAATTTATCATCCAGGAATATCAACCATTTGACCTAATTTCTACACCTTTGACAGAATTGCCTATTTCATCAAAGTTTGAACTGGGTGCTTTGTGACTCACGCCCAAGTATTACATAGGTGGCTGCAGTGGACCAGAGGGCTTAGCTGACGATCAGAAGGTTGTGAATTCAGGGTCACCTTGGCCCGTCATTTTTGTTCGGGGTCACAGCTGCCGTTGTTGATGGGTGGCATCCACTGCTCATTTATGCAGAGGTACGCCGACTTTTGATTTTTGACTCTCATGATTACTCTATTATTATCATCTCTGCGATAGAATGTACGGGTTTTTCTGGGTGGTTCTGAAAATGCGTGGCAATGCACTTGGGAGTGACATTTGACGAGCAGATCTTTTTAATCCTATGCAGTACTTTAAAGATTCACATTCAGCAAATGTCACGTAGCCTTGTTTAAACTCTTGATACTGGGATGTGTGTTTCTGTTGCTTAATAAAGTGTCTGCTTTACGTTCTAAAAGCCACATCTGATATTTTAATTCTAGAAACGTGAGTGTGAAATATACACTTGCATTTAATATAAAATTGTTACTTCATTAAATCAAAAACAAAGAATTTAAAAACACAATTTTAAATTAAGGTTATGTTATATCTGGAAGACGTGCCAATTATACGGTGTTTTACTTACCGAATCTGCAGCGTTATGTGATAGCTATACCTGACAGCTATATGCTTACTCTGCGTTTATTCACGGCAGATCTCACCTGTAACTGTATTGCGTGACATTTGGCAGTTTTGTAAATGACAGTGGCATGGTGATGAGTACAAAGAATGCTGCTCTGAGATTTTGTTGCACAGTTGTAAATTCAAAATATAGATCCCAGAGGCTTGCTGGCTGAACATAATGCCTCTTTTACAATTCAAGAAATACAGTCTCTAATTTTTTATTTTATTTTGCACGAATTTATCAGCATGTGTTGACTGGGCCCTGTCATAGCTGCTATTTAGACCTTGCAAACGGTCCTGGCTGGATTTTAAGCTGCGGAAGACCCTGTCTGGATAATTATACCAACTTTCGGCTGATAAACACGGCCAGTAATCAACCCTCGGACAACTGTGATTGGAGGACAATGCATACACCGTCACACCGATGTTCTTCACAAAATGTTAGATTATCATAAATACTGTACAGTGATGGAAATTGATTGCTCCCGTGAAAGGGCACCTGCTAGAGAGAGCTCTCGAGATCCCCTATCGAAGCTATGCTGGCCTACTTTTCCACGCTAACGAGACACATTGGAAGAGGTGGGAATGCTCACGCTTTACCCCACCTGCCGATGGGACTTTCCGTCGTGCCGTATCGAGCAGTGTGGTATACAAAGGACCGAGTTCGGGGAGGGGGGAGGGGGCACGCTTTGTGTAATGCACACTCGGATGAAGCGTTAGTCGTGTGTGCAAAGATAGAGCCTGCTTGTCTGTATTTATGTATGTTGAACTTCTTTCGCACCTTACGTAGCTAACCGTGCTGATCGGAGGTGCTTGAGACCTCCACTTACAAGACGAGGTGCCCATAGGGAGGCCGGGAGGGGAGTACAGCAAGTAGGTTTGGACAGACTGGTCTTCGGCAGATAGTATGATTTCCTGCCACGCAAAAAAATACTCCAAGCAGGAAATGGCAAAAACAAGGATCCTCCTGACAACGACTCGAGTACGAGGACCGCTGTGGTGCTCTTCTTTACGCGGTTAATAGCTGGATGGATGGGTGGAACAGTGATGAGCTCACTGCGCTATGCAGCCAAGCAACCAGAGTTTGATTACCGGTCATGACCAGCATCAATGGTGAGTGACATCTGAACTGGTCTTGCGTCCCCCCCCCACCCGCACTCCCCCACCGCCACCTTCGCCATCCCACACTTTCCAGTTTAGTGACGTATGGTCAATTCTATCTTAACTGACCAGCACTGTGTCAAGAGGCGTTCATCCATCAGGGGCATGACAAAGGGATGTTTGATAAGTGCACACGTTATTCGTATATTTAAAGTCAAGTGATTTTTATTTTGTCCTGTAAAACAACGTAGCAGAGCATGTTCTTCAGCTCTGAGGAAATTAATGAATGAATGAGTCATTTAGCTCATCGTGACCCAGGTGAGAAGTCTGCTGAGACGTGGTCTCATCTGCAATGGAGAAGGTGGGAATAAACTCCCAGCGTGGTTAACTTTAACCCTTGCATACGATTATGCAAGTTACATTTCATTTTAATAACTCTCATGCTGTTCCTCGCTGTTAATCTAAAAATAATCTCTGGAACGAAACGAGAAATCTGAAGCTGACGTGGCTGTTACACAGGGAGGGCATCGTCGGATTTAATTGAAATCAGATCCCAACTGATTTTTTGCACGAAAAAATCGTGTTGGATCAGATTGTCAAGATGATATTCTGAATGGCCCCTTGAAGTATTTTTTATACTAAAAAAACTATGAATGGTATGTCATAATATAAGGTAATTGTAATATGAATGATACACAGCTGGATGAAGGCCTCCCCATGCCGTATAAGTCATGGGGGTTGTTTGACCATACTTCACCATGCTGGTCAGTGCCGATTAAAAGAGTGCCCACAGACCCTACTGGATAGCTGTGACCTACTGGAGATCTGTGAAAAAGCTTGATAGCTCATCGGATTCCTCCAATGTAAATAAATACTTTAATTATGAAATATATTCTGTCAGTTGTGGCTGGTCATCGGGTTCTTAGTGCAGTGACAAAACTACTGCCCCACTCGCTGTCGTACACAAGATTAATAGTTTACTTAAGTTCAATAGAGGTTTTTTGGGTTAGATAACGTGAATATAAATGTGTCGTTAAACCCATCACCACCCAACACAGCCAATTAGTAACGTTTGTCACCTAAACAGAACATGACAATTTGTTACTAGTACAGCACACCAGTGTGTTAGAGAGTAAATCCACAACATTTACAAAATGAGTACAACGTTTCGAAATCACAACACATTTATATTTACGCGATAGTACCCAAAAAACCTCCTGCGTGTTAAACAGTTTCCTGAAGTGCACGTAATTTTAAACGTGTTAATGTTGGTTATCATTGACATCGCGTAATTTGTCACATTTCCACAAATTTATGCCGTAAAGGGAATGCATTTTAATATATTCCTTTGCAGTAACATTTGTGTTTGATTCATCGTTATCAGCCATGATCACCCCACTTTTAGATGAGGGCCCCATTACCAAGCTGCCACCGTCTCTCTCAACCCCACAATGCAGTCACCCACCTGGCACCTTGCGCCTGAGCTCATTCCATTGCTCCATCTTTTCGGCGGACGTCTTCTTCAACCGATTGCGTTTCTTGGCCGCCACGCCATAATTATTCTTGACCATCGATCGTCATCCCGTCTGGTGATGCGTCCTCACCGAATCTCAATTAACTCCAACATGGATAATGGCCGAGAAAGAGCCACACACACTGTTATTTTGCACAATTCTGAATGGAGTCTGCTGAGAGACAAATTGTAACTTTTCAGTCAGGTCAGGTTTGTGTTGATGAAACTTAAACAAAAATGTAATTGCCACGGTTTTTTTGGTTGCTATTTCATTCATGCAGTGCTCTGCTCTAGAGTCTTATACAAAAATCGCTTGCTTATTCTGCTATCGGGCCAATCGGCTCAGGAAAAAATGAAGATGAAATTTGATTGGTTTGTGGTGAAATTAAGAGCCTGATTGTATCCAATGCGATTGAGACCAATCAGACTCTAAACTGTTCACCGCTAATGTGGAACATATATTTTTCATATCAATGCAGCGGTGTAATGTAATGCAGTGCAGTGTTCACTTCTCTAATTCCAGACATTGTCCACAGGGGCCCAATGCCCGAGATGCACGAGGAGCCGCCAACACGTCACTGGTGGGCAATGACCGGTTAGCGGCACCATTCATTAAAGCACGGACGCTCAATGTGCATGGAAACAATGAGACGGACATCTATTGCGAAAAAATGAAAACAACAAAAAGCTGACAAACTGATGAACACTTCATTGATAGTTTGCATATAGAATAGCATATCAAAAAGCTTTGTGAATACAGACTGATGTATAGCGTACTGACAGCAGTAAAACTGTTCATAGGGGGTATTAAGATCTATTCTATAGATTTTTTAAAATATCATCCTGGGGACAGTGATCTTCCGAAGGCTTAAACCCCACAAATATTTTGCTGCGCTGCCCAAAATGAAAAGGAAGCATCCTCTTTAACTATTACACCTATTCTGCGGTCGTTTTTTAAAAATGTTCTTTTTACGTTGGAAGATAAAAAACGATACATTGCAGAATTTGAGCTAAGAGTACGTAGCCCTCAATGGATTTCCACATCCAGTACCGGCACGGTGGGCTACGTACGGTGCGAAAGAAGTTCAACGTACGTGCATGCGTAGCTGTGTATAGTACGGCCGAGAGGAGTGGCTGCAACCGAACTCGATTTGTGAGTATCCGCGTAAATTCGTTTTTTGTTTTTACGTCGCCGTTTTGCAGTGGAAAATTCGTCTATTTTCGAGGCTGCGTTGTCTTACCGTGGGCTCGTCGCTGATATTGCACTAATCTGTTTTGCGGCCCCTCCGCTGCTCTCCCACTTGTGTTTCTGATCGGCACACACTGTATCCCGCTGCGCGGCTCTGTGAATCGTAAAATTGTCCTCTGCATTAATATGCTAAGGAGGTGAACCCGGCGGACCTTCTCCTCCGCTGCTTATTACAGCTCCTCTCTGCATTTTAACCCATCTCTGCTTCCAGCTTCTTGTAGAAAAGCAATTTTATCCCTGGCTTTCATTCATTATTTCCGCAGATTGTGTTTTCTCTTTCCATATTTATTTAGGCCATTAAAAATATGCATTAGATTAAAATGTTTTTTTTTGTTCTTTAAAATATTAAAATATGTATATATATACAGTATACATATATAGTAGCATTTTAATTAATAATGTTGGTCATTTCTTACCATGCCCGATTGAATATAGAAGCATTTTATGATCACCTATGATAATTCCTTCTTGGTCAAACTGCCACGAGACATTAAATGGCTAACGGATGGAATTGACTGAATATTTTGTCGGTCTCTTTTATCCCTGGAAGGAAATAAATAAATATATAAAGCGCCCAAAAAAAACTCATCACTCTCTCAGGGAAAATGTTTCATCATGTAAATTGTGGCAACAACAAAAAACTTCCTGGCAATGTATGTTTAATGACCTCGGTGGAGCCAGACGCCACATTATGAAATGTTAAAAAGCGCCCCTGAGTTACGCCAAACAATTATCGGAGCGTATCAATTTAGCGGTGGCATTGTGGCGCAGCGCTTGACACCATAATGCACGTGTCGTACGATTGATTTCACCCGGTATTGTTGTATACAACCAATGGTGGCCCGCACACATCAATGGCATCATCGTCCTGCCAATAATGAATGCCGCTGGATGAGGGGAGTGTGTTTGATGGTCGACGGCGCGCAGGGGTTTGGCAAGCGGCCGGTCGACCTGCCCACGCCGCTCAGGATGCCCGTGCAACACAACCGTGGGCGTTTGCTTGCGCACAACAACAACATCAACAAGGAAGCTTGCGCAGTGGGAAATACTCTGCTTGATAACCGTAATGCTGGCCTAACAGCGCGGGAAAATGCCGCTGTTAAATATTCATGGCGCTTGTTGGATGACTTATGAAGACGGCGCTTTGTGTGTCCTTTGTATGTTACCTCTCTCCTCCCCCTCCGCTGCTGTGGTGGCGTATTTATATTTATTCAACGATCCTTCTCCAATCAAGGCAGCAAACGGCATCGGTGCACGCTCCCTTCGGCGAATGCGGTTTGCAGCAGCCAGATAGTTAATTTCAGGGTTTTAAACAGATGGCTTTGCGCGATGCGCGGCGAAGATAGCCCGAGCTCTTCGGTAACCACTGGCAACACGACGTGAGCGTTTTTCAGGGAATTTAGTGTCGCCAAACATATCGTGCCCGCTTTCTATGCCATATACAGAAGCTTAACCGTACATTAATGTTGTATGTGTGTGCGTTTGCGCGCGGGGGATTGCCAACTCACAAGGCACCTAGCCTGGTACAAATATTGTGGTGAGTCACTGCCAAATACGGCTGCTGTTACGAGTGTGAGACAAAGGCGGCCGCACGTGGTGCTGGCTAATCGACCCCCTCGTGTGCCACAGTGCCGGCCTGCATAGGTGCTCGCTAACAGCACTTGCCCCACCAATCTTTTGAGGTTATACGGGACGAGACGGGGGGGTCTTTGTCTTTTGCAAGCATACAAACGTAGTGTGAGCCTCCCCTAGGTACACTTCGGCCAAAACACGAGCGCCGTCTCTCGGTGCTGCCCGTCGTGACGCCGTGCGTGTGTATGTGTGTGTGTGCCTGGGTATTTTGTACCATCGGACACTCCACCCCCACAACTCCCAATCGGTGATGGGGCAGTTGTGGAGAGAGTGGAGAGTTGCCCATACCTGGGCAGTGTGCTTATGACCTGCTCCGGTTTGACAGCAGAGGTCTCACTCCGAATCAGTGGAGCGGCAATATCTTTTCATCGGTTGCGTAACGCTGTGTGGAAGCTACCAGGTCTGTCGCACCGCATGAAGCTTCAGGTCTTCTCGGCCACGGTCATGCCCTCCCTTCTCTACGCTTGCGAAACATGGACCCCCCTAATGGAGCATCTTCGCCTGTTAGAAAGATTTAGGCTGGCCTGCCTACGATCCATCCTGGGGTTAACCAGGCTGGATTGTGTGAGGAGCTCACAAATCCTCGAAAGATCTGGACAAAGTCCCATCGGTGAGCTCCTCCGGCAGGCAAGGCTGCATTGGCTGGGTCATGTAGCCCGCATGCCCAGCCACCGCATGCCTAAACAGCTTTTGTTCGGCCGGATCGAGGGGGGCTAAACGGGCGCGGCACGGGCTAGAGAAGAGATGGAGTGACGTGGTACAGGAGGATGTGGAGCTGAGTGGACTTACCTATGATTGGTACCAGCGGTGTCAAGATCGGCCTCTGTGGAGGAGGCTCGTGAAGGACGCTACTGGGCAGTTGGAGGCAGTCGCCCTCCAACAACGGAGGGCGGAGGAGCGACGCTCACAACAACGAGCGGAGCGCCGGGTGGCTAAAGCGCAGCAAGTTGGTACAGTAGGGGGCACAGGTGGTGCATCAGCCAGTCATCTCAATCAGTCGACCCGTGGCACCTGCTGGGTCTGCCCGTGACCTCCTGCCAGCGGGCGTTTGACACTTCACGTGGCCTCAAGGTGCACTTGGCCTGGCACAAGCGTCGTGGTGACGTCACCGCCACTTAGTGGCGAATGTCGGTTGTTGCTGTGTGAGTGTGTTTGTGCGTGTGTGTGTGTCAGTGTGTGCGTGTGTGTGTGTGCGTGTGTGTTTGTGCGTGTGTGTTTGTGCGTATGTGTGTGCGTGCGTGCGATGTACGTGTGTGTGCGTGTGTGCGTGCACTTGTAAATTGTGTTAGCCCGGAGTGATTTATCTTTTTGCAAACCATATGGAGAAATGATTTCAGTTTTGGGAGTGTTTTACTGCCTTTACGAAGAGATAAAAAAAAACCTTTAAGAAAACCATGGCATAAAAAGTGCTGTTTATTATCCGTGTAATAAATGTGTGTGTCTGTGGATTGGTTGTATATGGAGAGCGGTGGTGTCGCGGTTCGCGCGCTGCTCTACGAAACCCGCTATACAAGTTCGATTCCGGCTCATAGCTAACTACGGTGACGATTATCTGAACCGGTCCTGGACCTCCCCTACATCGACTCGGCCTCAAATGAGTACTTCGTGCGGTGTGTAAACATTGCTACTCGGGAGACAAAGGCGGCCGGGCATGGTGCGGCCCAGCTCCCCCTTCGCGTGCCGTGCCGGGATTCGTAGGTGCTATTCGTTAACGGCACTTGCCCCAGCAGTCTGTCAAGGCTGCACGGGGGATGTTTGTCTTTGCTTGGATTGGTTTGTGCATGTATAGTCCACTCTCTTCAATAAGTAGATTAACATCGTTGATAACGGCAAATCGCATTACAGCTGCGAAAAGAGAGATGCGCAGGCTTCATGAAAATAAAAAAGATCGTCCAAATAAAATTGAATTATAGATATGAAAAATACCCCGCCAACAGGTAGTGTTACAATGTTACACGCCCTCCCGTGTTACCATAGTAATCCGTCTAAAGACATTTAATCTAATTCCTAGCTATGTTATTAGATGCAATCAAAATGCAAAGCAGTCCAAATTTAATTCAAGTGAAAATCATCCCATTAACTGTCACACACTTTGGGCGATGTAATTATTTTGCTAATTACAGATGCAGGGCACTAATTCTGTTCAAAGAAGCAAAATAAGCCGTCATCCCCGTAAGACCAATAACTCATTACTGGGACACAAATTGCCTATTAATTCTAAAACTTATGCTCTAATTTTTCTTTGCTATACTTTTGAAACTGTTATTTTAGATCTCAGGGTTTTTTTCACTCCGTAATGTTATTCTTTACAAAGCTATAAGCCTGTGTCTGTACAATGTATTTTATTGGTTTATCCCTTGTTTTTGTAAAAGTTCTACAACGTTTTGTTACCAAAGTTTATATTTTGTTGGTTTCCTTAAAATGTCAGCGCTATGTATGATGTGGGACAATCACTACTTCCGCAGAGGGAGAGTTTGTTGAGAGAATACTGCCTGGGAAAGCCAACGGTGAATTTTGGGATAATTCCTCGATGAACACGATGCCATATTTCCTCTATCAACACTATGGGATATTTAATCGATGTACACAATGGGATATTTCCTCGATGAACACGATGGGATATTTCCTCTATGAACACGATGGTATATTTTAATGATGAACACGATGGGATATTTCCTCTATGAACACGATGGGATATTTCCTCTATGAACACGATGGTATATTTTATTGATGAACACGATGGGATATTTCCTCTATGAACACGATGGGATATTTCCTCTATGAACACGATGGGATATTTCCTCTATGAACACGATGGTATATTTTATTAATGAACACAATGGGATATTTCCTCAATGAACACGATGGGATATTTCCTCTATGAACACGATGGCATATTTCATTGATGAACACCATGGGATATTTTCTCGATGAACATGATGGCATATTTAATCGATGAACACGATGGAATATGTCATTGATGAACACCATGGCATATTTAATCGATGAACACGATGGTATATTTAATCGATGAACACGATGGCATATTACCTCTCTGAACACCATGGGATATTTCTTCTCTGAACACGATGGGATATTTCCTCTATGAACACGACGGGATATTTCCTCTATGAACACGATGAGATATTTCCTCTATGAACACGAAAGGATATTTCCTCTATGAACACGATGGTATATTTTATTAATGAACACCATGGGATATTTCCTCTATGAACACGATGGGATATTTCCTCTATGAACACGATGGTATATTTTATTGATGAACACGATGGGATATTTCTTCTCTGAACACGATGGGATATTTCCTCTATGAACACGATGGGATATTTCCTCTATGAACACGATGGTATATTTTATTGATGAACACTATGGGATATTTCTTCTCTGAACACGATGGGATATTTCTTCTCTGAACACGATGGGATATTTCCTCTATGAACACGAAAGGATATTTCCTCTATGAACACGATGGTAAATTGTATTAATGAACACCATGGGATATTTCCTCTATGAACACGATGGGATATTTCCTCTATGAACACGATGGTATATTTTATTGATGAACACCATGGGATATTTCCTCTATGAACACGATGGGACATTTCCTCTATGAACACCATGCGATATTTCCTCTGTGAACACGATGGGATATTTATTTGAAGAACACGATGGGATATTTCCTCTATGAACACGATGGGATATTTCTTTGAAGAACACGATGGGATATTACCTCTAAACACCACGGGACATTTCCTCGATGAACACCATGGGACATTTCCTCGATGAACACGATGCTGCGCAGCCTCGAGGTGAGCGCCACTCTTTTTCATCGCGTTCACGCACAGACAATTGCCCGTCCCGTAATCGCTGTACAGCCTCTAGCCTCAACATTTTCCCGTTAAATAATCTTCATTACATTCTCAATACTCTCCTGCATTTTAAATGCAGAGAACTTTTAATGTTCCCAAAGGGAATATATTTTTTCTTTATATTTAAAAGAAATTGAATACATTTTACAATCTTAATAACTCCCCCCCCCCCCCCCCCCCAATAAAATGTATAATTGGTTTTGTTTAACCGGGAAACCCTCACGAAGAATCGAAATTTGATATTTCAGGACATCCCGACTTGGGATATTTGCTTAAATCCTCTCTGATTCGGTAATTTTATAAAAGAGGAAATCACAGCATCAGGAGAAAACCCAGTTGTGTGAGGTGATAATTCTCCAATACCACAGATCGGGCAACTGCCAACTCGCATTGCCTCCTACTGCAGGTGAAGGCTTCACACAGGCTCCGTCTCCGCGTGACCTACCGACCCTCCCTCGAGGCCTGTCTCGGTTCCCCACACGTGGGAGGTGCCTCGTTAGCGCGACCGCCCCCTGCCGCGTTACCATCACGACTGGGAGCCGTGCCGGGCATCGTGTCAGAGGCAGCGCCCGGCCAAAACGCCCCGAGTCCCCATGACAGGGACTGCTGCCTCGCCAGCATGGCCACAGTCGCACTTTGGAGGTCCTGCAATGAGCGAATGTTTCCCGGTGGCTATTGTGTATGCACGCACGTTGAACTTATTTCGCGCACTATGTAGCCAGCCGCGCAAAGGGGCCGTCCATAAAGGACGTCACGCGGTTTTGGCCTATTTTTGACCCCTCCCTCCCTCGTCACACGGCGTCACAAAAAGTCAGACCCTCCTAAAATATGACGTTACAAAGCTCAGCCCCCACCCCTCCCCCCAAAAAAAACATATTTCCATTTTGAAAATGAAACATGCTTCAAATCAATCTTGGTTTAAAGCTTTCGTGACTGCAGGAATCCATACTCTTTGGTTCTTTCGGTAAAGTCACGTAGGTAGAAAATAAAATACCTACGTGACTTTACCGAAAGAACCAAAGAGTATGCTTCAAATCACTTTAAACTTTTCTCATTGTAGTGTGTATTTAATATGGCGCTGCACTCTGATGTTGTAGGAGAAAACACGTTTTTAAAAGGGGGCGTTGGAAACCTGAAATTTAGCATAAAATTCACTCGAAAATATTCAACGTCTAACTAAAACTGCAGATGTTCAGAATATTATATTGAAATTCTCTTCATAATCAACGTTTTTGGGTTTAGATCGCGTTATTTATAAATGTGTCGTAACCCTCCACCACCCGACACGGCCAATCAGTAAAAAAGTGTCACGTTGACAAAAGACAAATAGTTCACTGCTTTAGCCCACCGGTGTGTTGAAGCGTGAAACCACAACATTTACAATTTGAGTACGACGTTTCGCTGGTAATTGCATCCAGCATCATCGGGCAATTCGCCAGAATTACTCAAATTGTAAATGTGGTAGTTTTACGCTTCAACACACCGGTGGGCTAAAGCAGTGAACTATTTGTCTTTTGTCAACGTGACACTTTTTTACTGATTGGCCGTGTCGGGTGGTGGAGGGTTTCGACACATTTATAAATAACGCGATCTAAACCCAAAAACGTTGATTATGAATAATATTGGTCGCGAAAGCCTACGTGTTAAACTGAAATTCTCTTATTATTATAAAATATAAAAAGTAATTATAACTATAAAAAATACTTGAAACTTTGTAGTAGAACGAAGAAAAATGGCGAGTACAATTATAACAATCACATATTCATTCCACAGAATGAAAAGCCCAGGTAGAATCATTATGATGAAAATGTTTAATAACAATCATTCAAAAAATTTACAAAATGCATGCTTTTCCATTCTCCCATGGAGAAGCAAAATGCTCCTTCATGGAATAAATAAAAGGTGACCTTAGTAAATTTAAATAATTAAATAGTTAATCATGAAAATTAATAAAAATTAGTGTTATAACAATTTTATTTAATTAACATTCATTTAAAGTTGCGCATTTTGATGTGTAGTCACATTTCTCAACCCCCCCTCGTCACACATCCTCACAAATGTCTGACCCCCCTTCCCCCCCTCGGTGCGTGACGTCATTTATGGAACATGCCCCTAAGGAAGGACAACAAAGTAGACACAAAAAGCAGTCGAAATAGAATGTTTTTGCGATCTAGATTACTTAAAAGTGCATAGCTCCAGTGACTTCCTAGTACCGGATAGAATAGAGTTCTAGAAAGCGCATGATGCAGTGGCCGTCTTTGTTCGATGGCTATCCAAAAGTCGCTGCTCCGAAGATGACCGGAGTTCATGTGATGGTTCATGGTTTATCTCGGTTCATGGTTTAGTTAAAATTGACTATTGAACTATAACTGTGATCCGTAATTTGCATTATACAAACATTTGTGCCGTCACATTTTATGGAGTAGTGTACTCTTTTTGCAAACCCTATTTAACATACGTTTATATTATATCCACACAACTACTGGCTATTGGTTCAGTACTGAGGCTGCTATTTGTGTGCCACTGTGTATGTAAAGATCGCATCGTCAGCATAATCATCATCCAGGTTGCCTTGTTGACGGGAGAAAAATGCGGACAAAAAAAATAACGTAATGGTTATTGTCTGGAGTGTTGCAGGCGTGTCTTGGCCACATCTAAACATGAGGAGGCTATTAGCAGAAGGTGTGTACAGGATTAACTGCACCTGTGGTAAATGTTATGTTGGGCAAACAGGACGAATGATCAGCATGAGACTAAAAGTACATCAGAGAAATATTAAATTATCCCAAATACAACTGTCAGCAGTAGCAGAGCACGTGTGCCAACAAGGACACTCAATTGATTTGGATAATGTTGACGTTCTGTGCAAAACTAGCTACTACTGGCCAAGACTAATTAGATAATCTATCGAAATTAAAAGAAAAAAACTTTAACCGTTTGGATAGCTACCGCCTTAGTTCTGCGTGGAAGTGAATCATCAAATAATACATTATTTAAATGCATGCCTATAAAGGGCAGCGTACTTCAATAGAGATTACCATTGGTACGGCTATTTTAATACACACAATAGACAGGAAGGACAAGTTCAAAGGGCTCGCATCATGTATGTTGCCTCAGTAATCTCCCCCCCGCCCCCACGTGGCACAAGAGCGAAACGGTTAGACTTCTCCACAAATCTGGCTGTCGCCTGATGAAGCTAGTTGTAATTACTGGCGAAATGTCGTACTCAGATGGTAAATGTTGTGGCTTGGCTCTCCAACACACCGGTGTGCTGTACTAGTGACGAATTGGCCACGTTTTGTTTACGTGAAAACCCTTACTAGTTGGCTGTGTCGGATAGTGGTGGGTTTTAACGACACATTTATATATTTATGCAATCTGACCCAAAAAAAAACTCTTACATTCTTCATGTTCGTACCTTTGATGAGCACGGTTGGCTACCTACGGTGTGTTATGTCTCAAATCTGTGTTTGTTGCCTGATCTGTGTGTATCTCTTTTAGTTTCATTTTAAGCACGCATCACCCCACGCTTCTTTGCATACCTGTCAACGTTGGTTCCATTTCCTCTGGCGGTGTAAATATTTCCAATCCGTGTCTTATAGTGGGTAATATGCACCGACTGAAGTACGTCCTTCGGCACAGTAGGATTTAGATTTTCATGATCAAATTCAGTTTTCCAAAAGTAATCCATCCTGCTCTCTTGTGCCTCTCTATGTCATTATTTTGATCCTGATTCATCTTATATTGATAGATAGATTGTATTTATTAAAGCAGGAAAGACTCAGAGTCGCGAGGCCCTATTTCATGGGCATCCTGCGACAGTTCAGAAGTGCCCAAGGTTGATGATGTTCTCACTTGTGTCCCTCTAGCAATCATTTAGCAAACTTTTTGTACGTTACTTTTGTTTCTCTCACATGTATCTTGAGGCCAACTTTGCAGCCTTCTCTATGACGTTATTCAGTCATTTCCTAAAGTTATTTTCCATTGGTTGCTAATATAACTATGCTGTTAGCAAATATGAGATGGCGAATTGTTGGGATAGAGTTTCTCGTCAGTTACGAATTTGAATTCCTGTCTCCGTTTATGTTTATTTCTTTATTTCTCAATTCAAGTTTTGGAAAGCATCTACTACAGTTGCTATAAAGTTTTGGCAACAGTTTTTGTTGTTGTCCGACTCCTGAATTATATTTTTTTACTTTCATAATACAGGTTTTTTGGGGGGTTAGAGCGTGTAAATATAAATGTGTCGTTAAACCCACCACCACCCGACACAGCCAATTAGTAACGTTTGTCACCTGAACAGAACATGGCAATTCGTTACTACTACAGCACACCGGTGTGTTAAAGAGTAAATCCACAACAATCTGAGTGGAGCTGGTCCATCCTGATACATGGTTGTGATCACTTCCATGTTTTTTGTGAATGCCTTGGTTCGTGAGAGCTTGGATGATGACACTGGTCAACACACCTTTTCTGGCATAAGGTATTCCAACGGTTTTAACGTAATTTTGGGGTGCTGATTCCAAATCTGGCATCAGTTTTTGTCTATCCAATCAGGTTTTTGAGATATCAAATATTGCATTTTCAATAAAAACTGCAGAAGAAAAATATTAAATAAATGTGGATATTTACATAAAATGATATTATAAACACACTATCCTAAAAATACAGCACCATATTTTAACACTAAAGCAGTCACTGACTCGAAACAACTTGCAATGAAAATGGGGTATGCCGATAGCATAAAAATGAGATGTGATAGAGCAAATCTGAGATCAGATTTGGAACCAGCACTCTGAAATTAGTCTAAAACAGCTGCAAAAGTCCAGGCCAGAAAAAAAGTTTTTTATTTGTTGACCAGTGTTATTGCATCCGATTGCACCGAATCAAATGCCTTTTTCGTAATCTACGAAAAGCGATGTACAACGGTGGGTAAAATCCCCGTGTCTTTTCAACGATTTGATTGCTGGAGTGTATGTAGTCAATCGTAGAAGAGACGTTTGTAGAAATCCAGATTGCTCATGTAGTTGGTTAGCCTCGATTGTCCATTAGTTGCTTCATTATGAAATAGCTGCTTGCCTTGGAAGAAAGCACCACCAGCTTTTTAAACTAAACGATCGGACGTATTTCCTCAAACGTTTATACATGAATGTAATTCTGCAATCCTGGAACAATTCCACACTATTTTATTCCGTTCAGAAAGAGAGACAAATGTGATTTTAAGACTTACAATTGGCCTCCGAACATTTGTTTAAATCTGTTCATGACAATCGTAGAAGGCCATGTAAACCATCTAATTTTCAATTTTGAAATGGCTAAAGGAGAAATAGTACAGCATGCAAGTGTAAGAGAGTCGGACTTTAAGAAAGCTAATGTGAGAACTGGAAACAAAATAAAACTTCAATGAAGGGCCAATGAAGGTCAGTTTAACACGTACGCTTTCGCGACCATAATTGTCCACGATAACGTTTTTTAGCTGGGACGGTTAGATCGCATAAATATAAATGTGTCGTTAAACCCGCCACCACCCGACACAGCCAATCAGTAAGGGGTTTGTCACATAAACAAAACGTGCCAATTAGTGACGAGTATCGCACGACGCGGTGTCCGTGCAGGCCGCCCAGATGGGGAGCTCCAGAGCGCCCTCCGGTGTAGGCCGCTCCAATAGCAGGGGAGTGAGTCGGCAGTTACAGGACTGCTCCTTCGCCTACGCTTTGTACGGGCAGTCCTCGCTTTACGAACCTAATTCGTTCCTGTGACCCGTTCGTGAGTCGAACGGTTTGTAGGTTGGAACGCATTAAGTTGGAACACAATAATACAATAACAAGGCCCATATGGTCAGTGTTGTGAAATGTGTTACGGTTCAGCAAAAAATGGAAGCATTGTTAAACTCATAATTAAAAATAAATATTGTACATTTGCATGTAACACTGCGCGTGCGCACACACAAACCACTCACTCCCAGCCGAGGCCGACTCATTACATCTTGCGGAGGATCGCTCCGCTGAACAAAATAGTTCCGCAATTCAGTTTGCAAGTGCGGGTTCGCGTTTTAAGTCGATGTAATTTCTTTTTATATTTTACGGAAGCTGGTTCCTAAGTGCTGGCGTGCGTTCGGAAGTCGGGTGTTCATAATTCAAGGACTGCCTGTACATATTTAAAGTGGGTTAAGGTAAAAAAAGGTCATTGTATTCCGTGACCTTTGCTCTTATATTTATTCGGAGCCAAACTTTGCAGTGCTCCCAACATTCCCTGCGCTTCATTCCCAGTCGACATCATAACGACTACGTCGGCGGCAAATACGAGACGGGTCAAGTTTTCATCCATTCATATTTACGCGGTCGCGGGTCGCGGGTCATGACCCTCACCAGGACAAGCGGACTGAGAAACGAACGGACATATTGACCCCTTTGATTCTCCAATCAGATTTGCTGCGAATAACCTTGGTGAAAGTGTGCCACCTTGCCTGGCTCCCCTTTCAATATACATGTTTGTATTTTCTTCATGCAATCTTAGTGTCGCTGGTCGGTGTTTGTAAATGGGTTGTATTTTTTTATTCTGTCTGCAAAAAAAATGCAATAACAGGATGGTATTCCCGGAGAGGAAGATGTTCCCGTTATCTTCACATTTTACCAACGTGTGGTGAAATTGAAGAAGTGCTTCAGGGTAACAATGCAGTGGTGTAATGTAGTGTAGAGGTTCTTGTGTGGTGTATGTTGGTGTAGCCGTGTAGTTTGGTGGTGTGTAGTTTTATGGTGTAGTGTGGTGTGTAGTTTTGTGGTGTAGTGTGGTGGTGTACATTAGTGTTGGTAGTATAGTGGTGCAGTGTAGTGTCTATGTGAGTATGTGTGTACAGTATGTATATGTGTGTACAGTATGTGTATGTGTGTACAGTATGAGTATGTGTGTACAGTATGAGTATGTGTGTACAGTATGTATATGTAGGGAGCGGTAACGCAGTGGCTAGCGCACTGAAATACAAACCCGGCGACCCGAGTTCGATTCCCGCTAATGGCCAACACCAGTGACGATTATCTGAACCGATCTTGGGCCTCCCCTCGGTCAACTCAGCGTCAAATGATCGTCACTAGGAAGACAAAGGCAGTCTGGCGTGGGGCTGGGCACCCACCCCCTCGTGGGTCGTGCCGACCTTCATAGGTGCTGCTTATACAATATGTTAAGGCTTTACGGGTGATCTTTAACAGCAGTGGCGGCTCCTGCAAAATCTCTCAGGGGGGGCAAATGTCTGGATGATTGATAAGGATAAGGTCCACCCATGCAATGGATAAATTAACAACTTAAGCATGTAAAGGCAACTTCACTTCTTTAATATTAATGAAAAATAAAGTGACTCTTACAATACATCTTGTTTGTTTCTATACTCACTATTAAAACAAACCACTCAAGTTTCTTTTATTAAAGATTCCACTAGGTGGCGACAAATTATATTGTTGGATGAAACGTGCTTACGTTGATGACGTAAGCACGTATGATGACGTAAGCACGTTAGGGCGAGCCCTCCCGGAAGCCATAGAGAATGCATTGCAGCGCCCCCGTTCGAAAAAAAACATCTTTGAATGTAAGTCTATGGGACCACTCGGGGCGATTCTCAGCTGGAGGGAAATCGCCCAAAAAGAGGCGGTACTCCACAGAACGTAGCATGACGCTGATTGGACTATATCCAGAGGCACAGTGACGGCTAGCGTGACTCTGTGGTTGAATGACATTGGTGGTGCGTCGCCCAATCGCCCTAATGAAGAAACCGCCCCTGTTAACAGTATATATCTGTATGCATGTGTGTGCATGCACATACAACATTTACTCCAAGAGTTTTGCACAGTGGCACGAAAAGATGTTGTATGGCGCAAAACACTGTTTAAGTCGTCAGATAAATTGAGATGACGTGCAGGTGTGAGGTGGACTTCAGAACCATGAGGGATGGTGATGGGGCAGGGGAGGCCTTCATCCAGCTGTTGATAAAACACGGGTGCTATTGTTGCCGCAGCTCCTCAAGAAGTGCCTTACAAGTCTGTCACATTCGCCGAAACGTATGACGATGGGTTTTTAGCATCATGTATTGCGTTTGACTGCCGTTGACGATCACGTGAACCTTGACTGTTACCGCATCTCGAATGCCGTGTTCCCCCACGAACTTCTCTAAACTTCCAGGTTACATAAAAAAAACTCACGCGTTTTCTTTCACAGCGGCTGATCGGCGTGGTTGTAAATGTTTGTCAATGTGCCCCAACTCTTCGCCGCTGCCATCGAGGTTGCAGCTCTTTGAAGTTTCGTGGGTGGGGCTGCAGGTGTGAGCGAGTCTTGGAGGTGTGGGGTCACACACATTATACCGATTCTTACTCCTCCTGTCGGTGTTGTGCACTGATCATCATCACTCCCGGTTGAGTTCCAGGGGGTCTACCTGAGGGCATCCTCACCAGGTGCCCGAACGATCTCCATTTTTCTTTCTTCATAAATCAAAGGCAGATGACGAGCTTGCAGTGGGCATCTGCCAATGTTGTTCCCGTGGCCGCAGTACATTATTCTCCGGTTCCCCCCTCCACATTTAGAATCAATATCACGTGTTCAGAGTTATTTGGCTGCTATTAATGTCCACGTGATAAGCCACTTCGTTGAGGTATCAAATGTGGCTAGGCCGCTTCTGAAAAAGAGCTGTATATAGCTCAGTGGGCCTTACCTGGTAAAATAAAAAGCTGAGTTACAAATGCTTGGGAGAGAAATAGCGACTCGTCAACATACATACCATCAACCACCGTCACGTCCAGTGCATCGAGTTATGAGACAGTCACGATGTGCCGCAATACCGAGGGCTTCTTATCGACTACGTAAACTACTTTGAAAGGGTAGAGGTCAACTTGAAGTGGTTCTGGCAATATCTGTCTGACTGTTTGCCAAAGGGGCTGGATTTTAACAAAACAAGTCGAAAATAATCTGAATGCACGTGTGAAAAATAGTAGAATTGTCATAATGGCATCAGTGCCTACCTTATTACAGACCAATCCAGACCGTATTGGTCACCCCGTGCCCTCAACGTCCATCCTAACAAAGTCCCATCACAAGGGAGAAACACAAACAAATCGACACAAAAATTGTGCCCGTATTGAAACGGCTGTCGGCGTATTGGCCTGAAAACCCAATTACCCTGTACAAGAATGCGGTGTAAACTGTACGGGTTGACAGGTATGTAATGGGATAAAGTAAATGACGTGGAAGTTCAGATTGGAATGGCAATAAACGGTATTGCAGATGTATTCAGGAAATAAATGAGGTTGTAATGGGTGGGATAGATTTAGATTGGGGGAGGGCAGATGTCCAAGTGGCACCCAGAGGTCAGCGACCGCGGGGGGGCTCCAGAGCCAGACGGTGGTGCTGACGAGACCGTGACCCCGGGAGGTCAGGTGATGACTTCACGACAGCTTGTCGGATCTAAGTGGAAGAGCTGTGGTGGGTGTGTGCCATCGCCAATGTTGTCTGTGGTGTCACTTCATAACCTGGACTCTTGAGTCTTTGGTTGGCACAGTCCAACATCCTTCTGGGGTTCATCAAAGAAATACCACTCTTTGGGAAGTCAAGGGCGGTTAGTTCCCGGATAGATTGGCCCACGCTGTAGAAATGTGGATAAGAGCTGCGGCAAGCTCATACGAGCAGGCGGACGCGGGCCGCCGTAATGTCAGCAAGCGTGAGACCGCCCAGTATGAGACGACTGGAGTCACCGTTTTAGTTCTCAGAGGAGCTCTTTTCCCGATAACGATGTTGCCGCTGGTAACGTGTTACGAGGTTGTGAGCCCGCACGCGATGTTGGTGGGCACCGCTGGCGGGACGATCTGCCGACGCAGTCACCAAGCGCGCCAGTGGCAGAATGCGTGCGACATCGTTAAGAATGCTGCCGCGGGAAAGGCATTGCAATGTTGGCTACGTACGGTGCGAAAGAAGTTCAACATACATGCATTACATTGGGTTCCGGACTCGGCAGCATTCATATTCAGTGGAGTAGTCATTCGTGGATGCATTCTGCTTTGTAAAATAACGGAGTAAAATGAGAATTACAAATCAGGTGTTGCCTGTGTGCCTCCAGTGTGAATGCCATTCGTCAAATCACCTCTTTGTAAATGGTACTGATGTTGCCGTGTTGATTTTCTCTCTCCCTCGGGTCCCAATGTCACGCCCCCCCACACCCACCCCCCATACACCCCACCCCCCCCACACACACACCCACCCCCCACACACACCCACCCCCACACAAACCCCACACACCCCCCACACACACACCCACCCACCCCCACACACACCCCACACACACCCACACACCCCCCACACACACCCACACACCCCCACACACACCCCACATACCCACCCACCCCCACACACACACCCCACACACACCCCACACACACACCCACACAAATACCCGACACACCCACCCCACACACACACCCCACAGAAACCCACACCCACCCACACACACTCCACACCCCCCCACACACAGACCCCACACACACACACCCCACACACCACACACACACACATACCACACACCCCTCCAAACACACCCACACATACCACCCACACACACACCCCACACACCCCACACACCAACCCCAGACACCCACACACACCCCACACACCCACCCACACACACCACACACACCCACCCAACACACACCCCACACACACCCCACACCCACCCCCACACACACCCACCCCCACACACACCCACCCCACACCCGCCCCCACACACACACACACACCTCACACCCCACACCGAACCCACCGCACACCCCACACCCCCACACACACCCAACCACCCCACACACACCTCACACCCCCCCACACAGTCCCACCCACCCACCCACCCCCCACACACACCCCCACACACACACCCCCACACACACCCCACAAACACCCACACACACCCTACACACACACCCCCACACACACACCCCACACACACACCCCCACACCCCCCACACACACCCCCCACACACACACCCCCACACCCCCCACACACACACCCAACACACATCCCACACACCCCACACACACCCCACACACACCCACCCCACACACACACCCCACAGAAACCCACACCCACACACACACACCCCACACACACCCACACACACCCCACATACCCACCCACCCTCCACAGACACCCACGATGGTTACGCGCGACCTGGCGCGCCCCGCGTCCACGGCACACGAGGGATCCCTCTCCGTGCTTTACGATAACTTTACAGTCCTCTGACTTGGACACGTTTGCTGAGCCAGTTTATTATTATTATACGTGTGTGCGTCTTCTCAAGCAATATAGATTTTTGAACTCCGTCAAAAATATCTTTCATCAGTTGTAAAACAAACAACAACGACGACGTCAGGTGAACTTGATCGAGTCGGCCGCAGCGCTGGATATTTTAAAGCAACAAATAAGTCTGCGATAAAACGAGAGACCCAAATGCTGCACATTCTTAATTATTTACACTGAATTGTGTTCAACATCAATAGGCGTCGTACAAAAGGTGTAAACAAGCCCAGGTGTGGCGAATGTATCATTGCGATGTTGAGCCATGGCCAGGTTGCACATTCAGTGCTTGTGGTCCCAGGTGGGAAAAAATGATTTGCGCTGCACTCTCAAAGCCTGCTCTGGAATCTTCAATGGCAACGTGAGAGGAGGAGCTGCCCAACTTGGTGGCGTCCGCCACTCTCGCAGGCGCACGCACTGGGGTAGGTCGGTGTGTGGGTCCGTCCGGCACCAACGCTCTCTCATCTGAGGGCACGGGACTCTCGTTCTGGCAGGAATTTGGCTCAGCCCCATCATCCTTTTGAGGTCGCTAAAATATGCACCTGGCTCGTTTCAACACCAAGTAGCAAATCAAAATTGTTTGTCCTCTCTACGGAATGTGGAATCCTCCCACCAGTGGCTCTGGACCACCAGGAAAGACAACACACTGCCAAACGGTTATTTGTTCATGGGATAACTTGAATAGTTTCTTTCCCACTGCCACAGTGGGGCGGGGGAATGGTCAGCATGATGACCTTGCAATTCAGAGATCGCCATCGGTTCAATATCCCGGCGCGGCAGTCGAAATTAATGGGCATGTTTCTGTAACCCCTTCGCCCTGTCCACCAAGCAGTCGGTGTAAGTCGGCACATCGCAGTGAATTCGATCGACAGGTCACGCGTGGTGAGCTAAAGCGGAGGTGCTTGTCCTTGTCTGGCTCGTGTGGAAGAGTCGCTGGAATAACCTCCAGTGGCATGCGCAGGCGATTGCACGCGAGCACCCTTTGCCTTTTTAAAATGTTGAGAGCCAGTTGAAGATGCAACTGCAGTGGCATTAAATGTGTCATTAAACCGGCCGGTTTTCGGTTTGTCACGTAAACAAAACGTGCCAATTGGCTACTACTTCAGTACACCGGTGTGTTGTAGAGGAAACCCACAACATTGTATGTTGATTAACTGTGAATAACCCAAGCAATAATCACTGCATATATTCTCAGATTAATGATCCATTATAACTTATACGACTACATTAAGCCGATAGGCCGACAGTGATGACATGAGACCGAAACAGGGCGACTTCTTCACAACTCTGGCTATCGCCTGACGAGGCTGGTTGTGGTAATCACCAGCGAAACATCACGGCACTCGAATTGTAAATGCTGTGGCTTTACTCCCCAACACACCGGTGTGCTGAAGTAGTAGCCAATTGGCACGTTTTGTTTACGTGACAAACCTTACCAATTGTCCATGTCGGGTGGTGGTGGGTTTTCCGACATTCATATTTACGCGATCTAACCCACAAAAAAAACACCTTTATTACAGATAATATTGGTCACGAAAGGCCACCACTCCGTGTGAAACTGCATGCGGGGAGCCCCGCCGTGCGGACGGTCCTGTCACAACGGTGCAAGAGTTGTTGCTCAGCGGCGAGCGCCCCGCGTGCAGGCAAAAAAAAACACAACAGATGGGGACATGGAAAAAAGATGTGCTCATTATAATTTTAATGTTTCACAATGAGCAAGAAACATACTGATGATGTCATTTTTTTCAGAGAAATAAGCTCAAATACATTCTACAATAAACCAGTTTTTTGACAACGACAAGTTTGCGACAAATTAAAAAAAAAAGTTTATATCTCTGTACGTTATGTTAGTGAGTGTATTATAGTACAGCTCATTCTCATCGACAGTACAGTAACAAAAACTATTAAGACTACGTTCCGTAATAGAAAACATCAACAGCTTTTTTTGGTTTAGTCTGCATTTTATAGTTACAGCTATTGATTAAATAAGCAAAATCATCAAGGGTATGTGTACAAAGGTAACAAAAGTATGAGGGGACACGAGCTTCAGCTGTCAAGGAATATATGCACTCTGCATTAACTTGTTTTTCAATAACAACCAAATTGTATTTATACGTCCTATGTTTAACGTGGCACAATCCCACACGCTACAAGTCCTTTGGAACTTTTTGGCTTTTAAAAAAAATTTGTGAATTAAAGCATTTTTCGTGCTAATGTAGTTTGTTTGTTTTGTAACGTTTAGTGTTGATACCGTGGACTTAAGAGGTCTTGGTACGATCTGCCCAGCAGTCAATTCTGACAAAAAACACACACAGACCTGGAGAACACCATACAATCATGCAACATTTAAAGTGATGGCATTTGATATTCACTCTGAAAAACAATATCAATATTTGCAGTGTTGGTTATAAACAAATTATGAAAACAGAATCTCAAAAACATTGAAAAAAGAGCTAAAAGATCCAGTGGAAAGCGTTGTCAAATGTGCATCTGTTGTGAACCTTCGTTTAAATGCTACAGTTTCAGCTTTGATGTTTACGAAACAGAATTCCTCGACTGAATAATAAAACACAGGGAGACAGACACGACAACGAAACAATGAACACCAAAGAAAGAAAATTCCATCGCACACTTCTTTAGTCGAACAGTAATGGGGGGAGGGGGTAATTTATCTTCAAAGCCATGTTTAGCTGTGCAAAAAAGATGAAATTAATGTCATGCTTTTGTACATAGTACGGAAAGCTAAGTGTTTTATTTCCACTGACTGCAAAATAAATATATACAGCACGGGTGTAAAAAAATGCTAAAAGTAAAAATCCAAGTACATTTTTTTTGTCTTTCTCGTACGTTTTTTTTTAAAGAACATGTTGGGTAGACAGATGATAAAACGCCGGTTTGGAATGAATGTGGATAACATCCTTTTGCTAGCACACTTCAAAGATATTCACAGTCACGGGCATGAGCGTGCGCCATACAAAGAGAAGCCACCACCACCATCACCACAGAGCGCGCGGCGGTCTCCGTGATCGGCGCCTCTCGCGCCCCCGCTGCGTGCAGCCACTTGAGGTGTGTACATAAAATAACAACGACAACAACAACAACAACGACGGACCCGGAACCACAAGCAAAATAGCAGCACAAGGATGGGGAGCTGTTAAGTCGACTGACAAATTAGACTGCTGTTCCGTCTATTAACTGGCAGTGTTAAATTAAAGTTTGCTGCGGAAAGTTTTTCCGTCCGTAATTTTTTTTACATTTTCACTTTGCTTCACCTGTACTTAATTCATGATATCACCGTATTTAAAATTGTTACGTTTTAACATTTTAGAGCAGCATCTTTGTTTGCGAGGACAAACAAAGATGGCGGCGTCACCACCCCTCTCGACGCCATTTTGTTTGTTCGTATTTTTGTCCTTTTCCAAAAAAAGAGCCGACTTCAAGTACACCAACACCTATTTCGTTTATGCACCAAGTTACGTCTTTGGATCATTAAAAGGGGAACAAAACTACGATGGGAAAGAGGAAATAGGTGCGGCGCTAAAGCTCGCCCCTGCCCCCCCCCCAAAAAAACTATAAATGACAGTGCTATTTTTAAACGTAAAAGATTAATATTTTAAATAAAGAATATAACGAGCTATCATCGTCATGATCATCATCACCATCGTCACCATCACCTATAGTAGAGCTGAAGAAGTGCTGCGGTAAAAGGTATGCAAAATAAATGGAATAAAGAAATTAAAACAGCCACTTAGGAAACATCACATCCCCTAAACGTCACATGTCCGATCACACGACGTCCATCCGAGCGGCTACAAAACTACGGTACCGTGTTAGCTGTATCATCAATATCGGGCGTTCAGATAGAGAGGTGAAGGAGGAAAGGGGAAATGAACATTGGCACAAATTTACACAATTCGATTTCTTTGCCTCCATCTCGCACATTAAAAAAGGAAAACAAAATGTCCACGACACTAAGACATAGCAGTTGTGAAACATTATAAATGTGTACACAGGTATCACTGTACTTGTGTAATAGCTCCATAGTAACAAACTATCCAACATCAAAACAGTACTCATTTTATTATAAATACAGGAGAGCTACTTTTTTTTAATTTTTTTTATTCTCGTCTTAATGTTGTTAAGCTCTACCGTAACAGAAGACCTACAAGAGAGTAAAGATCTATTTTATTTTTAAGAACCCCATTAAGAAGAGTTGCTTTTGCTTGTTATGGACAAGTCAACTCATGAGAAGAGAAATCAAAAGCTTTTTAAACTTGAACTAAGTGTGAGCTACTGACCTGAGATATACAGACACAGATTCATAGCTAGCCATTGGTATAGTTCATGATTAGTTAGGCAAAGAATGTTGCTGGATCATTATCCCCATATAACACATGCTAGCGGGATGCGCTCGCCAGTTGTGCCGTTCGCCCCACCGCGCGCCCCACCGCCCATGCCCCCCCCCCGTGACCTCTCCGAGTATTTGGCTTTTTGAACCCCCTTCGAAGCGCCGTCACAACGCACCTCAGCAGAAATGTTCCAAACTTTTTTTAAAGTTTTGTTTTTCTTTTCTTTTGCCGTTTTAAAAGTAGAGCACAAAATAAAAACAAAGTGTCAAATAAAAACGTAACAGCAACTGTGCCTTTTTTGACCATTTATAAACACACACAATTAGAAACTATTCCTCAAGCCAGCATATCAATATGGGAAGAACAATCCGAAGTCAAATTATTTTTGGTTTTGATTAGGAGCTTTGGAATAGTAGTTAGTAGTAATTGGTTTTTGACTGTTGATAAAACCCTTCCCATTCATTATTATTATTTTATTATTATTGAGGATCCAGAGGATCTCATTAATATTATTATTACTGTCGATAATAATAATATCGTCATTATTATCGCCATCATCGCTACCACCACCATCGTCGTCATCACCATCATCATTTATCTTCATCATATAAATAACACACACAATAAAACCCTCCCTTCCCCATGGCTAGGCTACACGCGAAGGAAGTCCGTGGCAAGCTGCGCACTACCCGTGCTCCCGCTGTTCAGGGGGGCCACCGCCCGGGGGGCCCTGCTCCCCGCGGGCCGCTCGGAGTCCTCCGATGCACGGCTCAGCTCGCTCTCAGACTCGTCCGAGCAGCTGTCCCAAGGAGGGGGCGAAGTCTGGACCCCTGAGGCTCTGCGGGATGACGCTGAGGTAACCGTCGACACGCCGAGGGGGAGGGCGGCGGCGGTGGCGCCGCCATTTCCGCGGGGCGTGGGCTCGTTCTGCGGCGCGGAGGAGGACGAGGAGGAGGAGAGCGATCGGTTTCCATCGGCTGGGTGAGTGGCGTCCGTCTGCGAGGTAGATGCTGCGTCATGATCGGGATCGCGTGCGGAGTGAGGTAATACTCGGGCGTGCTCTTTGGCGTATTGGGCGGCGCGCCGGGCGGAACGCTGCCGGTGCTCGCCGGAGCGCAGGTGGCGAGCGAGCGACTCGCGGCCGCTCAGTGTCGCGTCGCAGGCCAGGCAGCAGTGGATGTCGTCGGTGGGCGGCACGCGCACCAGCGTCTCCCTGGCGCTGGCGGGCCTCTGCCCGGCGTAGCAGAGCGAGCGCTGGTGCGCGAGCGCCGAGACCTCGTCGCCAAAAACCGCCTGGCACTTCCGGCACGCCACCCCAGGCTTCCCCGTCACCACCGTTACCACGTATATATCCAGCGAATCTGTGCCTTTGCTCTCGGTCAGCCTCGGCTTGTCGCTCCGTTCGTGCTCTCCTACGGACGGCTCCTTCCGTTGCTCCACTGCGTTCTGTACCACAACCCCAGGCGAGCCAAGCTGCTGCTGCCTCTGCTGATGTTGCTGCTGCTGTTGCTGCTGCTGTTGCTGTTGTTGCTGCTGCTGTTGCTGCTGTTGCTGCTGCTGCTGCTGTTGCTGCTGCTGCTGCTGCTGCTGTTGTTGCTGCTGCTGCTGTTGTTGCTGCTGCTGTTGTTGCTGCTGCTGTTGTTGCTGATGGCTGAGAGCATCTTGCAAACTTTGCTGATATTGCTGATACTGCTGCAGCAGCGACCCCGGCGAGAGGCCCGCCGCCACGGCCTGCGAGAGGGCCGCGTTGTACGGGAAGAAGCTCGTCTCCATGCCGAAGAAGGGCGGCAGGTAGCCCGGCGGCAGGCCCGTGGCGGCCGACGTGGGGATCTGCTGCGTGTAGTACGGTGGGATTCCCGACATGATGTAGGGCAGGAACTGTCCGCCCAGCAGCGCCGCTGGGTCGACCGCTAGGGCGGCCTGCAGAGCCTGCAGCTGGGCGGGGTCCATGCCTCCGCCGCCAGCGCCGACGCTTCCTTCGTGGGCCGTCTGCGCCGCGGACGTCGACGCGACCGCCCCGCTCGTGCTGGGAAATTCGTTTTTGACTTTGCTCTCGGCATTTCTGTCCTTTCGTGCCACGTGCTCATGCACCTTCTCCTTGCCCTTCTCTGCAAGTTGCTCCTTCTCGAGCCTGGGGTGAGGCTTCGTGGTCGTGGATGCGACCGTCAAGGTGTTCGACGTCTGAGGGTCGGGGCTCTTCAGCGGCTTTCCGGCGTTCACGGGCAGCGGCAGACCAGGAGAAGGAATGCCGGCAGTGGGCAGGCTGAGCACGCCGGCACCTGGCGCTGTCAGAGCTGCAAAGGTCAACGTGTTTGCATTAATGCACAAACAGCATTCATGAGCGTGCACAATACCAGTGAAGGCACAAATCTATGCTGATGAGCACCCCCCATATACAATGAGATCATAGCTTTGCGGTGCAAATTGCCGTCCCTTTGCCGTACGCCGGCAGCGACAATTGAGACGCGCAAGTGGCGAATACCTCGGTAAATATAGAGCGTTATAACTTTCACAAGAAAGCTAGGAATCATAACGGCAACGGGAAAAAATGTGCTCGCACTCACCCGAGGATACTGGGGGGAACCCTGGGAGGGACGAGTGGCCGGCCATGCCCGGCAGGAGCATGGGAGGCAGGCCGGGGTAGGAGGAAGCGGCTGCAGCAGCGAGGTTCATGGCCTGCATCTGCGAACCGTCGAACCCTCCCTGCTGCTGCTGCTGCGCCGAGGAGATACCGAGCACTTCGTTTGCCTTCTTGATGCGGTCGAACTCCTGCTGCGCCATGAGCTGCCGGACGGTCGAGGGATCCAGGTATTCCTTCTCGCGGTCGAGCTGGCTGCCCACGCTCTCCCGCACCTTGTCGATGTGGGAGATGGCGAACACGTGGTCCCTCACCGTCAGCCGGGGCCCGTACTTGACGCCGCAGACGGTGCACTCCATTTTGGGGCTGTCGTACTCGGGCTGGTCGATGCCGTACTGCTTGGCGAGGCTCAGCTTGGACTTCTTCTCCTTGGCACGGGCGTTCTGGAACCAAACCTGGACCACGCGCTTCGGCAGTCCGATCTCATTGCCGAGGATTTCGCACTCTTGCATGGTCGGCGTGCGATAATCATTGAAGCAGACCTTGAGGACCTTCAACTGCAAGTTGGACATCTGGGTGCGGAAGCGTTTCAAGCCTGGCCTGTCTCCGCTATAAGACATTCCAGATGTCTTCGCTGTTGAGGAACCGCTGTTGCTCTGAACGCTGGGGGAGCCCGGGTCTGCTATGCTGGAGGTCTCGCTGTGATCCACAATGCCTTCGTTGTCATTATCCCGAGCACTGTAGCTCATGCCAGGGCTCACTAGACCTGCCCAGGACCTGTCATCGCTCCCTTGATCGCTGGTCGGAGTGGCTATCGATTGCTGTTGTGCGTCGCCACGTGCCGATGACTTCATGTCACTGAGCAGCCCAGAGTTGCTGTCTGTGTCATTATGTCCCTCGTCTCCTGTGGTGTTGTCTGTGATGGCCGTGTTAATAGAAGAGCAGTCGTCATTGTCGATCTTCCCGTGATCGAAACTCGTGTGAGCAGAAGAAAGAGTTGGACTCTCAATGTCGTCCATGCCCTCGACCTTCACGGACCCGGGGCTGAGGTTCGACCCCGGTGATAAATCGGATGGTTTGTTCAGCATGGATGTTGACTCGTGCGAAGCCATGAAGTCGGACATCATTTTATACGGTTGTGAGGCGCCCAGGTCATGCTGATCCATTGACCCGTCGTCTAACAGTTGCTGCATTTGAGCAGAAGATTCTGCTTCCTGGGAGGACGGCAAAGGGCCGAGGTTGTACCCGGCCCGCTTGGCCTCGTGCCAATGTCGTGAGCGGATGTGGGCCTCGAGCGCCGTTCGTGCTTTGAACAGAGCTCGGCAAAATGGACACCGCCGGTGAACCTGTGCGGGGCCCACGGCCCTGAAATGTCCCTTTCTCTCGCGCGCTCTGGTATTCTGAAACCAGACCTGCACCACGCGTTTCTTCAGCCCGACTTCGTGTGCAATGTGATCCAACATTTTACGAGTAGGATTCGAATCGAGCAGATATTTCTGGTATAATATCTCGAGCTGCTCCGGAGTGATCGTGGTTCTGAGTCGCTTGTCCCTCGGTTGGTCTTCGGAGTTGTTTAAGCTGTTGGTGGACGTGTCAGCATCTCCGAGGCTTCCCCCTGGGTTTTCGTCCAGCTTCCGTTTGAGGGCACCGCTCGCAGACGTTGACAAGGTGGGAGAGGACGCCGACTGGGAGGATGACTGTGCAGAGCTCAGGTTTGTCGTCTGCATAAATTGCCCTCCCATGAGCGGATTCGTCGGGTCAAATAACAGCAGCGGCATGTCAAGTCCCGGCGGCCGCTGGTCGATCAGCTGCGAATGCAAGAAGTGGCCAGGTGGGGCAAGATAATGCAGTCGCTGGTGCTCCTGCCAGAGCTCAAAGCTGGGCAGAACCATCTTGCACTGTTCACACTGGTAGTTCATTGGCAGCTGGGACTGCGATGAGGTTGGCAGTTGAAAAGGGTTTTGGGCAAATGTGGACGACTGGGTCGGTGTTAAAGACTCGGAGGCAGTCTGTGCTGGTCGTTTCAACGGAGGTTGCTGTTGCTGCAATTGCTGAGGCAGGGAAGTTTCTGCTCGCTTTGGTTTCTCTTCTCTTTCTTCTTTGGGTTCAGGATTAACGTGTGGGGCCTTGACCCGAGGTTCAGCCTTCGTCTCTTTGTCTTTTTCTAGCACGTTGGGACTCGGAGGAGTTGCCGATGTTTGACCCGGAGTCCCAGAACTGGATGCGTACTGATGCTGAGATCCTTGATCCACGCCATCAATGGAATCATCTGCCTGACTGTCCAAAGCAGCTTCCTCTTCCTCGTCCCTGTAGCAGTGCCTCTTCTGGTGCGTTATGAGGTCAAAGATGCGCTGAAACACCACCTCGCACTTCTTGCACTGGTAGCTCATGTTCCCCGTGCGGATATACCGTTCACTGCCCGGCTCCTTCCGCTCAACTTGCTCCTTGCCGTCGCCCTGATTCTCGTAATTCTTCCGGGCTTTCTGTCGCGCGTTTTGGAACCAAACAACAATGACGCGCGTCGGAAGGTTCAGCAGCGTCGACAGCTGTTCGATCTCGTCGTCTTTTGGGTACGCGTTTGCATCGAAGAAATCCTGCAAAACTCTCAGCTGATAGTCAGAGAATCGAGTTCTCGAGGAACGTCTGCTGGAAGATTGATCTGATTTTACTGACTCGGGTGTCTGTGGTTGTGACTCCATGATCTTCATCTCCTCCAGTGAGGTCGTGGGAGGATTGCTGAAGTTGTACGGGGAATCTTTGTTTCTCTGTCGCTCCTTGAACAACGTATTTCGGAACCAATGCTTAATGACCTTAGGTGGCAGACCAGACCTTTCGGACATTTCCTGTATCTGCTCATCGCTAGGAGAATTGTTGATATTGAAATGAGCACGCAAGATGCGCAGCTGATCGTCCGTGATTCGTGTGCGTGGCCGTTTGTTCTGCTGCTGCATGAAGTTGGCGTCCAGCTGCTGCTGGTAGAACTGAGCTAGCTCGGCACTCAGAGCCTCCACCGAAGTTGCTGCGGATTGCGAGAGGCCGGGAGGAAGTTGCATGGACTGCATCATGAGAGGAGAGAACAGCGGCATGTCCAGAGGCGGTGGCACAAGGCTGACTTGAGTTTGTGTTGGCTGAGGAGTGGTTGACAGTTGTGGCGCCATAGTAGGAACCTTTGGGGACTGCTGTGGTTGTTGTTGGTGTTGCTGCTGCTGCTGTTGCTGCTGTTGCTGCTGTTGTTGCTGCTGCTGTTGCTGCTGTTGTTGCTGCTGCTGCTGTTGTTGCTGCTGCTGCTGATGTTGGAGCTGCTGTAGAGGTAGAGGAGAAGGAGCAGACAAAGCTGACTGAGGTTGAGGCTGTGGCGGCTGAGGTGGTGGTACCTGCTGCTGCTGCTGCGGCTGCATTTGCGACTGAGGCTGGTGCTGCGATGGGGTCTGCGCTTGGGGCTGCGGCTGTACATTTGCGGGTGGGGGAGGGAGCGGGGGCAGGGCGAGGGGCTCGGAGAGCATCGTCTCCATTGGGTACACCTTGTCGTACGTCTCGCGGTACTGGCTCGCGTATTTCTCCAGGTCGGCGAAGGGCAAAAACTGTCCATGGATGTGCTCCTGGTGGCTCTTGAGGATGAGAATGTGCGAAAAGAGTTTTCCGCACGTCGTGCACTCGAGCCTTTCGAGCGCTTCGCCGTTGTCGCCGTTGCGGCCGCGTCTCTGGGTCCGTCCCCGGTTCTCGTTGAACTGGATCACCAGCTCGAAACCAAAGTTCTCCAGCAGCGCCCGTGTGGCGTTGCCGCGGCAGCCAAACGGGATGCGAGGGGGCGGCATGTTGGAGTCCGAATGGCTCAGCTTTAAAACAGCCCTAATCTCGGATTGCGATCTGGCTTTTGATTCTAAAAACTCTTTGTCGTCCGACTGTTCGTGCCTCTCCTCAGCTTGTTTCAGATTTATTGGCTGAGCGTCATCTTGCGATGAATAATGCATCATCTCGGAATCTTCCTTCAAAATTTGCATCTTATGCTGCTGCTGCTGTTGTTGCTGCTGCTGCAGGTGTTCCAGCTGCCTGTGCTGCTGCTCCAAACACTGCTGTTCAAGATCCTGTTGTTGTTTTTGGTCTTGCTGCATTTGTTGTAGCTGCTGCTGTTGCTGCTGTTGCTGCTTCTGAGCTTGGTGCTTGAGCTCACCCAGCACGGCGCTGGCAGGCCCCTGCATGGCGACCGACGCAGACATGGGCAGCCCGAGGTCGGCGGGGTTGAATTGGAACTCGGTTCCTGGGATGTAAAAGGGCAGCAGGAACTGCTGTTGTTGCTGCAGCTGCAGCAGGGCGTCTGGCGAGAAAGGAAAGTGCGGGAAAAATGCAGGGTTGAAGAGCTGCGACTGCAGCAGGGCCGCCTGCTGCTGAAACTCCAGCTGGGCCTGTGCTTGTGCCTGCAGCTGTGCCTGGGCGTGCGCCGCCTGCAACTGTGCCTGCACCTGCACCTGAAACTGGGCCTGCATATGTGCTTGGGCCTGGGCTTGCATTGTTGACTGCACGGTCTGCTGCTGCTGCTTCTGCTTCATGCTCGATCCCTCAGATGACCGTTTCTTGTTCAGCTCCTTCTGCTCCATGGAGGACGATGAAGAACTTGCAGTGGCGCTGCTGCCGCCGGCGCCGCCGATGTTGCCTCCGCCACCGCCACCGCCGCCGCTGCTCTTGTTTGCGCCGCTGCTGCCGGTAGTGGCGGCGTTTGCCGCACCCCCACCAGTCACGTCAGGCGCGGCCGACTTGCAGGAACTCGCAGTCGTCGCGCTGCCACTGCTGCCCGATCCGCTGCCGCTCGCCGCCTCCAACTTGGCCGCCCTCGCCCGGGTCTGGTGCAGGACCGACCTCATGTGGATCTCCAGCGTTGAGCTCTGACTGTAGGCCACGTTGCAGGTCATGCACTTGTAGGGCTTGTTGTCAATCCCGTTGGCCGGTTCTGACCGCTCGCCTCCGGAGCCGGGGCTCGACGATTCCTGCAGGGCCTTCTTCAGGCGGTGCAGGTGCGAGACGGAGTTGTAGTGCACCAAGAGAATGTTCTTCTGGGTGAAGGACTCTTTGCAGACGGTGCACTTGTACGGCCGCGAGGGGTCCAGAAACTTCTCCATGGCAAAGCTGGTGCACTTGCGGGGAATCACAGCTCGCTTGGCCTCCATCGTGGAGTCCTCCTGGCCGAAGATCCCTCCGTCGCTTCCCGTGGGGCTCTGCTTCCCGTCGGGGTCGCTGTCCTCATCCTTGTCCGCCTCTGCCGGGAGGGAGAGCTCCTCCTCCGTCTCGGGTAGCGACTTGAAGTCGCCGTTGGCGATCTGCAGGCTTCCGCAGAGCTGCTGCACCTGGATGTCGGCCAGCTCCGGGTGGCTGGTCTCCAGGTGCTTGCGCAACGCGGGGATGGAGCGGAAGCTGCGTTGGCAGAGGGCGCACGCGGTGGCGGCGCGGATGACGTGGTACTGCAGGTGCGCCTGTAGCCGCTCGGGCGTCTTGAAGGCGAGGCTGCACTGTGGGCACCGGTGCTTGTAGACGTGCCGGTCGGACACGGGCAACTGCACCCGCTTCGTCACGGAGTCTCCCGCCAAGGAACCTTGCGTCGCGCCCGCAACCCTCGCATTGCTTTGCTGCTCTTCCTTTTTGTCGTCTTTGTTCGTGGTCTGCTCGCCGGACCGCTCCGTGGCATGTTCTGACAATTCGCGCGAGGTGCCAGCCCTCTCGTAGTCTTCCTTATTGCCTGCGGACAGCAGTAGCAGCATCAGCAAAAAAAAAGTTGCACCAGAAATGAAAACTACTGTCTAGTATGAGATCAAGACGAGCTAAAAAACATTGCACATTTTCATAACCAGACTGACCTTACGATACTGGAAACTACATTTATGGCTTCATTTTGTATGCACACACCAAGGTCGTCTCTGTTCATCCCATTAATTTTTCACTACACGAGTCACCTTTTCCATTAGTGACAGTGACTGCATAAAATGACCTCGCATTAAAAATTAATGCAGGTGGACGTGGGAGTAATTGCATTTTAAACTGAGCGATGGATAATGCAGTAGGCAAGTTTGTTTTCAGCGGCTGGTTCCCAAAACATTTTGGTTCCTGTTGCACCCAATTTTCGTTGCTTAATTAGAATGCACAGTATTACAATGTACTCCCATCTTTTTACCTCTCTATGCCAAATTAAACATAAAATTTAATTGGAAAATATTTTAGACAAATTAAAAATTATTGTTAAAAATAATGCAACGTTACGCCGAATTAAATCAAATTAATGTTATTTTCAGACAGAAGGAATACAATTCTCGAGTAAGGTAGATTCAAATTATTAATTCCAATTGTCATTATTTTATTGCAATCTCAGAGCTGCGGTCTTATGAAAAATAAAACCTTGGAGCTATACCCGAGTTTTTGCCTCGGTTTCATTCAAAAATTTGAGGCATTATTTAAAATGCCAATGGCTTTTGTGAGGCTGAACACATTTTTCACAAGTGCGGGGGCCTCTCTCAGAAAAGGGGGGGCGGGGGATGGACACCTTACCCAAGGGTTTTGTCGCGTCCTCAGCAGCGACTCTCACGGTGCTGTTGTGTTGGTGTCCATCGCCCTCCGACGCCCCGGCCGGCAGGAACGCAGAACTCGGTACCATCATCTCCGGTGACGACATCTAAAGGCGCCGAGCGGCAGAAAGCGGCATCGTTAGGGCGGCCGCAGAGAGCCGCTAACCACCGCCGCCACCACCGCCGGGTAGTGAACACCACGTGGTTCCCTCCATTCACCAAAACTTGCAAACCGTCTCCCCCCCCCCTCCGCGCCCCCCCCCCCCTCACGTTATTCTACATCTCCGTGCAATTTCGACGACTTAGCGGACGGCGACAACACAAACCGTCACAGAAATAACACAAACGCCATCGTGCACTAATGGCACAAGTGGCTGTGAGGTGGTGGTGGTGGGGAGGAGAGAAAAAACATCCACCGGCGTGGGACAGCGCGGTTTCACGTAACCGTGCTTGGCTCGCCTTCCCTTCTCTCTCCCCGCCCGCCTCTGCCAGGGCCACGCCGTTTGGCTACGCGCGCTCAATTAGCCGCCTCGCCAAGAAGCAGTGCTCAATGGGGGGACAAGCACATAATGGAGGGCTCTTAATTAAAGGCACACATTAAACATGGAGCCCCTGACACAGCCTCCAGTTCCTGAGCCACATTCTGGAGCCTTTAAACGAGACGATAAAAATTGCTGCTCTGTCAAAAAAAGAAGGCTAATTGTGCTTTAAGGTTATGTGAGAAACTGTGCAAAAGGTGAGCTGCATCGTTTTGACTGTAGCCAGCACGGGGTACATGTGTTACAGAGCTGTTTATTGGAAATTTGACATCCATCACCATGCTTGGACTACAAATGGGTTCTGTTGTTGTTGTAACATTAGCCGATTCAATTTGGGTTTTATGCAATGTCGCTTGTGAATAAATGCAACCATCATCCATTCTCTATCCACACTGCTCAGCCTCCGCGTCTGCGCATCTTTCCTTTTCCGTGGTCCCGTAACTCTTCTTGTCAATTACTTGTTACGCCTTTTGCAGTTTTCACAGCCGATGGCTCAGATTTTTTTGGTCCAAGTTATTATTTTCCTCCCGCAGTTTCTGTCTCTGTGCAATGCCGAGTGTTCAACTTGCGGTTTAATATTCACCCCTTGTGACACCTAAGTTGACAGTGACCGTGTTTCTGGCTCAACGTGCGATGCTGCCCGAGAGTACAGATTGATTTGTCGATGTTTCCACTTCAACACTTAATTCAGCATGCATGGGTTTGGTTGTTTATTTATTTATTTAAAATATGCCCTGGGTTGGTTCTGTTTAGGATTGAATGTGATTTTATCTTCAAAACTCAAACGAAATTGGTTGAATCAAGCGAGTTGTGCATGCAGACCACACGTCCTGATATTCGTTGCAAGTACCGAAAATGCTATTGCAGAAGAATAATCGTGGGTGCTTCATTTTCTCTACTGTTTAATATCGCTGGTATGTAAGCATTAATGCGCTCGATAGTGAGAGATCTACAGGGTGTCCCATAAGTCTGGAATCATCGGGAAAAAGAACTCATTCATATTTCCCTGGTCATTGGATAGGACGTCGAGGGCCTGTGAATGGCCAGCGAGAATCCGCGACCTCACACCGATGGATCTTTAGCTCTTGGGTCACTTGAAGGCGCTGGCCAACACGGAGAAAATTCCGAGTAAACATTTGCGGCAGCGCATTATTGACGCATGTAACACCGTTGCCCCTAATACCGTTTTACCGTGTGCTTGCTGACTGGGTATCTCATCTGGAGTTGTGTATCAGGAACAGATGTGGACACATTGCACACGTTCTGTGAATAAAAGCGCTATTATTGCCTTTTTGTATTATTTTTTCTATGATTCCAGACTTATGGGACACCCTATAGAGCTGAGAATCGGGCTATATTCTCACTTCTACCAAACATCAATGGTGTGCACCCCACAAGGGAGCCCTGCACCTCCCAGTTCGAAACCGGTAGGCACAATATTATAATTATTCTAGAACAGTATATATATAGTTAGCAAATAATAAATGCATGTGTGGGTAGGGGGATGGGTATTTTACTTAAAATATTCACATTTTTTCCGAGCAAATATCAAAAGCAGGAACATTGATTTTCATTCTATGGCACTAAAACTGCGTGAAACATGGGAAGCTGGAATGGGTTTTTCATGTCAATTTTATAAGATTGTGCCATTGACTGCAGTTTATAATCATTGTATTATCTGATTTTGTATTACTTAACTAATAAACGATTGTATAATAAGTTATCACTCTGTTGTTTTATAATCATATTCCTATAATTTAAATGAGATTATAATATGGTATGGGCTATTCATATTAAAATAGCTCAGAATTTAATTTGGGTCTGATTGGACTGGACATAATTGGATCTGGTCAGATCCAGGAAGGGAAGAGTCTGAGCTTCATTGAACTTGCCTAGATCCACGTCTTCCATTAGCTGGTGGAACGGACTTTAAACACGTGTAATCTACAACACGTTGTTTGGTGATACTACGAATGGCAGTGATGCACAAGCACAAATAATAACTCAACACGTCCGTCAATAACACCGTGAGGCCATAAGAGGACAAATATGCAGGAGGCGACGTGAGGGCCAATGGCCCTGCTTAATGGCACATAGACAGAGAGGCCAGGGAGATGAGGATAGCTGGAGAATTCACGACACAAGTGCACCATGCCCCCCCCCCCCTTATTCATCATTCTTCTCCACTCTCTCTGGCTGTGTTTCATGAAGAAGGTCAATTGCCAGGAACTTCACCGGTTTGCATTTCTCTTTGAGGCCACGGTGTTGCTAACGAATGTGTTTGAGTATATTTTTTTTACTCTGCAACATTCATTTTGTTGCCTGGAATGAGCCACTTCTCAAATCAGTAAATGCAGATGAGATCAAAGCACTTAAAAAGACCGTCACTATTTACCTCAGAAAATGTCACGTTTCATTTTATGATCGTGTAGAGTTTCATATTTTTTTTTATTACAGTACAGTATCTGAGTTTTAATTAATCGGATAAAATTTTCATATGTATAAGCAGAGACAATGTTTGCCTACCTTTTCGTCTAATTGGAATTAAACATTTGTATTTACGTGGCAGATGTGTGATGTCAGCAACTCCTAGGAAGCCAACATTGTCCACCGTGTACCCAGATGTTCATCGCTGCTGCCAACAGAAAGCCATCAGCCCGATAGACCGCCTCTGTAAAATATCTTCAATAACAAACGTCTGAACGAACGCTCACGAAACCGCAAACGTAGAAGAGTCTTCAGTGATAACATCGTCGAGATGTCTTCAGTGTAAAAACACGTGAAGACATCCACATGGACGGTGGAATACATTCTGCGGACTTATTGTTTTAGGAGAGAATTTTAATTTATCGAGTTTCGGATATTAAAAATTGAAGACCCTTTGTTTGTAATGGTGTTCTTATAAAGGGGAGCACTTAATAGAAATGGGGAATGTTTATTAAATTATTTGCTGACTCTAATCATTAATATTCATTTTTAATATACTAAGGAGAAAGAGGGTTTGTGAGTGCAGACTTAACAAATCAATGTATAATCCAGGATTAAAGAGCACATTCACATCTGTCCTGGAATTAGGGCAATGCAATATACAGGACCAAACCTCCATCATACTCTATTCTTAATAATCCCTTCTGCTACTATTATGGTATACTGCTGTGACCTTGGATGTCACCAAAATGAAAATAGAAATATTGGCTAATAGCTAATATTAATACGTCTAAAATGGAAAACAGAACTCAATAAACACAACGGGAATTGCTATATATAACACACACCACATATACACAAGTACTATATATGTAAATAAGAATAAACACACATACACGCCACATATATATGTACATAAGATATGACTATGTACCGCACTGAGATATATTCAATAGGAAACCATCCCAATAAAACACTGAACCTTTGTTCCACCCCAAACAAATGTTGTTTAAAAAAGAATGTAAGCAACGTGCATACCACTGCTTTGATGGCAGCAGTTTAACTCGCTGTAACTTCACAGAGGCCCTCTGGTATCCTCATACACTGTTGGGGATCGTGCGATTAGCAGGCACCTATTAAGGGTTGTGTGCCGCACACGGGAGCTTGGCAGCGCCACGGTGTCGAGATGTTAACTACCTCGCTGAGTATACAGGAGGTCATGGGTTCAATCCCAATCTTGACGCCTGCTGTATATTTGGAGTTTGAAAAGTCCTCCCCGTGGTCGCGTGTATTTTTCTGCGGGTCCTTGGGATTTTCCCTCCACACTTAGAAACACGCGTTTAAGAGTTTTTGGCTATAACTTACCACGTGCGAATCGACTTCGTTGAGCTAGCATTTGTGCTTGCCAGGTTACTTCTGAAAAACAGCTAATAACTCAGTGGGCCTTACCTGGAAAAATAAAAATGTTTCGTTAAGTTTACACCACCCTGGGGAACTCATTTTGGGTTGAGTTGGCATGGAGTGAGATACAGGCCGGGCCTGGATATCAAATCGGCTTTTGTGATGACAACGTCCAGGGGTTGAACTTAAGTCATGGGAAGTGAAATGCAGCATAAACATATATACACACGTATATATACGCACGGAGAGTCGTCGTGTAGCGGTTAGCACGCTGAGCTTTGAACCTGGAGACCTGAATTTGATTCCCGCTCATGGCTCCCAACACCAGTGACGATTATCTGAACCGGTCCTGAGCTTCTCCTTGGGACCGGTTCTTTAAAACAGTTTCTTGTGCTTAGTTTGTTGTCCTTCACCCCGCACCTCCGATTAGCACGGTTGGCTACGTACGGTGCGAAAGAAGTTCAACGTACATAGGAATCGATCCTGGGCCTCCCCTAGGTCGACTCAGTCTCAAATAGGTACCTGGTGCGAGGTGCGAACATGCCCACTGGGGAGACAAAGGGGGCCGCGCGTGGTGCTGACCATCCACCTACTTGTTTCCCGTGCAGACCTACATAGGTGCTCGCTAACAGCACTTGCCCCAACAGTCTATTAAGGCTATACGGGGGTTCTATGTATTTTTACACGAACATATATGCCACTATACTGCTGTATAATATAAAGAACCTGGAATCAAGTCGAACAAAATACAGTGCTACAACATCCAAGTTTGTTTTTGTTTTTTCTCTGCAAGATCTGCATGCATAAAGCACTAAATGCACAGTAATTAACTTCACATTCAGTGATTTAGCAGGTAACAGTTACTTCAAATCATTTTAGCGGCATCCAGAGGGTCTCATTCGGATATAAGAGTTGCTTCTTGGGTTTTTTTTTTAATCGAGCGAAACCTCATTTACAAAATCATCCTCCAAAAAGACAGGGGTGAGTAACCGGGTGGACAGAGCAAAAAAAAAGGAATGTAGTATTTATGATAAACCTCTTAGCTGTACGGCGGTAATCCTCACAGGAAAGATAACATCGTAAAATGAATCAGTCATATATAAATTTTGACAATTTGCTGAATTTACACAAAGGTAATGGCATCACGAGGGCGATAACTTGTGTACAGATTAAGCAACTTAAAGGCACCTTGATGAGAAGGGAATCGTAAAACGGCTCGCCGGCTTGGCCGCCGGTGCGCTCCCCATCGCTGATGCGGTTAAAAAGAGCCACATATGGTACATAATAGCTTTTTAATAAATGTCCTTGGCCGGCAGCGTGATGAGCCTCGGCCCTCGGTCCTGAAATGGCGCCTGTTGCCATGGTGCGGAGTGGGACGGGAGGCAGTGGCAGCACCTGCCTGCAGCCACGAGGGTGTTGGGGCGTTGGGGCGTTCGGCGCGTCGACGGCAGCCATCGCTCGTCGCTGCGGAGAGACGTGGCCGGTCTGCCGGGTCTCGTCCCCTCCCTTAGCACCCCACCACACTTCGCTCACCACCCCCTCCCCCCGCTGACAACGCCCTGACGTGGTGGGAATGCTGCGCCCGTTGACCAGAAATGAAGGCGGTCGGCTCGGTCGGTGAGTCTCACAGAGATTCGGCAACGATGCGAGCCGACTGAGAGATCGAGAGGCCTGGGCAGCACTGCAGTTCTGAGTGGTCGTGTTCACGTGTTCACGGCGTTTCAGCATCATCTTATTGCGTGCATGGTTTGCCTCACAGGTAAGCCATGCTCTCAAAGGAATTGGCCAAACATCCTAAGTAAGTATATTCTATCGTGTATAGATTATGATTACCTTTCCTGAGGAACAATAGGTAATGTTTATGAAAATGTTAATTTTTTTATTGGAACGTCTGCATCTTTGACCTATTGGTGTTTACGCTGCACCTTCTCATCACGTGTAATTATCCCAACCTTGCGACGTTTAAAAAAAGCCACCCTAGCACAAGCCATGCATCGGCAGGTGCCATCATTGTGAAACAGCAGAGGCATTTGCGAGAAAAAAAATAACCCCGCAGTACGAACCTTGAAAACAAATGGGGGAGGTGGGTGGGTGGGTGGGCGGGCGGGCGGGGAGGACCAATTGCGCCAGAAGATAACCCGGAGTAATTTTAGAAACGCAAAAAGAGCAAACACAGGTAAAAAAGAAAAACATCACCGATGCAATGATCTTGTCGACGCAGTCCGGGGCGACATTGTGCAGATGGGTGAGGTGCAGCTGCAGATGAACTTTGCTCCCGAGCAGGTCCTGGCAGAGTGGGCAGCGTAGCGCGGGTTGCACCGAGTGCTGAGACACCACATGCACGCGGATGCGCGCCGCGTCGCCGCTCTGGTACGTGCAGTACGGACACTGGAACACCTGCGCCAAACGCGCGGCAAGGTTCACCGCATGGAGAGAGTGGGGGGGGCAGGAGGGGGGAAAGAGATAGGTAAATAATTAAATAGAAAATAAACGCAGGAAATACGTTCAGCGGCGCTTGCTGCATCGCGGCGGAGCACAAAACAAATCCACACACCAAAAAAATGACTGGAGGTATTTTTAGATATTTCAATTGCAGCCGCATTTTATTTTGACTCCCTGTCACGATTGTGATGGATTTCGTGGTGGTTTAGTGACACAAATGCTGTGAAATTGTGGGACGGAAAAAGTGACTAGCCCCAGGCACATCTTTAGATTGTGCGCTGGTATGTATCTATATAGGGTAGAGGTAGAAACGCAGCCCTCAGATTTGGAGGTAGCTTGCTCTAGAGGGTATTTTGCCTACTCTTCCACATTGAATATATGTATACAAATATTTACACGCTGAGTGAAATGGGTATTTTTTTGTACTTTTGCTTAAATAAGTAAAATACTTTTGAGATTACGTACCATTGAAACGTTCAACGTTTTCACAACAGCATTAAAAAAAACGACGCTTTTCATTCCTACCTCCATGTACCACGGCGATCGTTTCTGCGCAAGCACAAAGACCGGATGTTTTGCCTCGGCCACTCTCGACATTTGTATGTCTTGATGCGGTCGCAGTCGATGAGCAAGGTACAAGCACGTTCACCCGCGGGAGAAACGGTTATCAGCAAATGTCACTGGCTGCGTATGTGCAGCATAGACATGCACGCGGGGGCGGAGCGGTGGCGCAGTGGTTTAGCGCGTCGCGCTGTAAAACAAGCGACGTCAGGGCCGACTGGTCGCGGGTTCTCTATCAACCTGCAATGACCTGGTGAAGTACGGTCATATAACTGCAATGGCCGACATGGCAAGGATAAGGCTCCATCTAACAGTGGAGAGAAAGTATTGCCTTAGTTTAATTAGCATTTGTCTCTGTTTGGTCGCCCTGGGAATTCCACATTCCTATGACAGGAGAAATATATCCATACGACAACCAACACAGAATCCCCGTAAATGCGTGATCGTTTTTCACCCTAAGGAGATGCAAATAATGCAGCATAGACATACAGTGTGGCAAAACTATAGTTTTGAGGCATAACGGCAGAAATATATGCCACGTCAGCCACAGCCTCACCAAAGTCTAATCCTCCTGGCAGCCTTGAATGTGCTTCGTATGATTTAGGTTATATTATAACCTCTTCAATGAGGCCAAACCTGAAAAGTCAAGGCCTTACCAGAATCAGCACCTTTTGATCTGTATTATTATTGTGCCAAAATCATCTATCACGTGAGTAACATCACTCAATCACAACCCTCTATTATATACGCTGTATGGGTGTGTCACAGTCCTAGACCACACATACTGCAATTAGCACGGTTGGCTAAGTCCTGTGCGAAAGAAGTTCAACGTACATACATACTTCTACGATATTTTTTATATCAAATCTACCACAAATTACTAATTCAGCCACGCAAAAAAAATCTAACCTCTAAAGATAGACTTTTCTAGAAACAATCTGGCTCTACACAAGGCCGTCTAGAGCGATGCGTCTTGCTTTCACGTTCAGGCTCGGTGTGTGTGTACACATGAGCAATGCAAAAGCAAAATCTGTTGGCGCTATATCATTTGGACATCTAGCAAATTAAAATAAGGACATGCCTTTCCTGTTTCATTTATGAGCCCTCACAGTCAAATTCGTTAATCCATTCACTTGATTGAAACAACTGTAAGTTGCACAGTGGATATTACTGGAAGGAACCTCCTGGTTACACCAGCCCACAGGGGATTATCGTGTCCGTCCGTCCTGCACCCAAAAATGGGAGGGGTGGGGCTGAGTGGAGAGGGGAGGGTGGGGAGGGGCTGGGTGGGGAGGGGCTGGGTGGAGAGGGTGGGGAGGGGCTGGGTGGGGGGTGGGAGGGGTGGGGCTGGGTGGGGAGGGGCTGGTCACCCCGTGGTGATCTTATAAAACTCAACCTATAACCTACTCACGCCGACTTGTGCCCGCCCTCACAGTCGGCCATATTTACGGAATACACCATGCCGCCGTTGACCCTGGCCATTGATCGAGCAACCCAACGTTCCTACCAGTTCCCTCCGCAGGAATGTGTTGTACAACTTCCTCCAATACGAGCTCACTTTTTGCCTTCTTGTGGTAAGGGCGCCACGGTGGCGAGATGTTGACTACCTCGCCTGGTATGCAGGAGGTTGTGGTTTCGATCCCGACCCTGGCACCTGCTGTATATTTGTTGTTTGCGTGTCTATCTCTCTCTCCTCGCGGTTGCGTGGATTTTTCTCCGGGTCCTCCGGTTTTTCCCTCCACATTGAGAATCAACATCGCGCGTTCAGAGTATTTGTCTGCTATACATTTCGACGTGATAAGCTACTTCGTTGAGCTATAATTTATGTGAGCCAGGTTGCTTCTGAAAAATAGCCACACGGCTCAGTGGGCTTTACCTGTTGATATAAAACTAGTAAACAGTAATAGTTACCGAATTCTTAAACGTCCACATTAAGCACGAACATGAAAATCGGCAACGGACACAACGGCGTTCGGGCATGGCACTGGGGCCCAGCACCCTTTGTAATCCATGGTGACTTTGAGAGTTGCTCACCAACAACAACACTTGCTCCAAAGGTCTATGAGGCTAAAATGGGGTTGTTGTTTTTTTTACACAAGGAGGCCCAGATCAGGTCCAGGTATAAATTGGCAGTGGTTTGGTGACGAATCAAACTCAGGGTACTTGTCACTAAACAACTGCTCCCCCATACAAAGACCCCCCCCCCCACCGTGTAGCCTTCACAGGCTTTTGGAGCAAGTGCTGTTGGCCGGCAGGGCACACGAGGGGGTGGATGGCCAGCAACACGCCTGGCCGCCTTTGTCTCCCCAGTGGCGATGTTGACACAATGCACCACTTGATCATTTGAGGCCGAGTCGACCTAGGGGAGGCCCAGGACTGGTTCAGATATAGTCACCTATACACACGCTCCCCCATACCCACACACACTAACACAATTGGTTTCATTGCTAAGAAGTGAGAAACTATACTGAAGCTGAAATGAGGAGCGAACCTGTGAACACACAGCATGAGCTTCATTCCATTTCCGTGGAAAGTTTATTTTTTAATGGCATTGCTGTATTTTAAGAGCATTGCTGCTGCTTTCAGAAATACCGAGGTCGTTTTCAATTGTGTATTGCACTTCGAGATGAGAGATTAGATCTTTCGTGTATTTGACTGGAAAAATCTGCCATTGTTCCCAATGTTGATAATCCACAAATCCAGAGATTCGCCTTCTCCTCCGTCCACCTTGAAGAACAGCAAAAGTGTTCTTGCCAATTGTCATTGTGCAGAGTGTCTATTAAGCGGATAAGTCTCTTGATGTCACGCATGGACCGAGTGATAGGGATGTCCTTAAGTCTTCCTGCCGACCCCCAGATGCCACTCTGCCAATTGTTATTCCTCTTGTGTGTCCTTGCAGACTCGTGCCAACACTCCGATTAGGGAGTTGTAATCAAATTCCGCTGTTGTCGTGATTCATATTTTGCCTTTGGGTTCGGCCATTCGTGGTAGCTGTGGCAAGGATGTTGGCATCACAACTACCTACATGGCCTAACCCAAAACAAATACGGATCATTATATTGGCTACAAAAAAAACCGACATTTTAAATTAAGCACGGTTGTCCTTCTATTCAACAGCTGGTGGAGGTGTAAACGCAATAGGGGTTTTAACAAGGTTAGCGCCGTGAATGCCGCAGTAAGCCACGATACAGAGAGGAGACTCTGGCAGGCCAATTATTTACTTCTGCAGACACAATGAGGTTGTATCAGCAAGCACGAATACACAGCTCGAATGTGAACGCAGATGCCAGGTAATTTCTGCAGCAAATCTTCCTCTGAACATTCCCACACGGACATTAATGAGTGACTGGCTGCGGCCATCATGATGAGCCTGCGTTTCTCTGTGATCAGCAAACCTCCACATTCGGGGGTCACCGTCGTATGGTGGACATCAAACGGGAGCAACCTCGCACTCAGGCGCGGTCATGAGTGACCAAATCCAGAACCGAAATCGCGGCCGCCACAGGTGCGAGTGTAACTGACAGCTGGATTGCTTCAATTGTGCGGGCTGCATTGGGCAGCGTGTGCTCCTCAGCGGCCTTGCCGACCTTTCGGAGCCGGCTACGTTCGTCCACACCGTTCCGAAGCCTCGTGAAACAACGTCCGTTTCCCCGGCTCGCCCGTAACAAACAACAACAACAACCCGCGTGTACGCACACCGCTAAATGTATTTATAATTACCGCTGCGCTTCACGAGGGAAGGAATAAACGGCGCTCATTAGCGCCGCATAGAAACACGCGGGACAAAAAAAACCCACCGCTGGCAATTAGAAATGCACACCAACCTCACGCTTCCACAGCCAAACTGCGGAAACCTTTCCCGATGAAAACGACGCCACATTTGGCAGCGATAAAAAAGGCAGCAATCACACCCATGTGTGTGTGTGCACGTGGGGTGGCACCAGCGACCGCTGACACCGCACCTGCTGCTGTTGCTGCTGCTGGTCAGGCTTGCCGCCGCCGCCGTCTTCCGTAGCTTTGGCTCGTTTTGGTGCGACGCTTTTGTCCTCATCCCCGTCGGCTGGCACCCGTTTCCCCGCTGCAACTCTGCCGCTCGCATCTTTGGTTCCATCCCCAGCACCTGAGGCGGGGGCAGACACCAAGCACGTGACACGCTGCAATATGTGTACTGTACGCTCGTTGAACTTCATTCGCACCGTACGTAGGCAATCACGATCATCGGAGGTGCGGGCGGAGGAAGGACAAACCAAACGCAAAAATCACTTCTTAGGAAATTAGTTTTCAGTCTAAAATCTATGCCAGCCTTTGGGTCTCTGTGCGATGAGTCTATGGGTCTCTGTGCGATGAGTCTATGGGTTTCTATGTATATTTGTATGTTGAACTTCTTTCACACCGTACATAGCCAAGCACTCTAATCAGAGGTGTGGGGGAAGAACAACAAACTAAACACAAAAAGTAGTTCTAAAGAAGTGAGTTTTCAATCTCATGATTTAAAAGTACAAATCTCCAGTGGCTTCCGAATATCGGAAGGAAAAGCGTTCCAGATGGCCGCAGAGGCCCATCTGAAAGCGCACGATGCAGTGACCGGCTTTGTGTGTTTTTGTTAAAATCATTATTTAATTATTGTTAATTTTTTTCATCGTATTCTAGTTTCATTAAGTTCCATCACATGGAAGCGTTGTGCTCGGGATAGCCTGTGTGGGGTGGAGTGGTTCTGTGATACGTGGTCATTTATGGCATTATTTTGTATCTGCTTGTATTACCATTTTAAGGAGTCTGAAAATATTAAAATAAACATCCGGCACGCCTTGATACAAAGCGATGCTTGATACATGGTGATTTGATCGTGATGTTTAAATTACCCCATGCAGACTAAGGTTTTTTTTTACTTGAACGTCTTCTCCACACACGAATACCATTGAACCGTTTTGCCTATGGCAGCAGCCACAAAAAGGCCCCACTATTTTACACGAGGACCCAAATATGTACAAGGTTATCTTGTTTTGCCCTACAAAGCACACACCCTCTTATAACTGCGGGACGAGGGTATGCATACCGCCGTCAAACATTAAACTGCAATTTCAAAAACGCTCGCGCACTGTCAAATTAACTTGGGTGCACAATCACCACCATTTTCTGGTAGTTAGTGTGGGAATGCTCTGGAAGGCATGTGCATAGCTAACAACACACACACAAGTGGTCCCAAATCCTCGCCGCTATGACATCATCGGAATATTGATATCGTCGAGGAAGGCTACTCAATTATTTTCTCACAAACGTTATAATATTGCAGCGTGTAGCAAATTAAAACACGTGAATTGATGCGTGGATGTAACCCCCCCCAACCTCGTGCTGCTTAAAGAAATACTACACGATTTATAATACATTTTTTTTAAAAGAGAAACGTGGGGGGAGGGGGGGAGAAACCCAATTATATAAACTAAAACAGCCTTTTTATTAATAACACCACATTGTACTGTCCTTGACAGTGCTTCAACGGAGGCTTTCAAAGTGCAAGTGGGAGCGGTGCAGAGTTTGCAGTTTTATGTTGAGTAAATTAATCCCTACAATGCCATTACAGCGCCGCAGCAGTTACACAGCCACCGCCATTAATTACCCATGTCTGTGGAGTGAGCAGTTTGCTCCTCAGGCAGTGAAAATTATCTGCTTTTCCAAAACGATCAGCCACTGTGGTTTTGCCTTGAGTCAGCACGTCCGCAAGCCCACCAATTCCTGCATCCAAACAGTGTTGTCTTTTTTAAAGAGCCCTGAACATGAATTTAATAATGTATTTATTTTCTTACCTAATTCATGTCTTTTTTTATGCAGCCTAAATGGAGGCTGCTTCTGCACGGGATGCATTTCAGAGATGCTGAGTTGCAGTTTTCTTTTTATAGAGGGGGGGAATCAAAGGAATTAAAATGAAGCTGAGGAATTGGAGTCATCCTCGTGTATAAAACGATTGCTAAATTGCGTTTCCTTGCCTAGCATCATTTCAAATCACTTGTATTGTTACTAAACAAATTACACTAATTGCATGGCGGTACACTGTTGCACTGTTGTACTGATAGTGCAGAGTTAAAAAAAAATAATTAGACAATTGGTTGCTTTTGTACCCACAGGAGCACCCTGGGGATGGTCGTGTTTATAGCTTCAAACCAAATGTACGGAATTGATTTTATTCTTTCTACATTAAGAGTACGCACCGGAGCTTTCGGCGCAAGAGCGAATCTCCGCGCGCGGACAGCGTCCACGGACAGGTTATGGTTAAACGCACGCACTGCCGCCCCGACAAACGAGAGGAGCCCGCGCCATGCAATTGGTTATCGGATTAATCAATTAATGAGCAAGACAGCTGTTGAGGTTACTTTCAAATCAAATTAAAGACATATAAAACAAAGTCCACTTCAAATCAGCTAGTTTACTTTGCTGATTAACCCATATGGGGGGCTGGGGGGCGCAAGGTTTGTCTGAGTAAACACATAATTAATATTATTCAGTCAATGTATCTCATTGAAAGTTCTTTGACATCAAACAACATAAACGCATTTCTGTTTCAAAATGTACCAAACTTCAAATAAAAAAATCTGAGCAATTAAAGCGAATTACAGAGCAAAACTATCTGCTCGCGATTTCATATTTACTACCACCGCTCTAATTACATGCAAATAAAGGACCAAGACACCCCCCACATGCTAATGAAAAACACAAGATGAAAGTAAGACAGAACCAATGGGCAAGTCTTAAAAGATGAGTCAGACAGAAAAGCATTTAATTGCTGGCTGAACATACACTGGGCTCATTACACAGCTCAGGAAGAGGCTCCGCGGCCTCCGATCGATGCTATTCCCTCTCCGCCGCCCGCGGCGATGCATGCCCCGCGGCACCAGACACCGCATGCCCTAGCTTAATCATCAATTATACATTCGCACCAGCCCTCCGACACATTGTAATTCCAACCTGCTGATTAACATCTGACGAGGGCTGCTTTTATGGGAAGAGACAGGCGAACTTCTCCGGCGCTGGACCCCACACACGGCCGTGTGGAATGCACGACTCGCGCGCGCGCAAACGCAAGGACGCGCGCACGGCTCCTGCGATGGCCCAGCTGCTGCTGCTGGTGCGTGAGCCTCGCATCCCGCTGCCCGCTGATTGATCGGCGTGTGTGGCTGAGCCCAAACGACCGACCGCCTGCGTTGGTGTCGGGGGCCCCCCGCCCCGGTATCCATTGATGGCATCTTGTAAGCTGTTGTACAATTTTTTTTTTACCGTCGGTAAATGCAGGATTTATTTAAAAATAAAAAGTCAGGTCAAAGTTCCGACATGCTCAAACGAGCATTGGCTGGTGCTAATTTCGACTGGCAACTTTGAGTTCGTCGAGGAAATTCCACATTCCAATAACGGGGGGGGAGGGGCGAGTCTATCCATCAGACATAAATGGTATTTATTTTATTGACCTCAGAGCAATTATGGGATGAATAGACCCACAATTGGGATGTGAACCCACAAGCTTCTACGTAGGACAGACATCACATATGTCATCAACATATCCCCGTGCTCTTTTGATCACGGGGCAGCGCTTACATCAGTGGTCCTGAATGAGTGGAAACTCCACACAGACATGACAGGGACCAGTATCTTCACAGCATGGCCAACCTTTGTTGACTAAAGATGACGAGGCAATCACCCAGCGTTGCTCACTTCCACGATCCTACCGAGGTCGATGGCTTCTGATGACCCGAGCCATGATTATGAGTCACGGTGTCACGGTTGGGAACATGCTACCACAGCAAAAGTAAACGTGAGCGTAAGAAGAGTGGCAGAGGCTCCCGGTCATGAGAGCTCAAATCCTGATCACGGCTGACTCGGCGGCTCATCGCTCTCCCCTCCCCGCCCGCCCGCCCGCCGAGGTCTGTAGAGTGAGTACCGTCTGGTTGGATGCCAATAGTTGAATGCCCATGAAGAGACCGTATCCACCTTGATAATGTGGACCTTTCACCACTGGTTCATGGAAATCCATGGCAATGAGTCCTATCTGACGTTAATTTAAGCCGGTATTAATGTTAGCCTTTGTGGTATACATTTAGACATGATATGTGTGTACCTCGTTCTTGTTTTTAATGAAAAAAAATTTAACACGTATTAAAATGTCCAATTTCCAAGCAAGAGCTTTTTTTTCTTTCATTCCTTTTCAATTTCTCATCTCAAATAATCTCTTGATATTACGCAACCGTCACTCAACACTCCCCACCCACACAATCCACCAAAAGGAGACCTTTGCTGTAAAATATCCTTTTTTGTTGCTGTGACTTCACACGTAGCAGCAACCTCTCTGCCCCAGCTTGGGAAACCCTACCCAGTGCGGATTGTGCTTTTGGAGAATGTCCTGCTGCCAAGCCTGTTATGGTCCACCTGCGTTGAGTGCCAACTGTGTGCGGTGCACGAGCCTCACTCATTCTATGCAAGTGGGGAAAAGGATCTCCCTCGAGTTGGAGAGAGGTAACCGGGGTCGTGAAGTTGGCGACTTGTCCACCGGAACGTGTCGCAGGGGTAGAATAAAAATTCGTATGCCCTTTGAGGCGGGGAACATTTTATCTTACTGCGGAGTTTCGATTATGTTATTCTATTAAAAGCTGACGATGGATAAAAAAAAAATACAGATTCATCAGCAGTTTGTCCTGTTGAGCAGGACACGTGGCTTCCTTCGCTGCCAGAGCAGACGATCTCCGCTATACAAATTACATACAACGCGAAATTACAGTGGTCAGCACAGAATGGCTTCAGGGAGAAGCCTCATTGGACTATTATTCGGTGTTTTTCTCTCGTTTATATGTCTCTGCCAGCGTGGTGAGGTATGACCAAACAATCCCTGCGATGTGGGGAGGCTGTCTTCCAACAGTGGATCGACAAAGCGCTGTACACGTACGCACACACAGTACTTTATCAATGCACCGGTTACACATGGATACATGACTTTTTACAGGCTTTACAAAGAGTAAGCTTGATGCATCAGTACGAGCATTGTGTAATGATGGCAGCGCTTTCAAGTGAGGCCTTAACTTCAATCATTAGTTTTAAGTGTTATGAAATGCCATTTAGATTTCTTTTATTATTACTCGGATCCAAAAATTTGTTTTCAATAAATCATAACTCTCTCCGAATGGCAACTTGTTTTTGATATGGATTATATTTCATTATGTTGCCAAGGTTTGCGATTTTTCTAAATAAAAACCACACACACACAGATTAACAGACTAAATCAGCATTTTTGTAAAACATTCATTTATAAGTATTGCAACTACAGCAGTGAGCCCCTACTAGGCTGGTATTCCCATTTAAATTTACAACTAAGCAAAATGAAATGCTCCATAACACATCGGCAACACCTGCACCGTTTAATCAACGGTGTCTGTGATGCAATGGGGCATTGTCATGGGCCAAACAAACCCTTTCATGTCAGAAATTACCGCCATGATTTTGCTCATTTATGCAAAGGCCCCCTGCGCCTACTTTAAAATGGCGATCTGAACTTGGCAAAACGGCGTTACGATGAAGGCATTTAGATTCCAGCCGCATTGAAAGATTCACCACACACTTGAAAATCAGAGCGGTACAGTGCACCGCGCTCTGCCTCTTATTAATGAGATGGGGAAAGCGGGCTTTCTAATCAACGACATGTCCAGGGCCTTGTTTACATTCGCATGACGGACAAGTGACGGCTTTGTGCCTCGTCAGAGCGACAGGCGCATCCTTCTTTCGCGCGTGCCCACGCGTTCGGCCACGGCGCGCGGCCGGGGAGGGTGAGATAAACGGGAGTTGCGCGCGCGGGGTTCCAAACGAGTCTCCACGCCAACCCGTGGACGCACCTCGCAGTCCATAATCCACGTGCAGAATCGCGAACACACCGGGGACAGACTCGGTGTTCGAGGCAAATCGTACGCTACCTTAAGCTGCGTGATCTTGACAGCTCGCGATTCGTGCGTATACAATGTGAACGGAGACCAATACAAATCCATTACAATAAGTGTTAAATCTTGCATCCAATAATCTATATCTGCTTTAATATGTTTCATCGCTCATGGAAAAGAGAGAGGCTGGCGCTTGCATGAACCCAGTTCCGTAGAGCAGCTTTCTAATTGCTGGAGACTTGCTAAGCTGTGCCCTGCGCAAAATAAGTTGTGTTAAGATCTTTTCCAAAACTGATCTGTCTGAAAGCCAAACAGATTTAATTTCTAATCCCCGTCAGCAGACCAGAAGAAAATCCTACTTTATTTGAAATAAATTAATGAAACGTGTTAATGCACATTCAAAAATTGCCGAAATCCATTTTGAAGGAACCCACATTTTGAAGGCTATAATGGAACCACGGTATTTTTCATGCCATTTGCTCAACTATATAAATATATAATGCTTTAAAATGCCTACCCCATCTGCATGTAGATTGCATTATTGTAACCTTTGATGTTTTATTCAAGTGGAAGAAGGCTCTTTGGACACGGGGAAATCTAAAGTAATGACACATCTCTCCAGAGCCCATGTTACACAGCGGCCTGCTATACAGAGGGCCTTCTATACCCTACTCAAATTCGCGATTTTTGCCTTCATCTCATAAGCATAACCATCTCCGTGCAGGCGTATTGTTCGAGACGGAATGAAATCCTAAAAACACTTTTGTTATCTGTTCAATGTTGCTCACCTGATCCTGGCGATGCTAGTTTACAAATGTAACCTAAGGTGGCTTTGATTTGTTATAAAACACACAAGTCAATGTATAGAGGTCCACCCAGGCAGGTAATGCAAGACCCCCGCCAAGAGTAGAAGTCTGAGAGCCTAGTTTTTGACATTTTTAATGCATAGGAAATAAATACACGGAAAGGAATTAAACAATTGTACTTCTGGATTTGGATTCACGCGCACTATGAAGTACATTGGGGGACAGCGAGCGGACAGCGGTCTGTGCACTGTGCTATAAATGTGTTCTTTTCCGGGCCATGGCTAACACGTCAGTACATTGGAATCCGTTTGGTCTGGGACCCCACCCTGACGCACCCATACAGACCGGTGTGGTGAAGTATGGTCAAAAAAAATTACCACGACCAACACGGGATGGTGGGTCCTTGGTCCAGCAGGGGATTCACAAGGGGCTGGAAATAACTCATGCTAATCATTCTTATTGTATGACATACTTTAGGGCAAGGTAATGAGATTGAGAAATGGCGAACATACAAATTCGTGTAGTATTCGTGAAAAGATGACGAACATCATAAAATCTTGCAAGACTCATAATCCATCATCATCCTAAAATATATTACCATCTTTACAAGAAACAGCAGTGTCTTTTGCATTTTAAATTTGTCTTTGTCTTGCATAGAATTTAAAATATATATAAAATGTGGTGGTGGCCACATGTATTTTTTTTTATTAGAGGCTAGTATCATTAATGTTGTGTGCTACGAGGAAAGCTGTGTTGGACCCTAAATGTGCGTGTGGTTTCAGAATTGGGCTGCAAACTCACCCAGACAAAGCGTTGTGTGCGCTTTCATAATGGTGAACTTACAATGAACCTTGCAACCACCCTATTGCAAATCCCATCTTAAAGTGGGCCTAATAAAATTATGCACATATATTTATAACAATTGCTTTGGTGAAAAAAATCTGTCAATACATTTGTTTTCAAAGCTAAAATATTTGTATTAACACGTCCAATTAGAATATATGCCCAACTAGATACTCATATGAGGCTGAGTTGATCCCACAGAGGCCCTGTACTGCTTCGCTAGCCAATGACGATCAGACTTTTACAATAGTGCTGTTAAAGTTGTGTTTTTTCGTATTTCCGGTAACAGCATGAAATTTTTTTTAAAAACGGTTATGACTGATTTTCAGCATAATATAGATGTCTAGAACAAATCTTGACTTAAAGCTTTTGTGACTGCAGGAATTAATATTCTTTGGGTCTTTCGGTAAAGTCACGTAGATAGGTTCAAAGAAAATAACAAAATGACAAAAAACTACGACGTTTCGATCGCAACACCCTTTTCCTGACGACGACCGCTTGTGTTGCGATCGAAACGTCGTAGTTTTTTGTAATTTTGTTATTTTCTTTGAACCTATCTACGTGACTTTACCGAAAGACCCAAAGAATATGTCTAGAACAATAAACGAGAAATGTTTACCTTGTTTAACCAAGAAGCGAAGACTGCTGCCACCGTGGGGTAACGGTCAGCACTCTGTGGCCTTTGCAATCTATGTACGTTGAACTTCTTTCGCACCTCGCGTAGCCAACCGTGCGCTAATTGGAGGTGCAATCCAGAGGTCACCGGTTCGATTCCATCTCTTGGCTCAACGGTTCAAACAACGTTCCAAGTTTCTTAAATCCCCCACCCCACCTCTGTCCGCCCAGCAATGTGAATGGGTTCACTGCAGTCAGTCGACCCTCAGGTAAGTGTGTCGTGGGTTCAAGCGTGGGTACTATCCACCTCTTCCAATACGTCTGGTGAGTGTGGAAGAGGACAACAAGTACTCTCCAGAGCTCCCACTGGTGGAGAGCCCCGTCAGCCAGCAGTGGAGCGAGCAAGCAAATTGCAGAGCTGCACTTTCACCGTCTATAGAAGAAACGGAGGAGACGCACCACCCGGTGACCTGGGTGGCGTGCCGTTTGCATGTTCTCGCGAGCCAATGGGCACATTCGTTTCATGATGTTCCACTGCAAAAGGCAACCGGTTCCTCACTTTCTGACGACAGAGACAGCACTCTGCCCATTTTCTCTCGTGCCCAAATTTTTTTAATACGTTTTTCTTGTTAAATGAGATTAATAGGTTGCTGTAAGACTCTCTCTTTCAACGGTATGACTTGCAGTGTCCTGGTCAGGAGCACAGTGAGCAATGCTGTCATTGTTCTCTCCACTCCCTTATCATTATTGGCATTTGCAGCGGTCTGCTGACACTGCTGCCTTCAAATGCCATTAAGTGTTTCCGAGCAAAAAAAGCAAACTGATATCAGTTCGGAGCAAGATTTGAGATATGTACTTCCCACTGCCGAAATGTTTTCCCGCAAGCTCTGGGCATGCCCTGACCGGGAGTGATTAGCAGTTATCTCGATCTGCCACCTACTATGTAACGTCCATTAGATAAAACGGAAGCCTCCGATGCTAGATCTGCGAGAGAGTTGCACCGAAGCACCGGGGTGAAGCCAAGATACTGCGAACAAAGTTTTACAAGCGCACGCAACTACAATGGAATAAACCACGCACGATAGGCCCTAAATATCTTGAGGTAAAGCCCCCTCAGTCTCGTAGCGAATGGGCTGGTAGCTATCAAAAGAAACATAGGTTGTTCAGAGGCTTGCCTTGGTAAACAGCTACACTGATTACGCAAGCCTGGATGAGTAGCGGGGCTTTTAGATTGGAATCGTTATTATAAAATGAATGGCTCAATAGTAGCACAATAAATAAATACTCTGATTTGGACATATAATACCTCATCAAAGTGGCTTATCATCACATGTCGGAATTTAGAGAAGCCAAAAAATCTAAACGCACGTGGAGGGGAAATGCCACGCAACCATGGGGAAAACAATGAAACTCCAAATATACAACAGGCACCGTCAGGGTCGGGATTGAACCCACGATCTCCTGAGTAGCGGGCGAGGGAGATCACATCTCCTCGCCCCACGGCACCCACCTTAGGAGTACCGCATTTAACACGCTTACAAACACGCACGCACCTATTGTGCAATAAATGCATTTTCCTTGCGTACATAGGAACGGCCCAGATCTGTGCCAAAATACCACATTCAGAATAACATTTATTGGTTTACATTTGAAATGTTAAACATTCTTTTGTTGTTGTTATTATTATCTTGAGATTCGAGTCTCGACATGTAAATGCCCGTTAAAATTCAGATGTGATGACGGTTACCACATGGAAACCATATTCTTAAATATCACACGACCTACGAGCTTTACTACCCGGCTTCGTCCGGGACTTGGATTCTTGTCTTGGATTAATACACGGCCTACGCGGAGGGTGGGGGGGGATGCGTCACGTCAGCAGGCACACCGCGTGACGCTGCCGCATGCGGGTGACGTGACAGATGTGACGTCATCCGCTCACTTGCCAGGCAATATATTATATCCATTATTGCGCCTCCCCCAAAAAAATAAAAAGTCTATTTTTATACTCTTTGCATTGTGTACAGTCTGTAAACTACCCACATGCCAAATTTCAAGTATGTTGCCTGTCGGGAAGTATATAGTTATATATATAGGTTACCTATTTTTATTTTACCAGGTAAGGCCCACTGAGCTATGTAGCTCTTTTTCAGAAGCGATCTGGTCACAAATCATAGCTGAACGAAGTGGCTTATCAAGTGGAAATGTATTGCAGACATATACTCTGAAGGCATGTTTCTAAATGTGGAGGGAAAACCCAGAGGACCTGGAGACAAATCACACGACCACGGGGAGAGAGAGACACCCAAACTCCAAATACACAGCAGCAGCAGGCGTCAGGGTCAGCGTCGAACCCATGACCTCCTGCAGACTCGGTGAGTTCATTAACATCTCGCCACCGTGGCAGAGAGACCAGGGAGGACAAAACAATGGTGACACCGCGGTTGGGGAAAAGGGGGAGATGCACGGGGAGGGAAGGGAGAGAATAAATCAGAGCGGAGGATGGTGGACACGTGGGGGCGGTGGAGGCGCGAGTGACTTGAACAGCCATGTTACAGGGGGAGCCTTCCATACGGGGAACCGTTACGGTGGTCACGGCACGCACAGCGTGGCGCTGCCACGATCGCGGAGACGTGCACCGACAGCTGGATGTACGTTTTAATTACAAGCCGTATTGTCCGGTGTCATAGAAATGGGACACTATGGTATGGGGATGTATAAATGTACGTGTAACAGTGGGCTAGGTGTACAGCTATAGGTGAGGGCAACTAATAAACAAAGCTATCATAATAATTAGAAAATAATGCCCCTTGCCCAGAAGAATTTCACCGAGTCTCAATACTCTTTGCCCAATTGCCCTATTGGGTGGCAAGTGGTAGGATATTGGAGCAGTTGCAGAAACCCCACGAATACAAATGGTAATAATGAAAAGCATCACACAGATGTATTCAACAATCCGCTGCTGTACTGCCATCTCGTGGCCCCCTCACATCCCAAGCCTCTATCTACGACTTGGCATCACAATGCAGTCCACCCCCCCACCCCCATACGATATTACAAACCAATGCAATTCCGCTGAGCCTCCGACCTCCGACAAGATCAGTCGCACTCAGTTGCGACAATGCTGCACGATTTGTGATTTAAATCCCACCCGTTGGATTTTACTCGCATTTCCTGCGTGCGCGCACACACACATTGGACGCGATCGGAACATGGCGTTGAGCCAGGGAACTACACGACCCAGACGGAGGCGTAGCGCACAGATAGCCAGCAGGTGCTTCAGAGAGGTTCCTTGCTGTGCAGCGATGATTTGGCCTCTGCGCTCAGGGAGGGCTGTCGTAATCATCGGGATGGCTCCAGAGGCCAGGGCACCATGCAGGGCCCTCTCTGCGCTGCTCCGCACCGGAAATGCCTGCGAGTCTTTCGGTCTCATCTGGAGTTTATTTTTATTTACCGCTTGGGTTTTTTTTCAGCTCTCGGCCGACTAAATCGTGTTTGTTCGAGGGACCTGTCGCAACTTTGAGTGAGGAAGAAGGACAATTGCAAGCAACGCACTGTGCGGAAGACGCAAGTGGAACAATTAAAAGTAATGTTACCAATGGCCAGCAGAAATGAGGAGTGAAATTCTAAGATCATTGCGTTCATGATTGGAAACTAGCGATACACACGGCCATAGTTAACACACACTGCAAAGCATACAAAATAAGATGGCACACACGCCCAACATTCTAACATGTCCGAGTCTCAGTAATTTACAATTAACGCAAAGGGTACAAAGGGCTACACAGGAACACACAAATGAACCTTAGCATTAGTAACACCCAACATTACAAGTAACCAGTGGCATCCAGGTTTCAAGGGTTAAACATTAATTTCTTGCCAAAAGGGTATATATATATCTCATATATAGCAGCAGCAGCAACCAAACTGCATATCGGGATCATCATGAAAGTAATTCCCATCCCATCTAATTCTAACAACCCAATGCCACATTGGACATGCTACATTTGAAAAAAAAACCCCACTAAAATCCACCTTGTTAATGATGTCAATTACTGCGCCAATTTTAAATGTGCACAGTGCATTAGCATTCGCTTGCATAACTGTGTCTCGCTTCACCGTCGCTCGCCGGTGTCATCGCGAGGGCCACCGTGTACCGCTGTATCTGTATCTCGCTTCACCGTCGCTTGCTCGAGCCGCCGCGAAGGCCACCGCGTACCACCGGGCTCTAGTGGGAACCTCTCGGGCTAGGCGTGAAGTCACGTGACGAGAACCACAAACCTCAAAATAGTTTGACTTCGCTGTGTATGCTATGCGCATACAGGTGCAGCGTACATGCTGGATTCAAGTCGACAGCGTATGTTGTGGTACGCTGGGTAATGAATTGACAATTCAATTGCTGTTTTTCTGTACATGGTAACATGTGCAGCATTAATGCTGGACAGGGCCACCACGATCTATACATGATATATAGCTTGACGTTTAACTCGATTCTGAGTGCAAAACTTCCACTTAAGGTGGAAAGTTGAAGTATGAAAAAAAACGTTTAAATTGATTCACCTTGTCTCCTTTTCCTTGAGCTCCGTCTCCGCGCCTCAAGAGTTCTCCACCGAACATTGCACTCCGGTTCACGCAACAGGCGTACATTACAAGATATATTTTTTCAATTCCCCACCCGGTATTTATCCAAATCGAAAGCAGGAGGGAACTTTAAAACTGCCACAGTTATACTCTTTATAAAGTCTGGCCCCCTTTGCACAGATGGTGCCAACCATTCAGAACCTTCAAGGCACTCTGGACGAGAGTGGCTGCAGACTCAATAATTTTTTTCATTAGCAAACAAAGAGCGCCGATTGCGCGCCCGTGGAAATGACAATAATTGCCATAGCGGCTGTGAATAGCGGCGTCAAATGGTGCACGACAAACGCGAAGGGGGGCAAGGCAGGCAGTGCCATCCCCCAGACCTTGACCAAATCTCCCGTGCCTCCATTCCGGCCAGCGTCTGAGGCCTACTTGCAGAGGGAGACTATCACGTGACTAACGCAGATATTTCGACCTTTTTGATATACGGAGGACGCTCCGCCGAGGGAAGTACAATTCAATTTGTGAGTGCCGTACATTCATCGTTTGCCAAAAGAGGTGACACGTTTATTCACGGGTGATAAGGCGGCCTGCCTTGGCGGCCGGCGTGCTCGTCATTGAGCCAGTTGGCGTGGAGTTGATGGTTCAATTTCAGCCACCATCTATTTCTCTCGAGAATTACAAAATGTGGCATCTGTTCCAAAGTAAATGTCAAAGGCCCCCAAAGACAGTCTGCAAAAGTTGCCGGCATTGTAGCCTGTAGACCAAATATGACAATGAACCGCAACCAAACGTAAAAAAACCAACAGAATGCCGCTGTGCACCATCCTCCTTCACAAAAAATAAATGGAGAATCTCAATGGGTTCTCAACACGGATTAAATGACATTAATTTACCAATTCTAAAAGTCTTGGTGAAAATGACACAGTGTTAAATGACTGGGTCCAGCACTATGCTGTTGAAACTCCAGCATGAATCTATTCCAATGACATCCTGAATAAAAATAAAACACTTTTTAAAACAATTGTAATCAAGACTCTAAAATTGGATCACTTAACTTGAATACTAAGTCTAGCCTACTCCTTATTTGTCCAACAATAACTTGAGATGTCATTTAATGAAATTGTGAATGGTACGCACTTTTTATCTCTGCAGGAATCTTCAAATGCCACATCAACAAAGGCAGACCTAACGAGAGGTCAAGAGGTCAGCCCGACCAACGTCGTTGATGCCACCGCACCTTGCTATCACTTTGTTCATTCTGCTAGACTCCTTAGCAGCTGCACAGTCGTTAGCATCTGACCTCCGAGGTCTGCCCTTGCACTATCACCCCTCTCATGGCTGTGGGATTCCCGTTCGTCTCCGAGCTCTGGGAGCTACCCCCCAATGCCATTCTCAGTCACCTGCCCTCCTCCATGCAGCACACGGACCCATCCTATTGAAACCTCATCTCCTTCATCACATCTATAATGCTCTCTTGCTACATCCTTTCCGAACCTGCCAAGCTGTTTACAGTTTTCTACCATAAAATTGCCGGCGTTGTCTGTATGTATCTGTACCCAACTCCGGACATCCTCGCAGCGGCTTTTGGTTGGCCATCGAACAAAGATGGTGACTGTAACGCCGCTTTCAGATGTGCTTCTGTGGCCGTCTGGAATGCCCTTCCTTCCGGTGTTAGAAAACCACTGGAGCTATGTACTTTTAAATCCAGATTTAAAACGTATTTGTTGTCCTTCCGCCACACCTCTGATTGTCACGGTTGTTTATGTAGCGTGTGGAAGAAGTTCAACATATATACAATCATACGCAATAATCAGAAGCTGCTACTCAATACAGTAAGGGCTGAACGACTCCCTCTGCAAGCACAAGTTCGTAGTTCACTCCGTCTTCCTCCACACTCGTCACATTTCACAGTAACCAATGGGAAATGTTGACCTTGAATGATTTGGATGTAACAATTGATTGATTAAAATTGGGTCCTATGCGCATAATACAATGCATTTCATCATGCGTGTAAGAAATTATATTTTGATTCATGTACGTTTATACCATTATGGGTTGCACAGATTCATAGCGAGATATTTTCTGCATGGAGTGCAATGACAAACATCATTCATGAACCCTCCTGTGACCAACAGCCATGATCAGTCTCTGACTTGTTGACAGTGTAAATCATTATATCCTGATGATTTAACAATTAAGCCAAATATGCGTTTGTAATTATTTTTAAAAAGATAGACTTAGCAAGTTGTACATTGCCCATTTTTATTGTGTAACTATTTTGCGTCCACTTTATCAGTGATTTAAACCTGCACGTAATGTATAGCTGTATATAATCTGGCGTGTTGAAGGTATTGTTCAATGTACACGTGAAGATATAAAAATGCACAAGCTTTGGCGAGCAATTCTAAAACAGCACGGATATTTGAAGGCTACTTCATGTAAAATGATTAGAACGAATCACATAAGACCGATGCGAGTGTTTTAATTTTGCAGGAATTAATATTTCGTAAAATGTTTGTACTAAATAATATGTAAAATGAATAACAGTAAAACCGTCGCTGTGCAAACAAAACTGAAAACAACCAGTATCGTTGCAGCAAAGTAAAACAAGTTTAAATTCGTTTGAAACCCACTTTCATCTGAAAACTCCCAAATTAAATTTATGATGGGAGGGGGAAACCTTATATATATTTTACCCATATCATACATCCCCACGATACTCTCTCAAGCCACAGTTATTTAAACAGCGGACCCAGACAGTGTAAGCACAATCACGGAATCAGACAGCATTCACAAAGCACTGGCATCTACTTCAAGCTTTCGCACCACATAATTAAACATTAAAGCCATCTGGTGAACATAAACCTACATCCTTTGCTATTTCACTGGATGCAAAAAAAAAAAGTTTTTCGTGTAAAATGAGCAAAACCTCTTCTTTTTTTGCATTCTGCCAACATTATTTTTACCCGCCGAGGCTGATTCCAATGGGTTAGCCCTATCATACGGACGCCTGGCGGTCAACACACTAATGGCCCATTACTCAAATTGCTCAAACCCACCTAGGGACAAGAGACAGGGCTGCACTCACGATCCGCATTAACAACAGAGCACCTGACCCAGCGTCTCCGTTCGAAGGCGAACATGAAGCAGTGCGCAGACTTAGGGACGCGCACCGGCGAACGCGGCGTTCCGATCAGAGCGAGTGGCGTGACGGCGGGGGCTTCCGCGGTGGCTAGGAGATGTTAACTACCTCGTCTGATATGCAGGAGGTCGTGGGTTCGATCCCGACCCTGATGTTGCCTGCTGCTGTATATTTGGAGTCTGCGTCTCTCTCTCTCATCATCACGGTGGCTAGGAGATGTTAACTCACTTGCCTGGTATGTAGCAGGCCTTGGGATCAATTCCGACCCTGACGCCTGCTGTATACTTGGGAGTTCGCACATCTTTCTCCCTGTGGCCGCGTGGATTTTTCTCTGGGTCCTTCGGTTTTTCCCTCCACATTTAGAATCAATACGCGTTCATAGTATTTGGCTGCTATACATGTCCATATGATAAGTCACTTCGTTCAGCTATCATTTGTGGCCAGGTGACTTCTGAAAAATAGCGATATAGCTCAGTGGGCCTACCCAGTGAAATGCAAATATATATTTTCATGTCGTTTTTAGCTCCAGTCAAAACTGGGTTTTCTACCCCCCATCGTTTCTCAATTAAGGTAACAGGCAAAGGTGCAGCGCTGCAATTGCTCACACCACTGGTGACATGGAGGACCTCCGCCAGACGGAGCTAAGGGCATCTGTTCTACTCTTCCACTGCGACCGAGTCGTATGTCAAATGACAGCGGAGTACCCGTGATGCTGCTTGGTGGACAGAGGTGGTGGGAATTTAAGAAAGCTGCCCCCACTGTAGCAATCGCGGTGCCAGGCCGCCGTGGCAGGCCCTGTTGATTCTCTGCCCAGGAGGTAATGAACAATGAGTTTATTGCTCGAGATATTAACCGGCAGAAGTTTCTTTTCCGGCAGTGCGAAGGTCTGAAATACAATTTGGGACCCTAAATGATGACTTGACGGTTTTTAACAGCACGTGTGCGCACGCATCACAACATGCTGCAAGTGACGGTTGGTGGATCACGCCAGAAATGGGAGCGTGATGCGCAATGGTACCCTCCTCCTGTGGCAAGCAGTGTGCGGTGTCTTCCTGGAGACAATCTATAGCAAATAGGTTTGAGAAGCATCTGTGCATAATTTAATCTCGACAAATGCAAGCGGGGGGTAGGGGGGAAATAAGGAACAGGGCTCATATTCCCGACATATCTCGAGGCATGGAAACACTCAGAAAGAGAATTTTCTAAACATGACCAAGTCGGACCTTCATTAAAGGAGTTTTAAGCCTCATTGATGCTTCCTGAGTAAAAATAATAATAATTAAATAAGGGTTTTAGGAACTAGCATATTATTTATTTTACTGTGAGATCCTTCTAAATTAGGTGTTGCTTAAAATCAGTGCCGTTTATATCATAGAAGCGCTCGTATAATTCTAGATTTTTTTTGGGGGGGGGGGGAGGAGGATAAAATACTTTTTGGTAAACATTTGTTGTTAAGTGCTCGTAAAAAAATGTAAATAACATCAGATTTCATGCAATCACAACTTCCACAAAATCAACATTTACCAATGCCTTAATCACGACCACATTTCCAAGCACAACTGGGGTTGTGCCATAATTGCCACAAAAACCAGCAGACCGCACTTAGGGGCATATTCCGTCCAGTGGAAGAACGAATCAACACTCTGATCCTAACAAAATTCAATTTGTGAACGGTATTCGCAGCCTGGATACCGGTTGAAGTTTTCTATGACTAATAATTCCAAAATACCGGTAATGAGCCGTATATATATACATCAGCGATCGTCACAGCATATGGTGTAACTTCTATGAGAGTGGGGTTGTTTGGTTACGGGCTTTTCCCCTGTTAGACACCAAAAACCTGTTTTACTTTCCCAAAAGCTTAGAAGTCTCTCCAAATGTGAACAGCTTTTGGCCGATATCTTTGGAAGCTTTCCAGTGTCACCGGTGGCGCCCGTGTAGATTACTTCTCGTCTACGCCAACGAGCTGCAAACGTGCCTTCATGGGCCATTTGTGGATTTAAAATAACAATAACCTTTATTATTGCGTGTGCCGTGCCCCGCTAACGTGCAAGACGCTTCACGTTTACAAATGGCTCCGGGTCTTACATTGTCCATCACTCTCTGTGGAGTAAAGTTTGTTGATTTTCTTTGGGCACACTTAGTGGAGCATTCGCCATATTTTACACATGAAGGAGAGATGTGCAAATGCACTCTGAAAACATTTTACTCATTCCTCCCGGCACTATGTGAGGTCTACAGGTGGGACCTTGGCTCTCGAGTCTGAACCTCTGTGTGTCAACTTCTGCGTGTGTACGCTAGTGGGAAGATACTTGCGCTCTCACTTGTGTAGAATGAATGTCCACCAGAAAAAAAGAGAGAACAATAACGTGGTTCATATGGGATGTTTAAGTCGATTGGGCTTAGCCTGGACTTGTTCTGGTCTTCATAGAGTGAGATTCCTCAGCTCTTAACATCATCAAACTGAGTAGGGCCAAAATGCGTAAACATTTCCAAAGCAGTTAAATTTCGATTTAAAGCTTTCGTGACTGCAGGGATTCATCTTCTTGGTTCTTTCGGTAAAGTCACGTAGAAGGGAAGTAATAAAATAATAAAAATAAAACATAATAAAATAATTCTCACGATGTTTCGGCCACAACGCAAGCAGCCGTCCTGAGGACGGCTGCTTGCGTTGTGGCCGAAACGTCGTGTTTTATTTTTATTATTTTATTACTTCCCTTCTAAGTGACTGTACCGAAAGAACCAAGAAGATTTCCAAAGCAATAACAAAAATAAGCATGTGTGCGCAATTTCGTTTCGCGCGCAAAACAAAAAAAATTAAGGCCTCTTTTGGCAGCGGCGTACAAGCGAAGGCCAAAGGGGGCACTGTCCAAAATGTTCGGTAGCTATGCATTATGTTCACCTCCCTTCGCACCGCGTGTAGCCAACCGTACGTAGGTTTCTAGCTCTATGCGTTTGGGCTCCGGCCACGGTGCGAAGACTCAGCGGAAGAGAAAATATTCGACGCTAAAGGCCACGCGGGTACAAGCTGCTGCCCACTGGCGTGTGATGCTGGGCACGACTCGGTCGCTCTCTCTCTCTCTCAAATTCCTCATAGTCGCAACAACCGCAGATCGCCTTCACGCGGCACGAGGTGCAAACGCAGCGAGATTCGACCGCGCCCCACCGCCCGGTGACTTTACTAAAAGGCCCCCGCCCGCCTCCACACAGTGCCTGGCTACGCTAGCGCGCGGGCGGGAAGCAGCGCGTGCGCGAAACAGCGCGTGCGCACAATCATCAGGTGCACGAGACTTAAGTGCAGCCCCGCAGTTGGCGCTCGGTGCCTCCGTACCCTCTCCCCCGCCCCCACCACAAGCCAAGCGTGTCATGGGGAGCCCCCCACCTTGTTGAATTACTCACGCAAACAACGACAACGCGAACACGGCGCTGAGTTGAACCTGCACTGAGGAACTGACGCGCGACTTGCCTCCGCCCCCCCCCCCCCCCGAGAAGGATCACCATGTTACGCAAAATAATCAAACACCCTCTTCGTGGTTACCTTTTGTTCTTTGGTGTGCGATTTAGATTTTAAGTAGTTGTTTTTTTAGATATTCAATTGCACGCATATGTTTTCTTTCCATTGGAAGCACGAGACACATTCTGTATATATATAAAAAAAACACAAAAACTAAAATACGATAATAGGGCAGGCTGCAGAGAGGGGAACAATGCAGCTTTATGTTGTGCGTCGGTATATATAAAATGTCGCGGCTTGTTGTTGCGAGCGAAGAATTGACAATATTTCATTCGGGCCTTGCAATTCAATTATGACTTCATTAAAGAACAATTTAAAAAGGGCCTTCTGTATGATTGTTCAGATATAAATTGAAAATTTTCTCGGAGAAAATAAAATAAACGTAGGTATACGTGCATTACAGAATTTCCACAGTGGCGATACATAGACGAATTTAAACATCCAAAAGGTTTTTTTTTTAATTCTCGCTCAATAATCACGGGCTTCAACGGCAAAACGTCGAAGCACGCAGAACCCGGAGCGCTTCGTTAGTGGCTGACGGAGGGGAGGCCACGAGCGTGGCCGATTGGCAAATGCTCGCATGCCGCGTTACTCGTGAGCCTTTTGTCCTGACAACGTTCTTAAATTATGGTAATTTATAGGAAACACTAGAAAGACAGACATGTCTCGGGAGATGCATTTGGGCAGCAGGGGCAGACGGTGGAGGGGAGGGAGTGCAATGTAAGCAGAGGAGGAGAGGGGAGGGGGGTGCCGGGGGTTTGCAGAAAATGACATGATGGGAAGATTAAAAAAATCCAGTATGCCCCTGTCATCTGGATAAGGGTTTCTTTGCACAATGATGTGCATTTTTTTGCACTTAAATTAAAATGGGTAAGTGTGTGTATCAGGGGACACAACAGTGCGATAAGCACCAATGTTTAAAAATACATCAGCGGGATTTACTCTGTAAGCCTCCTACAAAGGTTAGAGCAACCGATGTTATGTCAAATCATTATATTTGAGATTTCAAATCTATTATGCTGCCGTGTACCCATCAAAGAAGCTCCCGCTCCACCCGCATCCATTTCCCTTTTTCATCTTTTGAAGCTTTAAAGTACAGGAGCAGGGCTGTGATGCATTTTGTTAATACAGTCATTAACTCTACATGTATTTGCATCTTATCATAGCTTCGCTGCATAATCCAAGAAACCTTTTTTTGGGAGGCAAAATGCATTTTAAAGCATCCTGTGATACCCACTGCAGCCTTTGATCAAAAGCTCTAAACAGGCGTGGAGATGTCTGCCATGGAGTGAAGTGTAAATGCGATTATTTTTCTTTTTACTACGACAAGATCCCAGGCTGTCGACAACTCACACTTACTACGATTGCAGCTGCACTCCGGTCGGACGGGCAGAGCCGTGCAACAGTGGAACGAACGATTGACGAAAAAAAAACCCTGCGGTGTACGGAAGCTGCGTTCCTTATTTTGACGCTGCTCAATATGATGGCATTCGGGGGTTCCACCTCCGGCAGCGACAGCCGCGACCCGTCACGGTCACCGAGGTGTACATTTAGCTGCAAAACCGCTGCTCTGTAAGAGTGATGGAGTGGGGGGGGGTTACGTTCAAATTCAATATCGCGCTAAAAAATGTTAAGGTTTTTCTATGAATATGTAAATCAAAATATATATTTTTTCAAGTTTCCTGTTCCTTCCCCCTCAAAAAAAATCCCCATTACATTCTGGGCGATATATCTTTCAGCTGTGGCAAAGAGCCAATTTCAGACATCCCTTGGAAAAAAAAGGTAATTTTTGTAAATTCCCCTGACTCATTACGGCTAACTAACTTCAGATGTAGTGCTCCAACAGCCAATCGTCTAATAAGTTTGGAGGTAAGCAAACGTGAAAATAAATCGAGGGGAAGGGGAAACGTCATTGCTTGTGCTAGAGCCACACCCACCCGCCGCCCGCTCCCAGTGCAAACGGCTGCTTATCTCGCGGGCGAAATATGAAAGCCAGCCGAGCGGCCATTAAATCAGGGATACACTCCCGCGGCAGAAAATGAGATTCTCTGCGTGACGCAGGCGAAAGCCATTTTGTCTCAATTCTCCCATTTTGCATGAACGAGGCCGGGGCTCTGCCATTACGCGCGATGCAATAAGCCATGTGCTTTGTGCCCGAGAGAGAGAGAAAATAGAGAACCATCTATTGCACAGCGAAGGAGTTCTGATACGTTTTTACGAGACCTATAAAGCCATTGGAGCCATCTCCAAGGGATATTAATGTCACTTGCTTAATTAAAGTGTATTTTAAAATACATTTGCATTTTTAAAATAATTACAGTGTTTAAGTCCAAGACATTTTTACCATCTCAAATAGGCCTAAATGGTACAGTATTGAATGAGTGATTTAAAAAAGAAAATGTAATAAAATAAGCAATGGCATACAATCTAATGCTACGGTGTTACTAATGTAAGTTGTTTAATGTAGGGAAATAATGCATTCATGTTTTCCTCATAAATAACCAAGACATATTGGGTTTGTATTGGACGGCAGGCTGTGTACACCGTGTTTACACGGTTGTGTACAAACCGTGCCAATAGAAGACACATACAATGATCCACGTAATAACTTGGAAGAAATTTAAAACGAAAGCTTTCCATGCCGTGGACGTTCCTCACATATTTCACTCAACGTCGCTGCGAAGAGACTAACAAAACTCAAAGTGGACAGAACCAGAGGACAGCTGTGTGCAATGCTGCCCGCACAATGAAACGTGGTGCACTCACCTTACACCGTGGCAACATACGCACCAAGCACTGCACTCACTCTGGAGCTCTCCATGCAAAGACGCTCACTGGTCGGTGCACTCCATATATATTGAACTTCTTTCGCAACGTACGCAGTCAACCGTGCTAACCAGAGGCGCTTCGTCATCAAAGCCATTAAGTTCAGCAAACCCAGGCAGAGTCCACTTCCGAGCACTCACTCCAGCAGCCGCTGGCTGCGTCTTTGTGTGACCGGGTTGCTGAACTGGTGGCAGCTCTGCGTGGTGTCCCGACCCAAATCTGTACCTGTCTCTTTCTCAGACGCTTTCTCCTCCTCTCCCCACGGCTCCTTGGCCACCTCCTTGTCCAGTGCGGCAGGGTCTGCACTACCTTTGGCATCTTCTGTTTGGTTATCTGTGGGATAAAAATGCGCACAACCCCGGTAACTAAACGTTGACGAATATGGGAGAAGCCGTCAAACGAAAATATCAATTTTAGGAATTTTTTTAGAACAATAAACTTTTGCGGACAAATCTAAACGTGCTGTCAACTGCAAACAGATTCGGTAAAACTCAGTTTCATAAAAAGATAAGATATTGTACGCGTTTAAGAATTAAGAAAAAAAGAATATGCTTCTATAACGATATTTGGAAAATTACGTCTGAAAAAAAAACGTTAAATGTAGCTGGTGACGAAAGGTAAAATTGCCCATCGTGTAAAAAATACGACAAACAACCTTGAACACAACATTCATACGGAGCTGTAAAAACAACAACAACAATGACACTGGTAGGCAGTCCACACGAGTGGCAGAGATGTTGCTGCTGCTACTGCCCATTGCTGGCGCAAGCTCGTCACGGGGCACGCCCGCTCGCCTACAGGGGGCACTATGACGGCACTTTGCTCGGAAACGACACAAAAGCAGCACCACGCAAACGGCACAGGGCGCCTTCGCCACCGACACACAACAAAAAAATGCCCCGCGTGAAATACTGTCCCGCTTTTCAGTGGAAATAAAGCCGCTGAAAAGCGGCGCCTTTGTGCGTGGCATGAAGTGTTTGTAGTTTAATCGGCGCGCGTGGATGCCTAATGACAGCGGTTCAAACAAAAGCAACTTTGGCCCGGGCTGTCTGCCCAGGTCCACCACCGACCACCACCACCATCACATCACGCCTCCCCATGCAACAGGGTCTGACGCTCGCCCATCCCCCTGGGGGGATTAAGCGTGGGGATTACATATGTAAATATACACATTGTGCATTACACAAACACCTCTACACCAACACACACAAACGCGCACTCGCAGGGGTGGTCTTAATTTTCTAATCTGTTCTGCGCGGCAGCAGAAAGCATTTGGGCAAAAAAGCTGATTAATATATTTCCTTCCCCCATCCCCTCCCTCGCCTCTCCACAATAAAGTGCAATTGGTTGACGACATAATCTTGAGCGGCAATCTATTCTTTGCGCAAATGCTCCATAATTGGGTGAGACATTTTCTAGGGAGAGCAAATAATTCTCATAATGAATGACTGGTGCAGCAGCAGCAACAACAAAGAGCACCCTCTCTCTCTCTTGCAGACATTTGCCAATAAATATTTATGGAACACAAATAGATTTCATTGCATTATTCTCAAAGCACCGACGTGACATGACCATCCTGACCTAAATGCAACCCAATTATATTTCACCTGCGCTTACGCAATGCGTCGTTTAAGACGAACAAAAATGTTTTCCTGCTTGCATAATAAAAACCGCACGAAATTGTGCCCGATGAAATTTGGCAGAAAGTGCGATGCAAATCCCTTGAACGAGATCGCTCCCTGACTCGTCGTTATGATCGATGTTGCTATGAGAGCCGCGAGTGCGAGTCTTTAACGTTGTTGCCCCTCGTGGGCAGCCTAACATGTGCTTGCATGCTTCACGGGTGCGTCCAGAGCGTATCCGCGAAGCTCAATTGACGGGAGGATGACGCCTGTAAGTGGCGCCGAGGAACCCACATATGTGGTTTTAAATAATGGGAATCTTTATTTATCCTGGAGGAATGCGATGAGCTATGAAGCTCTTCTTTTTTTCCACAGATGTCCAGTAGGAGCAAGGGGTCAGAAAGTTATAACAAACTATATGACAAAAAAAACCTATTGGAGTGCAAAGTATGGGAAAGGGAAGCGAATCGGTGAAAATAAATATGTAAAATAGATCAAGTATCTAAGTTCGATTTGAATAAGTTCACTAATCCCCAAAGCTTGGGCAAGGCAGCAAAACAATAGAAAGACATTCTTGGTTATTTCGGTAAAGTCACGTAGAAGGGAAGTAATAAAATAATAAAAATATAAAACAATAAAAAATTCTCACGACTTTTCGACTGCAACACAAGCAATCATCATCAGGTGTGAAATGTTCTTGCTGTGGATTTCACACCCGATAATGATTGCTTGTGTTGCAGTCGAAACGTCGTGATAATTTTTTATTGTTTATATTTTTATTATTTCCCTTCTACGTGACTCTACCGAAAGAACCAAGAATATGAATCCCTGCAGTCACGAAAGCTTTAAATCAAAATAGAAGAACAGTCCAAAATAACCAAGAGCAAAATCACTGTTGCAGAAGACTGAATCACCTCAATATGTAAAACGTAAGATCCTTTCATGTACAGTTCGTTCAGAATTCCAAGTTCCGATAATTAAAACGTTCGGTTAAGCCTTTGAAAGTTATGCCATTCTATCGGGTTTTTTTTTGCAATTACAAACCCATTTTTTCCCTCCTAATACTGCATTTGCTTCATCCCATCGATTATAATTGACAGAGATATCAAAGTGAAAGTTATTTCTCGGCTCCAAAGTTTTCCAAAGCCAATCCCGGGCTTCCAGCATCCAGATTATTGCCACTCCAGACCAACAATATTCATGTAGGAAGCCCAACTACTCTACAGCTACATTCTGTCTGACAATTCGTGAATGTAACAAAAATAATCACAAGACATAATTTCGTAAAGATTTCTATTTTCTTTTCGTTAATAAGGGCCGTGCTAAGATGTTTGCAATTTAAGAGAAAAATAAGGATAAGGTACTTGGTGCGGCTGTAAGTCAAGAAGCTAATGCCACAAACTTGCGATGAGAGATCTGGATGATCCTTAATAAACGTTTTTTTTGGGTTAGATCGCGTAAATATAAACGCGTCGTTAAACCCGCCACCACCAGACACAGCCAATTAGTAAGGTTTGTCACGTAAACAAAATGTGGCAATTTGTTACTGTTGCAGAGTAAACCCCGACATTTGCAATTCGAGTAGGACGTTTCACCAGTCATCACAACCAGCCTCACGTTTTGTTCACGTGACAAACCTCTTACTTATTGGCTGCGTCGGGTGGTGGCGGTTTTAACGACACGTTTATATTCACGCGATCTAACCCCAAAACAAACCCCATCTTTTATGGATAACATCGGTCGTGAAAAGCCTGCGTTGCTGAACAGATCTGGATGATGTGGCAGCCCCCACCGGTGTGCGTAGCCCGTATTAGAAGCATAGTGCTCAGTTGGGGGGGGGAGTGGCAGTTGTGCATTGGAGGGCAATTGAAAGCTGACCCCATCGCGTGGTGGCAGCGGTTTTTTTTTATTGGCACACCTGGGACGTTGCGCTGCGGCGCTGGCGCGGACGCATTTACCTCGTGCAAAGAGGGCGGCTGTCGCGATGGAGAAAGCAACGCTCACAGAACGCACCCCCCCCCCCCCGTTCAACCTGCACTGGGGTATTTGCCACTCCCCCCACCCCTCCCTCAAGCTCTGATTAACACGGTTGGCTACGTACGATGCGAAAGAAATTCAACATACGTACATACCAAATCATATCGTCACGTTGTTTGCTGTTCGCGCATGATCATGAAGACTGTGTTTCCCAGGCCAGCATCGACTGTGGGAGTTCCACAGGAAGGGGGCGATGTTTGCCTTTTTCGCCTCTACATCGGCACATGAGGCCTACTATTTGAGTTTTTTAATTAACACCACAGGACCTTTAATGTCCACTGTTAAGCAGACAGCGCTAGGTATGTGTTTTGTTTGTTTATACACCCGTAGTATTAACCAGGGCGGCTGCTGGTTTTGAACCATGAGCACCGTGTGAACTGAGCGGCGCTGCCGCTCGGGCCCGTGGCGTGTGAACGCGCCTTGAGTAAAACGCTCCACGCAGGGTTTCAAACGAGAAACTGACCAAACACTACGACTTAATCAAATCGAGATTCACGCTACGCGAACCTATGGATCTTAAATACCACGGCATTAGTAGAACATCGGGCCGCCTTGTATTGGTGGAAATCTTCACACTGCCGTAAGCTTAACTCCAAAACATAAGAGCTGATTTCCAAGATACATATGGCCACGATCAGAGAAGCATAACCTAGCCAATGAAAAAAAATGGTTTAAACGAATGAATAGTGTTGGAAACATAAAATAAAATGTTGCGTGAGATTTTGGGAACGATCTCCTCTGTTGATGGTCCTCCCAACAGGTGGTGGAAATTCCACATGCCCATGGCAGGAGCCAGAAATGATTTTGCCAACCCAAAAACAGATGACTTGTTGAATGTGCCCTCCTCCAGCATTTGAACCTGAAACCTCATTTGTTCTGTGCTTTTTACCACAAATCCATTTGGCTAGAGTCACTTAAAGGGTTAATGCACGAGCATTAAATGCATTATACTATGTACACTGTGGCAAATAAGCTTTGGTAGTGAAGCACATGTTTTTGCCCCTGTAATGGGCTTCGGATTGTGATAGCGCGGAGCGTGGCAAGGCCCTACTAAACCCCCAGTGCACCCACGATAGTACAACAGCCCATCATGGACAGCCCACCAGCATGGACAGCGCACCATCACACGTTTCGGTAAAGCTGGCAGATAATTTGTTTTGTAGGGTATGCAATAAAACTTTCAATGTATTTCATGTTCATGCACGTAAGCAGCTATAATATTTGACTCCTCTTACCTTCCGCATTTCTTATCAATAATTGCAGCTGCCCAGCATCATAAAATCAGAGCTCTACCGTCGTTTATTGTGTTTGTACTACAACACGTAAATACTTACAAGGTATTTTATGAAAAAAATGTAAGCATTTTGTAAAGGTTAACAAAAACATCTAACATAGGTTGATTTTGTGATCAATGGAAAGCAAGACATTGGTGCCGTGAGTCTTGCTAGCATTCAAGAGCTTATGGAATGAAACGCCGCTGAGGTTGTTCGAACAGCAGCGTGAGGGAAAGACAAAGGTGGCCGGGCCATGCACGAGGCCCAGTATCGTCCGTTGTACAAGACGATAATTGACCTCATCGCCGGGGCCGATGACCCCTGGCGAGGGGAACACGGATATTTGTTTTTGGCTGTGGCCACTCGTATGTGTGTGTGTGTACATTTAGCGCTCGTGCAGCGGTTAGCGCGCCGTGCTACGAACCCGGCGACCCGAGTTCGATTCCCACTCACGGCTAACACCATTGACGATGATCTCAACCGGTCCTGGGCCTCCCCTATGTCGACTCAGCCTCAAATGAGTACCTGGTGCGGCGTGTAAATATCGTCACTGGGGAGACAAAGGTGGGGCGGGCGTGGTGCTGGCCACCCACCCCCTCGTGTGCAGTGCCAGGCCTTCATTGGTGCTGCTCGCTAACAGCACTTGCTCTCACGGTCTGTTAAGGCTATACGGGGGATCTTTGTATTTGTACATTGAGAAGGACCTGTTCCAGCAGTCTAAATGGCTGAGTGAAGTGGGATTGGTGTCGTTGGAGCACGCGTGTGTGCGCGTGTTTGTGTGCGTGTGTGTGCGTGCCCCACAGAGATAGGGGCCCAATCCGTACATAAATTGGAGCGCTTTGTAATTGACGCTTACACCTGTATGCCTCGCAGCAGTGCTTTTGAAGCCACATGTTTGGACAATTAGCTACGAATCGCTCTTGAGTTTTGCAGGGGAGTGTTTTGGTTTGGAGCTCCCATCCACCCCAACCAGGGTCCAACTCCGGTGTGTGAATGCGTGTCTGTGTGTGTGACCTGTCTGTGGGTACGTCTGTGCCGGCGTGTGTGCAAGCTGTCTGTCAGTAAATCTGTATGCGTGTGTGTATGCTGTCGGTACGTCTGTGTGCGTACATGTGTGTGTACGCTGACGGTACGTCTGTGTGCGCGTGTGCCCCAGTTCAACTCATCTTTGGGATTATTTCCCCAGGCTCTTCTGCACACCCCAGGAGACTACCGAGCACCAAAGGCCTACAGGCGAGGAGCGCAGTGTGGGACCGCATGAATGGCTGTTTGATTCTTAGAGTGCAGTGGGTTCACTGGATAATAACCTTATGGTCTGCAGAGCATTTGTATCTATGCATGCATGCATGTAGGGAGTGGTTTGGTGTACAGTAATTATTGCACAATGCTACAAAACCCAACTACCTGGGATTGATACTTCGCTACGCAGACTTCAACCATCTGGACTGGGACTCACGTCCGTCAACACAGTCTTAAGGAAGGAGGAGTACGTGGCAGGGTCTGCTGGCATCATACCGATGAAGCAAAGACTGCAACGAGGACTCAACCTTCTGCTATTTTCTATCAGAGCGACTCCCTCCCTGGCACGATATCCATGCTCCAGAGAATATCAATATACATATGTAGGATTGCATAAGCTTTGTTAAATCGTTTTCAGGATGTATACTAATGGCAGGACTACGTAAGAATAATAGTAAGAAAAATAAGACGTTCGAAACACATTTCTAAATATTTCAGTCTTAATCACTGATTGATTGTTCCAAAGGTATCACAGATTGCAATGCACGTTCTGTTGCACGACTGCTTCTTATGCTCAAATGCGTTTTTTGCTTCTGATTTCTCAGATCAAGAGAGAGCTAAATATTTGTTTTGGAAATAAAATGGACTGCAGAAGATTTCGACCATAATCATCAACATCATTCCTTGGTGTGCCGCTTTTAGTAATGCATTATTTTGCCCATATCTCTGTATTTATCCTCTTGATGTATCCGTGCACTCCATCACAAAGGCAGATGCATGCTCGTGGAGGACTCTCATGGCAAAAATAAAAAAAAACATTAAGGCCACTGAACTGATACAATGGAGCAGCACGCACAACCAACAATGGCTTCAATGCCAGCGTAACTCCTCATCATCGGCCCCACTACGGTCCCAAGGCCACGTGAGGTCAAAGACACATTTCTCGTGAACATTCACAGGGCTTCTTGTCCTTAGGCTCCCCACGTCAAGGTCACTCGTAACATCAGCGTAATTTCTTCAAATCTATTTTAACGAGACGTTCACATCCATACCGCCAGCTAGTCATCTCCAGCACCATCGCGCTTTGTCGACGTCTTCCTCCTTTGCTCAGGAATGTGAATTCATATTTTCAGCTCCCGGGCCTGGATCCCTGGAGATGTGAGCACCTCTATATAGAAGTCCTTCAGACTGAACAATAGTGCTTCAGTGGCTGTCCAGTGGGACCCGATGAAACGCATCGCGAGATACAGCTCCTGCCGGGTGACTTGCGCTGCACCTTACAGAAGTGGTTACTTTTACTCACTGCAATTATCGTGACGCCAAGTTATCCCGAAATGGCAAAGTTTCACAAACAGCCCATACGCAAAACAAAAGTTAATCGACGCGTATGCAAAGGACTTAACGCCTACAAACAATTGGGGTCTTCTATCATCAACCGCGCACAATAACAGCAAGTGGCTTTGTAGGATCAATAGCGTTTTACAGCTGGGGTCGTGACCGTATATTTGCGTGGCAGCAAGGTAACCCCTTGTTAGAGAGCGCGAGTGCGGCACGACCGACCATGCAGCCGATTGTTCACGAACTCCCACCACCGGCTGTGGGCCCCGTTCCTTTTTGTGTACGGTGCACGCCGACCCGTTCTTGTCGACATTTTTCACGACACCTCCGGCTTTGCGATTTTCACAGTTGTGAGATAAATAGTTTAATAGGGATTGTTTAATTTTAAGTTTTTAGAACCTCGTTCAATAATACAAAGTATACCATGCAAAATCGATGGAACACTGATGCTCATGCAACTAAAACAATGGAGTACTTTAAATTAAGAGTATTTTAGATATGAAGGCATTTTTTTTCGTGTTGATAGGTCAATCCATCGTGGTCTCATATTTATTAATAAAGCCCCTATTTATTTTTTACGACTCCTAAAAAGACCGCTTTATCCACATGTGGGCATTCGTGTCGATATCATCGCACGGGCGAATTATCTCATCAATTAGCTTTATTGGATATGTCGTATGTGGCCAACCTGCACACAACGCTGTCGATCACGCAACACAGCATGTACACAACAACTTTGTAATCGTGGATCTGAGCAAATTATCTGACCTGCCCAGTGAAAAACACACAAATCCCTCTCCTAATGTCTAATAGCTCTTACCCAACCCCTTATCATGTGACTTCTCTCTCTCTCTTATGCTTCTCTTCATTGTTTGTGCTTTATTTACAAATATCCACCCAAGTTGTCTCTGCAGCTAGCTCAATCGCACTATTTTACACGCCACACACACACACACACGTATGGACCCTCGCGTGACGGTTACAAACAGATTTGCTGTTCTGCGCATCGCCAAATGCGGCACCCCTCGTATGCTCAGCCGTATTGTTCAGTAGCCTGGGCCTCGTGCCGTTAACATATTCTAGGCCCAAGCACGCATCTCATTTGCTCATTATGAGCTCATCCACCTCGACTTTCTTTTTGCACCCAAATCCCATCGTTTAATCCATCGGCGAAAAAAGCCCCCTTCCGCACTGCGCTTCATTTTTTAGCTGCACTAACCACTCCAGGTTTCAATCTTGTTTTAAGCCGATTCGTGGCGGATTTACGCCGAGGTCTGGCAGACACCCAACGGGCCCGAGATGGCAGTCAAAGTGCAGTGCGGGGCGGCGCAGAGGGCTGCAGAAATGGAGCGCGCGACGGAGAGACAGGCAAACGTCGAGCCCGCGTGGGCGCCGTTGATGTGCTTTACAAAAAGTAATTTCTTCTGGTGATGCGATGAAACTCTTCCCATCGATGTGGCGAGACGCGACTTCTGAATCCTCTAATCTGTGATGCCCCACGGGAAAAAAAAAAACTCCCAAGTTAGTGATTTATTTTTTAAGGAATTCTGCCCACTGCAGAATTGAGATCGCTAACCACGGAGGGCACCGCCTAATTCGAGGGATTCGTGGATCAGAGGAGCAGTGGATTTGTGGTGTTTCACAATCGTACCTTGTTTTTATTTGTTACGCAATGTTTAAGAACCTTTGTGACGGTGCCTGGAAATTTTAATAAAGCCAACTAACTGCGCTCTTATTTGCTTTCATCCCTTGGTTTCGAGAAAAAAAGTTTGTAAAATGTTAAAGGCTGATTTCCTGTGCCATGGCAGTCTACAAATGTCAAATTAAAATTAGAAGAAAACAACAACCACCCCTCTTCAAGTTATACTCAGCAACAAACAAAACAAAATAATACAACATACTCCGTAATTAATGCTCAAATCCCATGCAGTACCCAATCGGAAAGGCATTAACACTTTATAATCGGGTACAAAAGCTCTCCTGGTAATGGGATTAAGTGCAGGTGACACTGATGGATGAAGTTAAGGTGGGAAGAAAAAAAAAGAGAAGCAGTGGCTGTGTGAGGGAAATACACAGCTGGCCCAACAAACACACCAATTAGCCACAGAAATGTGCAAATGGAACATTCCAGTTATTTTTACTGCTTGTACTTTTTAATGATTTTTTTGGGCCACAGAGCAACATCAAGTAATTTAATATAAATTGGCTAAAACCCTCCTTAAGAATATAAAATCAATACTTCTTGGACCCAAAGTGTAATTTAATAGCCTAAATGAAATTAAGCCGACGAATAAATGATTCTGGAATTTGCAAGCTGCGTGGTCTTGTTTAATTGTTTAGCAATTTTTTTTTACTTTTTTACATTCATTTGTGAATGACGAAACACAACCGGCTCAGAGATTTACTTCCTGAAAAGATACCTTTGAAAAGTATTCTCCTTGGCAATTTCCCCCCCCACCGTTCTGGGTAACGGGGACATCGGCATACTCCCTCCACAACCTCGCACGAAAGAACATTCACGTGGCGTGCGAATCAAGTCCGTTCACTTTACACGCTGCACACCGGCACATTTTAATTAGATGTGTTTTTATCCTCATGGTGCAGTAGCGTATAACTGCACCAAGCTATGGCTTGTATGGGTGCTGTTTTTGTTGCTGTTATTTGAGCTCGTAAAATGTTTAGAGATAAGTCAATTTGTAAAATGGCGGTATGTTATACAAATAAGCGCGTCATTGGAGAGCCACGAGAAACAAAAGCACAGAACGTATTCCTCAATCGCATGGGGAGAGAGAGGCCCGCCGCACTCCCCGCCGCAGCTTCCGCCCACACAGCTCAGCGCCGGCGTGAAAGATTTTTTTAAAAGACTGCGGGTGCCGGGACGTAAATACGCTCGCTATACATCATCACCTGGAGCCCACTTAGGGCCAAGCACAATAAAACTGCATTCCCAAAATTATCCCTCGTAACGTTAGACAGTTATGTCTCACTCGTTCTGTTTTGGAGATCGAAGGAAAGCGTCAGAATTTCGTTTTTGTCGGAGTTGCTTAAGTGCATAATAATAACAAATAAGTAATTGCAAGACAAGTCTCTGTCTCAATGCGTACGACCATCGTTTTTTCCTGTAGTTAAATTGTGATGATATAATTTGGGCCACTTATATCATAATTTGGGCCATTTCAATAACAACTCCTCTGAAAACCTAATCCATTGTTCGTGTTCATTAATGCTTGGCAGCGTCACGTTTGGGCCACTTGATGTATGTCAATATAATTTTAGGCTTAGTTCATTTGCAGTTCTCCTTAAAGCATGTGTACCATATATTTAAAGATACCACTCTTGCTCTGATATTATTACAACGAGGATACAAATAATTAATGTCAGCAGAATTGTATTTTTAGACGTTCCCTACCGCAAACATTTTTGCAAACCTGCAAACTTTGATTTAAAATTGAAACCTGTGCTGCGCCAATTGACGTGGCGATGAGTTCATCACAGACCTATTCGGTTTCCGTAAATGACAAATGTCAACATCCCGAGTGGGTCACATTATCTATCCCTTCAAAAGAAAAATCTGCGGAAAAAGACTACCTCAGTGATGGCTTATGTACTCTTCCCGTAATCGGACTATAACTGCAAAAAAGAAACACGTATCGATATCCCGCGGATTACTGCAAAATGACATGAAAATATCGTGACATTTGGCAATAGGGTCTAACCTTGGCGAACGCCGCTGTTTTAAATTTTTTAACGTACTTTGCCGTTTGAAACAACACGACAGCGCGCGGGCTGGCGGACGTGGGCAAATGTGATGCGATGGCGTGTGGGCAGCGCCCAAACCAAACGTCCGTCGCAAACAGTGCCCCCCCCCCCCCGTTACCAGGTACGCGCCACCCACCGCCCGTCTTGTCGAGCGTCTGGAACAACCTGCAGCTCGTCGGTGTCTGTACACCAGGCACCACGTGCGTCGCCGACGATCGCCCGGTCTAGCAATGTCGTAAGGGTGTCGAGGAGGAAGGTGGGGTGGGTGGAATGAATAGCAGAGATTTGCTCACAGCTATGTAATTAATCAGCGGACGTGAAATGCCCTATTCCTTAACAAATTAACAACAAAAACTTCAACGGGGGGGAGGGGGAGCACAAAGTGTCATTGTCACGTCCGTCATTTATTTATTGAAACGCCAGGCACGAGCAATGAAATAGGCGCATAGGCTGAGGAATTCTGTCAAATAAACTACGCCGTGACGCTGTCAAGGGAGGAGCGGCGTAGTGGCGAGAACACTGCGCTACAAACTCCGTGGCCTGAGTTCGATTCCAGGCCACGGTTAACATTCGTCGTCGCAAGTGATGCCCGACCCAGTCCTGGTGGGCACCCCCCCCTTCGCTAAACCTGCACCAGCCATGGTGGTGCAGTAAGGTTAAACGACACACACACGCACACACACACACCGCCAAGATAGCATGGAGAGGTCTTCATCCAGCAGTGCAATGACAAAGGACTGTAATCTATAAGTATTGTTCTATCATTGTCAGTAGTCTGTGGAGCGAGCCTTGTAGCTGGATTCGGTTTATGTCCAAGTGTTAAGTGTCTGCTATTAGCACATTGATCACTCCTTATGTTTAAGCACGACAACTCACTGTCTCCACTTTCATAATCAATATGCAAACGGCGCGCGGCATTGATTTGATATTAATTTTACAATTAGGGTCCCCTCAGGGGAGGCGTGCGGTCAATATGCTCCCGGCCGGACTCTCCGGTGCCGGAGAGTTCACAGCGGCCGAGATCCCAGCGCCCGTGTTCAGCGTCTCGCTCCCTATCGACGGGGGCCCCCCCCCCCGCGTGCGCAGCCCTCCACCTGCCGAAGGTCGAGGGTGCCACGACCAGCGGCGACTGCCTTTGGGACGCGACGCCGCCGGCACTCGCCGTCGTTGCGATGGTGCCGACGGCGAGAGCCGGTGGGTTTCTTGTGCGCCCGCGTTGATTTCTACAATCGACGCAGTTTTCTCTCCCTAACTCGCACTCGTTTGAGTTTCAAATTAAATAGAGGGCCCCGTTTAAGAGGGCCCGATGCCGCGACGGCAGAGAGGACAGGCTTGTCGATATCGCTGCCGAGGAAGCGGACCCTCCGGTGAGGCGGGCAGGCCGCGCGTATCAGGCGTCAATTATCCATTTTGCTTCATTAACGCCGCCGCCACACCGGCTCCCATTGATTAGCGCAGTTCATTATCATTGGCTTAACTAAAAGCAGTAACAAGGGCAGCTATCGGCAAATCCATTAATGCAATTGATGCCCACAATAGAGGCGGGCACTTAAAATCGCCGCCCCCACTGCCCCTCTGTTCTCGCATTGCGAAGCTGCTGACGCGGCTCCCCCCCCAAACTCCCCCTGCGTGCAGCCCTGCAGCCCCCCCCCCACTTAGTGCAGCCCCCCCCCACTTAGTGCAGCCCTGCAGAGCTGGCCGCTTCTCCTCTCGTTCGCTTCGCTTTGACGAATTGAACCTCGAAATGTTGATGGGGGGAAAAAATAAACGGCGCCGCGGTCTTAAAAAAAATTCGTCTAAATTTGCCCGAATAAACTGAATTATTGGTTAGCGTGTAGAATGTAAACGGGCGTAGTATATACACCGGAATGTTTCTTTTTCTTTCTTTAAAATTTGGCGACAAGAGAAAAAATTGCGATTGCTGCGTAAGCTCACGGTTCCTAAATCCATAGGCATAAGCAACTCACACAAAAAATCCAACACAAGAACGTTAAGTCATGAGGAATTATATTAATTAAAGCAATTAAAGCGTGTTAATTTCATACTCGTTTACAATGGATTCTGCACTACCCAAATGCTATTCATTGGTGATAATGAGGTAATTATGCAAATGAGGCTATTAAGCAGTCCTGCTGACAACCAATAAAAACTTGGCTGGTGTCCTAATGTGTCTTAACAACTTGTCATTAATTTATTTAAAGTTATTTATTTACTTTTTATATGAATGAACATATGTATTAATGTATTATTTATGCATCCTTAAGTGTTTTATGTGAACGTACACAAATGCATATTTCTACTTTAATTATTTATGCAAATGTGTACGTAAAAACATGCATTTATGTAAGGATGACATGGCCATTAGCTCACCTCACCACAACCCTAGTAGCCTGGGTTTCATTCCTGGCCATGACCAATCAATGCCGGTGGCAATTGGTGTCGATATTCCTGGTGTGACCCTCTCTTCAGGTTAGTGCAGCCTCACAAGGAGCGTCTGGGCACACTGCGCTATCATCTTGAGCACCGCACAAAACAAACCGGCGATGGCAACCCCTCGTGAGAAGCATCGCGCCGATCAGCGCCGGATTATCCCAGCAGCAAAGTAGCTACACATGTAGCTACGGGCCCCGCACTTTCAAGGCCCCCACACTAAATGCTTTCAAGCTATCAATTCTGGTTCAGTGATTCTGCACTTGCTCTATTACTATAGTACCATACTGCCTTCGACTTTTATGGGTCTTTTAAGGTTGGCGATTTGTCGTATTATCTGGCTGTATAGCAAATGAAAAATTACAATTACTTTACTATGCAAGTAAAAAAAGTGTTTTCATATTTTATTTATTTATTTAGGGCCCCTTTAAAACATATGCTACAGGCCCCGCACTAGCTTAATCCGGTGCTGGCGGCGATAACGGGCGCTCACAAACAGCACTTACGGGGGTCGCTGCATTGAATTCGCTAACTTTACTGCCCTCTGTCAAACCGCCGCTGGATGAACGCCTTCCCCATACTGCGTCGGCAGTCTTGTTTGTCCACATTTCCCCATGCTGGTCAGTGCAGGTCGGTTAAGGAGGGGCCGGTCCAGATATCGCTCGCCACTAAGATGTGCTGCACGTGGGGCATGGGAGGTGCGTTCTAAATAATAAATGATGATCGCGTAGACGATGATGTTAGTTAGCCATGGCCAGGAATCAAACTGAGGCCACCGGGTTCATGGCGTAGTACGCTAACCGCTTTGCACACCGCTCCCCAGGCGACGTTGTCTATCGATACTGTACACGTGTATATATACGCATGCGTGTACGTACAGTGGTATGTATTTAAACAATTACGTGAAGGTACATTGTGTTGTTTATGATAACACAATGATTCTACTCCAGTCATGGGATTTTTTGACGGGGTTAGCATTCTAAAACGTAATGGTACAAATACACAGCAAAATGAGCAGCGGATAAATTTGATATTTCTCATCTTAGCTCCACACCTTTGTTATTTCTTATGCTTGCGAAATGATACAACGTATTTTTCTGTTGCTAGGAAATCAGTGTTAAGATGCACACAAGTGTTACATCTCACACTGTTTTCTGAAACAGTTTATACATTTGGGTGAGGTGTAAACAACTATGCCTTCTCTGAATATGAGAGCTGCTTTGTTCGAGCTATCTTGTTGTGCAGTAATCGCCTGTACCAGGCGACTGGTAGTGGTGAGATGTTATATCCCTCGCCTAATATACAGGAGGTTGTGGGTTGGATCCCGACCCTGACGCCAGTATATTTGGAGTTTGCGTGTCTCTTTCCGTGGTTGCGTGGATTTTTCTTCGGTTTCTTCCGTTTTTTCCATCCACATTTAGAAACATGCCATTAGAGTATTTGGCTGCAATACATTTCCATATGATAAGCCACTTCGTTGAGCTATCATTTGTGGCCAGGTCGCTTATGGAAACAATCTACAAAGCTCAGTGGGGCTTTACCTGGTAAAATAAAAAAAATAGTTTAGTTTAGAATGCTGCAGTCACGATATATATCACGACTCTAAACGCCACCCATAGGTCTCCATGCTGTCCTCAAGCCTTCCTGACAATGCGCAGGATTCTAGACACACCACCCTTAATTTTACATGACCTCAGATTCACGAGTACCGAGGCACATCTGTGAATGTGAAATCCACAGAACAGGTGTTAGCCACTGTAGCTTGCGGGTGAAAACTATACAGGAGGGATTATTTCAGATTTGCTAAAACAATTGGCATTAGATTATAATGGTTGCTTTACCGTTATACCATCATAGGTGTCACTTCATGTTGAAGTTTGGATGTCTCATTAATATGTGAAATCTACCATATCGGTGATGTATTAAATCAATCAATGTTTACGTGTTACACAGAAAGTCCCGTTTAGCCAGTTACCCAGCTAGTTTGCCAGGGAGATTTGTGGTGCAACTGCACAGAACAAGAGCAACAACATCATGGGACCTCCTTTGCCAGTACCAAAATATGATAATAGGGTTTTCCCATTTCCCCCCCCTTTTGTCTGGCTACAAAACAGGTGTTAAGATGTTAAAACACCAAACTAAAACCTTTTGCAAGGAATCATGTCTGCATTAACCACAATGTTTGTGATCAAAAGGCGTACTTTTGGCGTCCTCTGGTCTAACACCGTTTGAGACGAGGCTCAAAAGAAAGCTGTCTCTGGTGTGGACCAATCAGTTTAAAGGACAATGCATATATTATCAGAGTATGTATTTTTTAGCATTCTGATCACAAGCATTGTGGCTAATGCACACATAATTCCTTGTAAAAGGTTTCAGTTTGGTGTTTTAACATCTTAACAACTGTTTTGTTGCCAGAAAAAAGGGGAAAAACCTATTATCAAGAGCAACAACATCAAAGTGTTGAAGAACAAAAAAATAACCATATTAACAAAGTAAACAGGCACACTGCACCAAACATGGGGTGCCAGGGTGGCAAGATGTTAACTACCTCGTCTGGTATGCAGGAGGTAATGAGTTCGATCCAGACCCTGACGTCTGCTGTATATTTGGAGTGTGCATGTCTCTCTCCCCGTGGTAACGGGGATTTTTCTCCGGGTCCTCCGGCTGGCTACTATAAATGTCCACATGATAAGCCACTTTGTTGAGCTATCATTTGTCATGGCCAGGATGCTTATAGGAGAGCTGTCTAGCTCAGTGGACTTTACCTGGTAAAAAAATATGAAAATATATATGTACAAAAAAATATATATATAAAACCAAGGAGGTGGTAAAGAGCGGTTGTAGAGGAGATGAGCGCGAATTGACGTGAACTCGATCGAGTGAATCAAACAACACAGGGTCACGGGAACGCTGGAGCTGTTGTGCTCTTCAAGGTTGGCCTGGGTCTCCTGTTTCACAGAGAGAGCCACGGCCGAATGCACGCGATGACCCACAGTGCTCTCCGCCAATATTTGCTTGTAAAACGGGGGGTGCCAACTTTTTGTTCGAGAAAACAAGTTTGCAGGTTTTATGTGGTAATAAATTAAGACGTTCGTGAAAACGTTATTCAAATGTAAATGTACCAGTTTCAAATTTTGAAAATTTCCTGAGCCGTTGGAACGTTGTGGTGAATTCCATCTGTAATAGCGTGTGCCGCCCTAGTCTCGATACTGGGTGAAGCATTTTTGGATTGATTGTGAACGTTGGGGCTTGCGTGTGTGTGCTTGTGGCATTGGAGGGAGGGATCACAAACACCCAGTGCTGCAGAGGCAGAAGCTGTCAAAAAGTAGCTTTTGTGACTGCTGGATTGTATGTGTATGTTTGTTTTTGCATACATGCATATCTATGAATATATATGCTGATGCAATAAAAAGAGTCAGCAAAAAAAATGTTAAAACATTAATAAACACTCGAATTATGGAATTCATTAAAGTTGGCGGAAACAAACACAACTTCAACACTGTATTTCTTTACCAAACTGTTTAAATTCTGAAAACTATAAAGTTCAAATATTTGGAACTTTTTCAGCCCTTTTTTATTGTTGTTGGTAGTGGTGGTGGTGAAGACGGCCATGCCCGCTGCAGCTGCCGAGACCCCGAGGAGGCCCCCATGGGGCCTGGCACCGCACGAGGGTGTGGATAACGCGACGGTGGCGCAGCCGCGGCCTCACCGCTGCGGGCCGCACAGCGTGGACGCCAAAGCTCGCTCGCATTCTCTGCCCACCCCCCCCCCCATCGTGTTTCCGGCGGCCGAGGGCTGTTACGCCGTGCGTAAAGCACGTCCCTGCGCACGACGCATCCGCTTGTCCGTCATGCTAGTCAGTAACCACGGTAACCCACCGATGGTCCACAGGACGACCGCGGTTGAAACGCTGCGTGAGCCACGGGGCCAACGGTCACGGCTTCAATGCTCTTCTGATTCTCACAACGATCCCGCCGCACGTGCCGTGACGCTCAAGAGCATTACATGCAGACAGGCCTTGTGAATGTAATTGGCCAAACATGCGAGGGCAGGACTAAAAAGAAGTTCAATGGTATGCAGGAGACCGTGGGTTCGATCCCGACCTTGACCCTTGTATATTTGGAGTTTGTGTGTTCTCCCCGTGGATTTTCCTTCCACACTTAGAATCAACATGCGTTTGGAGTATTTGGCTGCTATGAAGTTCCATGTGATAACTGAATAACCCAATCCATCGTTTCATCTTCAATTGTTTGGACATTCTGGTCGACATTGTAATTGGCTGGGTGAGTTCCATCAGTTGACCACGAGCACCCCCCCCCCCACTTGGGGATGATGCCACTTGAGCACAGCGCGAGGCCAGTCGGCAGAGATGGGAATTACTGCAGAGAAGCACAGTGTGTGTGTGCTTCTCTTGAGGCACATCAGAGGAAAGTAATATAATAAATAATTTACTAAATTCTACTAATTATTCAAATTTTACCAGGTAAGGCCCTTTTTTCAGAAGCGACCTGTCCACATATGATAGCTCAATTAAGTGCTTATCAAGGGTAAATTAAAAACAGCCCAATACTCTAAACGCATGTTGATTGTAAATGTGGAGGGGAAAACCAGAGGACTTGGAGATAAATCCGTGCGACCACGCGGAGAGAGACATGAAAATTCCAAATATACAGGAGTCGGGGTCGGGAACGAACCCACAGCCTCCTGTATACCAGGCGAGGTAGTTGACATCTCGCCACCATGGTGCCCCAAAACGTGTGCGTGGCTACACCTCCCTGCCTACGACCACGTGGCCAAAGACAAGGAAAGTGCATTCACAAATCAGTGGCAGGCCACGATGGGCAATAATTGCAAACAATCCTAAACAAGGAGCGTTACTTTTTAGTTATCTCCAAAAATATTGTTTCAGAATAATTTGTTGATGATATTAATAATAAATATAAATGTACGAGAAGCTAAATAAAATAAAATTAAGTTCGTAATAATCTTATTAATAATAAAGGTTTTAGGGTTAGATAACGATTTAACCCAAAAACCTTTATTATGAATAATGTTGGTCGCGGAAGCCTACGTGTTAATCTTATTAATATGCAAGGCAATTTTCTAACGATGCCACTTGGTAATTGTGCTGCTGTTGTACAGATTAACCCGGTGCCGGGCATGAGCACGGCTCTGTTACGTTTCGTTTCGCACGTGTACCCCGTGTGTTCACGACTCACAGCTGCCGTTAGAATGACCACGGCTCAAACCTGAAAAACCCAAAGACAATGAACGACTAAAAGTTAAAAGAATGACATTGATATACTGGAAAACAAACACCCACACTGCCAAAAGTATTTATAGAAAAAAGGGAGAGGGAAGAAAAAAAGGCCCAGGCAGTTTCATCTTTGGATTGGAAGGCTCTTCATGTGGGTTGTATTAACCTCCACTTTTAGCCGTCGCTTTGATGTTATACAGTAAAATGAACACTGCTCCCTCATTATGAATGTTCTTTCACTGTACGTACACATACATACCTTCTGCGAGGCCACACTCGACCGTTACGCGCCTGCACGTTGCCTCCAGTGGAAATGGCACTCAACAGCGGTAACTCATTAAAAACACGTACAAAGGAAAACCTTCAAAAGTTGTCTTCAATTTTTAATTGTTATGACCGCATTGTTTTTTTTTAAATTAAATTATTCAACCATTTCATCGCTTCCCCATTCAAGATCTCACAAGTTGCTATCCTACAAGAATGACAATAATTCATAAAGGCTTTGTAGTACCAATCCCTCACCTAACATGCGTGCTTATTTTAGCAAATGTCCAGTTCCTCTGAGAAATAAAAGGCTTTCATTTAGAGGTCTAAGGGGCTTGGCCAGTAGATGTTTTGAGAGCTGAGCAAACAGGGAGAGCACAAAAGATGGGAGGCCTTAGGATTCTTGGGAACGCAGATGACAGCGGAGTGTCTGAAACCACTGCTTTACATTAATCCCTCAGTCGCCATGGTGAGGCTGCCTTCATTCAAGTTCACAGAGTTTTGTTCTTTCCCCCCCCCCCCCTTCATTTCGTAGGCAGTATCACTTCAGGTTCCGTGTACCCAGAGCCCCGGAGCGACCCAGTGTCCTGTCTTCTTGCCGTGGGGTGGGGGGTCCCCCGCCCATTTCCTCAACCACTCTCCACCCCTCCACTGCTGCCCACTCCCAGCAGACGAGATCAACAGGTCGTTCGTGACACTGTAACCACCAAGACGAAGAGGCCCTCGCGGTGGCCTAACAGACCGTCAGGACGAAGTGAGCGGTTAGCAATCGCCTGTTAGAGCCGACGCAGCACACGGGGAAGGGGTTTACGCCCGGGCCGGTAGCACGCACGCACCCAACCATTGCCGACGTTCAGGCAATATACTCCACAAGTCTTCGTTTAGAGCAGTGGCTTTTAACCTTTACTGCAGCCTTTTGCAACCCTTTGGATCTCAATCGTCAACATTTTTTATAATGGTAATAAACACATCGGGTTTGATGAAACAAAGTAGTTGTGCTTATGTGCCCGTGCTTCATTTGCATTTCGTTGATTTACCTTCGAAAAAAATCGGACCACGTCTCGCACCCGCAGTGGGTGCACGTACACACCAGGTTAAGAAGAACCACTGGTTTAAAGTGAACACTGACTTAAGGAGGGGTTGCAGGCAAAGTTCACGGACTGAAAATTATCAATGATGCACAAGCCCAGGAATGCAACCTGGGATGCTAGGGTTACGAAAACATCAACACGAAGAACTGTGTGACTGCTCTCAAGTAAAAATCTATGTACTGATTCGATTCAATGCCGATTGCACAAGGATAAAGCTTCAAATGAAGTATAACATTGTGTTCGTGTGTTTATTTATCTCAAAACGCTTCGACTGGCTCCCATGTGTATGTTGTACATACAATGATAAATACCAACAATAATAATTTACAACCGTTTACCAATCTATTGCTGGATGAAGGCCTCCCCCCCCCCCGCTCCGCATCAGCTGTGTTGGGGGTTTGTACCATACTTCACTGCACTAGTCAGTGGGTTCGTGAAAAAGAACAGTTCAGATGTCACAAGCCAATGAATGTTAGCCATGCCCAGGAATAGACCGGGAAAGATGCGTGCGATTTACATATTAATTTACCGATAAATCGCCACTCGCCTAACTCTTTAACTGCGGACTTGAAGCGATACAAACGACAAACATTTGAACACTACAAATATTATCCATAATAGAGACACCACTTTGGGGGATGTCAGCGGTTGATCTGTGAACAGACTTTCCCCATCACGGGAATAGATTCGCCCCACTTTCGCATTTTGAACTTCGACCTGTCGAATCCTCCTGAGGCAGCCGTGCACCGTGGAGGACCTCCCCGAGGACACAAACCGTGCCACATCATCATCCTCATCACGAGCCATGGTCTATCCACCGATGACCACATCATCGTCCTCACCACGTGCCCAATGGTGGATAAACGTACGAGCGTGGTGGCAGGACGCGAGAGGACGATCACGGGAAAGCTTCCATGGCTGGCTCGAGAGATGAGCTCTGCAAGCTGGCTGCTGATGAGAGCAGCATGGCGCATAAACCGCACGGTGAATTCACATTCTACTCTGCATTGCTGTGCGACATTGCTGGGAACACTTCATGATCGACTTGAGCGCTCGTTACTAGTTTACTTAAATGCCAGCCAAGTTGCCTTTTGCCAATTTAAACATTCATGCGCCCAGCAGAAGACATTAACTAACATATGTGTGTCTGCAAGTGTAAATACACTACAGAATAGATCCCCCCCCCGCATAGCCTACACGGACTGTTGGGGCACGTGCTGTTGGAAAGCGCCGATTAAGACGGACAGTGCAGGAGGTGGTGGTGTGGCCAGCACCAGGCCTAGCCACCTTTGTCTCTTCCAAGTACTCAGGTTTACACACCACACTACAGCTGGTACTCACACTTAATGCCAAGTCAACCTTGGGGAAGCCAAGCACAAGTTCTGATATCATTCACCACTTGTATTAGCCGTGGCTGGGATCAAACTCGGGTGATTGGATTTGTTGTGCGTTGACCACTATGCCAGCACTCCCCAAAGACAAAGATCCCCCATGAAGCCTTCAATGTTACTCCCGACATAGCACACACACACACGCACGCACACACACACGCACGCACGCACACACACACACGCACGCACACACACGCACACACACGCATACACACGTGCACACACACGCTCGCTCATAAATTTGATGCCTTGGTGATCACTTTACCACGTTACAATTCCTGCATAATGGATTCAATTCCTAGCCATGCATTTCAACGTTTATCTGAATATTGGTATGGACCTCCTCTAGGTGAACTGAGTCTAAAATTACGACTTAATTCAGTGTAATTGTATTTGAGTATGCAAGTGTTCAGCTAATGACATACTTAGATCAAGTAATGTACTCCTATCGTGGGACCTGTTCGCCTTTTGGCGTTCTCTGGTCTGACATTGGTGAGACTATGCCATAAGGAAAGCTGCTGTCTCTGATGTAGGCCATTCAGTTTCAAAGACAACACATATCTTATCAGAGCATGTTTGTTTGCATGTTCACCACAAGTACGTGTGGTTACTGCAGCCTTGGCTCCTTGAAAAAGGCACATAATTGGTGTTTATACATCTTAACACCTGTTTTATTGTCAGAAAGGGTAAAGCCTATTCTTATGTATCATACAATGTCCTCCTGTATATAGTTATTTGAATAGGTGTTGTTTCAGTGACCTTGGACAGGTTCGTTATTTAATAAATTAAATGTTGTGGTCACCGTGACGTTTGCTTTCTGTCACGTTGCGTGCCAGTCGGTAAATAGAGACATCATGCATTGCCTGGACGCTACAGATGACAGGATTCACGGTTTAAAAAAAAAAGACAATGGGTCACAGGGTATTTCTCAAGACACCTAGGACGCTCTTTTCTTTATGGCACTATCGTGCTCGTTGATTCCACGGTTGACACAACTCTCCAAGCAACTGCAGGTTTACAAGCGTAACTTTTTTTGCCTTTGCATTTTTCACCAACCGTATCCCCACACCGCCCCCGGGATTAATAGACAGAAGCATTCTTCCTCCCACGGTCAACCTTTCATAACCGCCAGGCCGTGTTCCGCGTGGATGAGAGCTCGCTGGCATTGCTCGAGAGCCGAGTGACTCACTCTGCATCTCTCGGCTGGATACATAAATGAAAAGGTAGGCTCTAGGGTGGGCAATACTCCAATTTTAAGTAGACAATCCCGGTGTAGGTTTTGTTTAGTTTTTGTTTATGGTGTCACCGTCTACCAGCATCAGACCATTAACCCATGAACATGAGAATGTGGTTTCATCTTAGATGGCTTGACGGAGTTCAATAGCGTGAGTCCACTACTCTGACGAGTGCCAGTCAGGACGACTTCCTCAAAAGGGTCCCTGACCGGCACTATCTTCTTCTTCTCAAATTGCACAACTCATCTTTTGTGTATTTGCAGCAAAAGCTGCATAATATCAACATGCAAACACCCCGCCAAAAGCACTGGACACAAAGCGCACGGAGACCCCCTCGATATTTACCAACAATTCTCCTGTGTAGCGCTCGCCTGCATGCAGCCACTGCACCCGAAGGCGTCTTTGTAAGTCACAGAGGCCGTCGACGTGTCCACTCTCTTGACAGCAGAGAGCATCCAGGTCGGATTTAAACTCCTCTCGTGTATACGGTTACATCCACTCAAACAAATTGTGTGTGTGCGCGCAATTCTAAACTCACGTGGACTGTATGGGAAACTTCGTCGTTATATAACGTGAGAAAATGCGTGGGTAAAAAAAATACTAAAAAACTGCATTCGTAAAGATAAGCAGCCAATTGTATTTTGTGCGCTAGATATTACGCAGTTTCATGGCAGCTTTGCTTTGTTTGAAGATTGGTGGAAGCACTTGTTCACTGTATTCTCAGAGTGCAAGTGCTCTCGTGTCAAGCCCGTGAACTGTTTCTTGTGTTCAGTTTGTTGTCCTTCCCCCACACCTCCGATTAGCACGATTGGGTACATACATGCATAAATACGTACTGCACACAAGTAAACGCGCGTACGCAACATGTATATCACCAAGGCCAGCCGTAAAAATCTCTCCATTGAGGTGCAGCGGTGGTGCAGTTGTTCCACGCTGTGCTATGAACCTGGCTGACCGAGTTCTATTCCCATCCACGGCTAACACCAGTGGCGAGTGATATTGGAAATGGTCCTGGGGACCCCTTTCACCTCAGAGCCCCGTGAAGTACGGTTAACAGATGCAGCGTGGGGAGGCTTTCATCCAGCAGTGGACTCATAAATGGCTGTGAAATTTAAATAATCCTCTCCATTATCGATGAGCAAATGCTGTCATTTGCACGGATTCAGCCGAACAACAATGGCACGAACCCGACCCACGTTTCTGCGTACGTCTATGGCTGTGTTTTGTTCTCCCCTACGGCCGGTGTGGCCCGGTGCGAGGCCTGAACGCGAGGCAGGGCCGCCTGGTGTGGCCTCGAATCCTTGGCTTCATTGTTTCCCTTTGTGCTTCTGCTCATCCCAGCCGAATGCATCCTTGGCCACACGTCGGCGTCTGCCAGTGAAATGTAAAGCTCAGATTGTGGTCTCCGGCTCCTCCGTGCACTCGCCCTCGACGTGCTATTTAAAGATGGCGTTTCGGTTTTTGTTTCCCCATTCACCGCTTAATTGCGCTCCGAGTAAACGGAACGTGAAGTGTCGCGCGCGCGCGTTTCGGGCCAATGGCACGCTGCTGCCGCTGCCTCACAGGTGTACAGTTCATGGTCAGATAAAAATGCAGCTGCAAAGTTAAAAAGCAATCAGACAGTAAATAACAAAAATTAAAATTGCCAACAGTGTAGGTAATTAACGTGGTAAAAAAAACTCATGATCGTTGCCATGCCGACCTTTTGTGGAGGGCATAATGTGCTATTGAAAACATGTTTCAATTATGTAAGATTAGTCAAATAAAGAGAACCATTTCAAGTGCAACAGAAGCAAGGCTACAATTTTAAAAAATTGCCACAGCATGCGGTCGGCCCATGCCCTGAATGATAATTACAAGAGGCGCAGACCGGGGGGACGGAAAGACGCGCTTTGTATTTTTCAGTGGCACTCACGGCACAAGGCGGAGAGTGCGTGCGGGCTATGGTGAAGTATCAGCTATCGTTTAATTTAACGCGATGGAAAAAGGATTAACCCCAAACGGGAAGTACTGTTTTTGCTGGCTGCTCAGAAAAGGCAATTGGTGACCCCCAGTGACCTTACGCAAGCGCTGCCATTTAAGCCTCCATTATCACAGTGGAAAAAGGCAGCCAACTTTAGAATTTACAATAGCTGTTAACCCCTTTCAGAGTATTTCGAAAGTGTACATCAATGTAGTTTATTTATCGAGGGGAAGGGGGACCCTTACACTGCGCGTCAATTGTTACGCATCTGTCCGTGTGTGTGTTTATAATGCGGGTCGTGAAGGTGCAGGGGTTAGTATACTACGCTACAAGGAAGGATACCGACACACAACCCTGAACCTGCCACACCTCCCCTCGGGTTCACTCAGCCAAAGAAGAGTTCCCGCTACGAGTATATCAATCATTAATAAGGGCATTATTAATCGGCCGATTATTATACATTGGTATATGCTTCACAATAATAAAAGCTGAGCGACTTGCCAACACCTGACGATGCTGGATGTAACAACCTAGCGAAACGTCGTCCGTACAAATGTCTACATTTCGATTGCTCTCCGACATTCCGGGTCGCCAAAAACACCCAAATCAATTGGCACATTTGCCCACGTGACAAATTTATTTGATTGGCTCTGTTGGGTGGTGGAGGGTCATAGTTCAATACACTGACAGTATACCTCCACGACTAAGATAAATGTATTATGAATCACAATAATGGTCTTCAAATCTTACGTATATGATTATGCTTGTTTACTTGATAAATTATCATATTTACAATTTTTCACGAGTGATGTTTTTTTATAATCCGTAATAATAATAATAAAAACTCAATATGAATGCAAAAATTATTATCAGTTTTAGCATCCACACGTGTTTGCTTTCTATTGATGCCAACTTTAGTACTATTTCTTTGCAGAAGAACGAGAATCTCTCAATATTTTGGGGATATGCGCGCAGTGGCGGCACGCGCCGAGGCAGGCGAAAAGCATCCACAGGTACTGAGTCGTGACACAGCCTCGGAGCGCACACAAGCCGAATCTGTGAGTGGCGCCAGCAGCATTACCCGTGCGACATGTACAATCACGGACATTTGGGAGAATGGCAGAAAAGGCACCTTTACATTTGTGAGAGTGCAGTGCTCATGCCGGAGGTTCAGAGCCAGACGGAGGCACCTTTGACATTCTTAGGGTTCGTTGTCAATGCCCGTGGCGCAGGGAGCCCATTTCAAGAAGGGTGTAAAATCAAAATCTGAATATGTATTTGTATTTGTATTGGAGGAATCCGATGAGCTATAAAGCTCTTTTTCAGAAGATGTCCAGGGAGGGGCGGGTTAGAAAGTAACAACAGACAATGCGGAAGCGCGACAAGAGTGAAAAGTACAGGAGAGGAAAACAAATCACGAGAAAAAACAACGGATATGGTGACTGAAACATGCACAAGGCACGAAGCACGCATTTAACAACAATGTGTGTATGTTGAACTTCCTTTGCACCGTACTTAGCCAACTGTGATAATCGCAGAATATCATGTGTATGCATACCAAGGACAAAGATCCCCTGTATAGCCTTCAAGAGACTGTTGCGGCAAGTGCTGTTAGTGAAGGCCGGCACGGCACACGAGGGGGTGATGTGGCAAAACACCACACCCTTTGTCTCCGCGGTGGCAATGTTCACACTTCGCACCGGGTACTCATTTGAGGCTGAGTCGACCTAGGGGAGGCCCAGGACCGGTTCAGATAATCGTCACTGATGTTGATCGCAAGTTGCAATCGATCTTGTGTTGCTGGGTTCGTATCGCAGAGCGATAGCCGTATATATGGGTTATGCATATATATCCATGAATACAGACAAATGTGCACGATACACATTTATACAGCGGTGGAAACGAATATTGCTTCGTCGACGTGAAGAAATGCGCGATTGTGTGAAGCGGAAAAAATCCTTTGATGTGCGGGAGACATCGTTGGAAGATACGGATGCACAGATCAGGGGACCGACGCTCGTAATCTGACGCTGCCGAGATTCTGGACGCGAGTCGGGCAGGTGGCCCCGACTCGGCATGGTCCTCTGGCAGACAGCCTTCGGTCGATAACCACCGTAAATATATGGCTCATCTGGCACGCAGTGAAGCGGCGACCTGCAAGAGCGTGAAGGAGTGCCATCTAGTGTTGTGTAACATAGCCCTATTGTAGCGACTTAAGGGAGTAGCTCTGTGGTGTCATCTTCTGGGGGCTATTCCCAGAAAATAGTGTGATCATCTGCTGCCTCTGGAGATCCTGGAGATTTTTTTCTCAAACTGAAAACATGCCTCTGATAGAATAAATGGGATATTATTTGTGAAAATTATAACTGATAACTGCAAGTTATACCAGTGAATGGACGATTTGTTTAACCACATTTATAAAACAAATGTCTTTGTGAAATTGAGTTTGTGGCTTCAGAACAGTCAGGAATATAATTGATATTGACCAATATTCAAATCTATTTTTGCGATTAAATAATTCTCTCCTTCACCATTCTTAACGTACATTTTTCAGATTTGTTTTTGCAATGATGTATATTTGCTACATTCACTGAAATCCCAATGCAGAGGATTCCTTTATACATCACAATTGCCACACCTATGAAGCCCGGCACGGCGCATGAGGGTGGGTGCTACCACTACGCCCGGCCGCCTTTGTCTCCCTGGGGGCGATGTTGGCACACAACTGGTACTCATTTAAGGCTGAACTGACCTAGGGGCAGGCCCCGGAGCAGTTCAGATAATCGTCACCAATGTTAGCCATGACCGAGAATCGAACTCGGGTTATCAGATTCGTAGCGCAGCGCGCTAACCACTACATTGCCACTCCCCGCCTCACACCGCAACTGGCATCTTTTTAAATACAGGAGCCACTTAATTTCCATATCTCACTGTTAAGTCTAAATGACTGATAATTATTTTTTTCACCGTTAATTTTTACATTTAATTTCAGTAATTTCCCCCCCCCCTAATTTAAAGATTGTTTAAATGTATTATAGTATATATATTCAGCTCATTACGTTAACAGCGGTGATTGGTCACCCTCGCGGATGATCGTGTTGCCCGGTAGCCACCCTCTCTTCACCTTGCTGCCTGTCGCACGATCCTCAAGGAATCTCCTCCATCAACAAATCCCCTCGTGAAGTCATCTTAGGCTCTTGGACCTCTCTCCGTCCCGCATTTGTCGCTTGTCTACCAACCCCGGTAGCGGGCATGTGTTTGTGTGCCAGAGCATCTGAATGTACTCAAATTAATTATACAACTCATATTGCTAAGAAACCACCGTATCCAGACCTGAATATGATAATCATCACCTTTCTCTAACCTGCCACTTTGAGGGACTGTGTAGTGTAATCTTGCTGTGGTCTGTGACTGTTTTTGCTTTTGCTGCCCGACTTGCTTACCACTTTCTCTATTTTGCACTGCTGTCGTTACATGTTTGTTTGTTTTCCGCTGTAACTTTCTGACCCGCCCCGACTTGACATTTGCGGGAAAAGAGCTTGATAGCTCATCGGATCCCGCCAGTCTAAATAAAGATTCTGATTAATTTCTCAGCAAATACTTAAAAGATTATCCTCTGAAACCACTCTTGCCATACGACACTGAGTGGACGTAGCAATCCCAATTCACAGCTGGTCATTCCACCACACCTCCTCTCCGTTGGGTCTCTGGCTCAGCAGAGCCTCTGACAGCTCTGACCCCTCTCAACCCTGCTCACGCTGCAAGGGGTTTCATGGTTGTGCTCCACCGTTGTGTTTAGTTGGCGAGACATTGCGACGTCTAACTCCAAGCGCTGGGAGCTTCTTCAGGAACCAAATTCGAGACCTGAATTCCTGAAGAGCGTGTGGAACGAAACACACGTCGGATATCATGCCAAATAATGTGCAGTACAGTGTTCCCTCGTTATTCACGAACTTGCTATTCGCAATTTTGTCTTTCCGCGAATTGCAACTGAAACTGTGCATGACTGCATCGAGAGGGAGGGAGAAAGAAAGCCGTGCGATAGAGTTATGAGAGAGAAAGTGATGGGAGAAAGTGATAGAATAAAGAAATGAGAGAGAGATAACTTCTCGACGCTTTAGAAGCATCCGCAGATGTCGCGCTGTACGATATTGGTACATATCGCTACATATCGTTCACGAATAACACGAACACACGTGGGAGAGTCGCTCGATCATTCTTGGCCAGCATACAACACCACGGGATGTCTTTGCAAACCCCTTTCTAACGTTCTATAAAATCAAACCGGTAATCCGTGTTTGTATAATTTCATCGCTCCTTTTCTAATTCACAAGAACACTCAAGGTTCCTTATTCAGTCCTGTGTTTTGTCAATTTACATTATCGAGAGGAAATAATATAATTATAATTGGACAGGAAATAATGATGTGGAATGTTTATCAATTCATTTTTTTCATCCCTTGCTTGTACTATACAGAATTAAAAACATACGTTCATATCCAGATGTATAGTAAATACCCAAGGACGCGTATTAGATGTATTCTGCTCTCATTGTCAAAGCTACATTCAAGTTATTTCCAATGTATAATGGACTTTTGACTGTTTGTAAAGGTGCTCTCTATATTATTAATTAGAAAATCCTACATTCTATGTTGTATCTATGTGGGTTCATATCCCTGGAGCCATAAGAGGCATCACTAGAAATGACGTACAGGCGGCAGCACACAACTCAAGGTCATGGCTCACAGAATAACACATTCCTATCAGATTCGTTTTAAGAAATGAAAATTTACACCGTATTGCAGAGCATTAGGCTTTAACGAACAAAAGTGATGCTGCGGCAGTTGCTGGGAACAGGGGCGTCATCAAATATGATTCTGAGAGCACGCAGCCACCGCATCCGGGCTGTGTGAATGCTGTGTATTATCCACATGGACAGAAGGCAGTGTTCAATTCAAAGTCAGGTTCCACAAAGCAAATATTGAGCTTGAGGCTGGGAACCACAAGGCCAAGCCCAGGCTGAGGCCAGGCGCCTTTTAGGTAGGGGCCAGTGTCCAGGCCAGTAAAGGTCAGGGTCCTCTAGCCTGAGGGCATTGTCAAGGCCAGTCAAGGCCGGAGCCTCTAAGATGAGGCCAGTGTTGAGGCCACCAGTGTTAAGGCCAATATCAAGGCCAGTGTAAAAAGCCTGTGCGAAAAGCCTGTATCAAGTCCTGTGTCAAGGCCAGAGCCTCTATAGAGGCCAGTGTTAAGGTCAATGTCAAGGCCTGTCAAGGTCAGAGTCTCTATACGGAGGCAAGTGTTAAGGCCAGCGTCAAGGCCAGCGTCAAGGCCAGCGTCAAGGCCGGCATCTCTAGGCAGAGGCAGTATCAAGGCTGGGGACTCTAAGCTAATTTTTTACAGAGGCCACACCCACAAGGCCAAGAGCTGAGAGAGAAGGTCCTCGAGCTGGCCTCCAGGCCGAGGGTTGCTATCAAGGCCGAGGGCAAGACCTGAGTATTTTAAATGAAATTGCTCACAATATTTAATACATGATCATCATTAAATTACATCTACTATCAGATTAAATAAAGATGTTTGTAAATTGTGGTGTTTACTAAATATTTACTACATTGTGAACATTTTGTAATGGTCCTTCTATGGAATTACTGGTTGCTGCTATTGAAATGTGGAAACGTATACACTGGTTCAGGATTGCTATATAATTGTTAAGATATTAACAACCGAGCATGAATTGTAGAAAAGCCAGTAATCAATCGTCTTGCAGGTGGGATTGGTGGGTGATGTTAGGGATAGAACCATCAAATACAGAGGTCCAAATTTTTAGACCAAAAAAGGTGGTGCTTAAAGGAGCAGTTAAAGACATATCTCGTGAAATGTTTGTGAATGTGTGGAGTGTTCTCCCCTTGTATAAGCAGGTTTTGTCTGAGCTAAATTTCTTCCACTCACAAAATATATAAAAAAAACTGAAGAGACCAACAATCATATAATACAAGAATATGTTGTGATACTCAGTGGAGCTCTTATAGATAAACAAATAATAATTATACTTCCGCACAGGTCTTTACATTTATGCTGCACACCTCTCCTCGATTTGTTTTCAGTTTGTACCGCGTGTTGTTCGGCATGATGTCCGACGTTTCGGTCCACGCACCGTGTACATCTTCGGCGGAATTAATTTCAGTTTAATCACGCCAAACAGCACGCGATACAACCCGATACCAGTATTCCGAGAAGTAAATAAATATTACCATTATGGATCGTAAGCCACAACTCGCGGGCGTGCCATTGACAGCCGAGCACGCAAGTGCGGCACAGTCAGAAAGCAGAAGAGACCGATCTTACGGGAAGTTGTGGACGGAAGAAAATATTCACCATTTTTTTAAAAGGGGAAATGAACGATGTAGCACAAATTGGATCACCACCAGCCTAACCACAAGCTTTCCCCAATAACCGGCTGGGCCTCATACTGATTGCATTGTGACCTTGGTGTCTAGCAGAGCACCGAAGGGGCTCGCGGGATAACAATGCGAGCGGTGGGCTCGGGCCGAAAGATTAGGACCCCCGTCGCATCACAGCGGTGGGGGTGCAGATCCCCCCGCCAACGCACCCCCCCACCGCCCCGTGTCTGCAGCCCTCACTCGTCCACCCACCACCGAGGGATTAGCCATTTTATAATTATAACACATTGCCGCCAAAACCCGTTATTAAACACCACACTGTTTATTTGAGATTAGGGGGAAATACGTGTAAGGGAGATTAGATGTTTGAGTCTTATTTTATGCTTTTAAATCATTATTTCCAGTAAAAAAAAAACGTAAAAATTAAATACTTTTGTTAGTATTACTATTACTATTCACCATGTTGTCACTTCTGTAACATTTTGGGTCCCCCATGAAAAACAGACGAGATTACATTTTTTTGTCCTGATATTTGATTAAATGTTCCCAGCCGCCATCTCTCAGATGTATCCTATTGATGGGCATGGCTTCGAATAAAAACCATTGTCATCAGGAGTACATCACATCTACTAATTACATTCCATCGGTAAAGCGTGCATGTTCTGAGCACACCGTTAATTTCTAAAGCTAGCATTAAAACACCACCTTGGGATCCTGGAATTTTTTTTTTACAAAGATTATTCACTCTGTATTCCTCACCCCTCTGCCCCATCCACAGCTTTACATGCAATATATTTGTGGGGTTTAAACTACATAATGAGATGTAAACATATATCCTTACTTTCAACTTATTATTTTTCCAATTCAAGGTGCTCTTTCTTTCTCGCCGTGACCTAGACTCAGGCCTCGTCTTCTTTGTGTGCATCACGAGGCTTTGGTTATGAGGCCCTCGGTGAGAAGTGTTTTTGCTCGATGTTATGTAATCCATTTATTTTCCCAATGTAAGGCGAAATGTGCTCAAGAGCTATTTCCCCGCTGCTTTATTGCATATGATGCGTTCTATTATGTGCTTTATTTTTCAGAATGTATGTTCTATACAGATAACGGTGTAAGGCCCCTCGACTGAATAAAAGTTCAAACTTCCACCCTTGGGCAATGGCCGATATACGAGACTGGTGAAACATGAGAGTTGAGATCAACTCATCGCAAAACCATGAAGGCTGGAGGCCTTTATAGTCAGGCTAGAGGCCTTCATCCATCAGTAGATAGATCAGGGCTGATGATGTCGATTATATATTGTACAGTACATTATTACTCATCACTAACTTTCCTTCAATTCACAATCAGTGAAATCATCGACAGGCCACAGCGTGCAGAGCATCACGCTGTGCCAGGGAATGGCTTGGACAAAGACACCACGGGACTATTTCTAGTCCCACTGTCAGAAGTCTTGGTCTCCCAACTGCAGGAGCCGTGTTCCTCCATGCCCTGCAGACACAGTGCTTTCCACATCATCTGTTTACGGTTGAAACATGGTAGCCCTCAGAGATGGGATAAAACAAGTGTTGGGAGAAACTAATTGTTGATGCTTCAGTGACTAGGGCATGAGGCTTTAATCGTGGCCTGTTGTTGGTATTCGTTTGGGCGGTGACACAGCCCGGCGGTGACGGTTTTCGCCGCTTTTTGCGAAAGTTGCGGTTCAAAACCAGCGGCTGCCCTGGTTATGACTGTGGTTGTAATGACAATCGCAGTGGACGTTCACGATCCCGTGACATCACTCGCAAGAGTATCTGAATCAAAATATTTAATTATACTGGAGGAATACAATGAGCTATAAAGCTCTTATTCACAGATGTCCAGGTCATTGCGTGCCATTTCGCCATGGTCCATATCTGCTAAATAGAAAAATTACCCGCAAATTCATTAAGTGGGATTATTGTAGAGCAATCAGAGCTCACGACTGCGACAGCTTGGCAGGAGACTCAGGATTTCCTAGCGTAATAATAATTCAAGTCCAGCATCTCAGAGGTAGTGGCTTATTACTTTGTAATAGACAGTCATGAGTGGCCCAGCTTACTTGAACTACCCAGCAACACTTCACACCCAGCCACAATGGGAGTTTTAATTTAAAGCTTTAATTAACCTGGAATCCTTCGCCAGGGGAGTTTGTTTTCTATTCCCATACTCACGCAATTACAGACACCACAACTAGTTGGTGCCACCTGTCTGGATTTGACCTGCACAGATCAGAAATCGGCCTCTGTGATTCGGGGCGGCAGGGATTGACGTGCACCGAGACCTAGTGACCACTGGTATTGCCGCACTGAGCTTTATTAAAGTTTACTGCACAGTTTTGATCATAGAGCTTTAGGCTGACTGGGAAAATATGTCCGGTGTTGGTCTGTAGAAAAGGTGGGAAAACCTAAGCACAATTAGGGAGCAGCATCATGTGACAGGACAGGCAATCACGCGGAACGGGGGAGAATCGGTGTCAAAGGGCGTTACACCACCAGGTGAAACCCAAGCCACCTCTGACAAAGGCTGCCTACGCTCCACAACGCAGTCACCCGGAGAGGCCTCGTGTTAGGGTAGAACCCACGATCACCCACGGTTGGACATTTCAGCCTCCACTGTGCCAAGGGACTGCGCAACTTATAGTGCGGGTACGGGAAGCCTCTTGGAGTCTTAAAGATCGCTTCGTAGGTCAAGTGCCGCTGCTCGTAAGCACCCATTAAAGCCCGCAGGGCAGAAGAGAGGGCGGAATAGCCAACACCATGTCCACTTCTACGGGGGTTGATGTTTATCACGCTGCACCAGGTGCTCATATAAGAGATGACCTAGAGGACAGCTGGTGGTTCACATGTACCTTCAAATTACCATTGTGTTGTCTAGGATTGGAGCGTAAAACCCACGTGGCTGGGATCGTAGTGTGTGATGAGCTCACATTTACACTCGCTACCACTGCACACACACAGCGCACGTACGTAATACAACAAGTATGTGCACGCGGCCAGCGTGTCTGATAACAGAATCGTCATGGGTCAGGTGAGTAAGTTAACCAATAAAATGTTTACGTATTCCGAAAACATAAAGCAAGAGGTTTGGAATGCACAGATGCTAATACAATGGAACAAATCCGTTTGAGAATACGATTTTGGAGGAAACTGTTGATGGCAGAGGACGGCCACGGTTACGAGAGCGAGTGCCCTGCACTGTGCTGACTGTGATGTATGGCCATGTGCTAATGTTAGGATATCATTTGCATGCATCACCTCTGGCAATTATCTCCGGTGAAGTCTCGTTCATCAAGTGATCCAATTATTACAAAAAAATTAACTTCTGGGATCGTAAATGGAGGAGGGCCCACTCCAGTGGATTCATCACTCCCGATGTTCGATATTTATCCTGCATTCTGCGGCTGCCACGGACGAAGCACCATTCGGGCTGGGAGTTCAGGCGAAAAATAAAATTGCCCTGCGTTGACGGGAACACAACGGTGGTCGCCGGATATCCATGTGCGCGCATACACACGCACCATACACGCACAATGGCGGCATCATGAAGACTCCAAGGCGCCGATGGATTTGCGATTGCTCTATAATTACAACGCGGAACTGGCCACGTGGCCCGGCGGTAGAGAGAGAATGGCTCGTGCCAAGAAGGTCGCGGATTCAAATCCTGGTTCGGAGTTTGACTCGGGAAGTCAGCAGTGGTTGACCTATGGACAGACTCACCCCCGCCATAGCAATGAGGAATTTCCATCACTGGCCCTGCAGAGCTATAAACGGGAGATGAGCGCTCACTTGAGTAGGCGATCACTTCGACTTTGAAAATACATTCACAATTTTGTGATTTAAAAAGCAAAAATGTCTTAATTCTAGAGACACATGGACATTACACTACATATTAGTTTACACAAAGCATTAAGCATCAAAATTAAAGACAAGTCACAGTGCAAATGCGGCCATGCAACCTGAAGCACGGACCATACAGTCAACCACTGTAGTCTGTGCCCCTTCAATAGAGGAGGAAAAGCAAAACTCCTCTCCTGAAGCCCTCTCAGGGCCAGCAGACCTCAACATTGACATCCAGCTCATGACCGTATTGCCATCATACGCAACAATAGAATACCATGGAGTTTGTGTCGGACTATCGCGGTTGTTCGCCAGTATTTGTGCCACGGGATCGTGTGACTCGGTGCGTGTCACACATCTTGACCAGCGCATTGTCTTTGACCAGTGGGTTCGATTCCCACTCTCGATCAAACCACATTCGTGTTGTCAACTCGATTTGCATAAGCTAACCCCCATTAATGCTCTGGTTTCCTGCTGCGTTAGCAGCGCACTGCCTAACACTGCGACGAAGCCATGTCCCACACTTTATGCCTCCTCGCTTTCACCGCCACGGCATAGCATCCACCAGCCAGTGGTATTTATGCACACAGGCAGAGATTCCCTGGTATAACCACACAGACTGTTGGCCGAGTGCTGCGAGCGGGTGGCTGTCAGGGCCGGCACAGCGCATTGCGGGAGCGGTCGTGGCGGAGCCGTGCTCGCTCGCTGGCGTCTCTCCACTGCTGACGTCACATGGCACTGAGCTTACACGCTAACCGATTAGCACGGTTGGGCTACGTACGGTGTGAAAGAAGCTCAACGTACACATGTACGTAAGTTGAGGGCGAGTGCACGACAAGATCGCCAGATGCCCACCACTGGGGTATTGCCAGGACTATCGCATTTCTTAAGAACTGATTTTTGCGTTTAGTTTGTTGTCCTTCACCCGCGCCTCCGATTAATTATCACGGTTGGCTACGTACGGCGCAAAAGCAGTTCAACGTACATACATACACACCACGATGCGCCAACCGCTATGCCAACAATCCCCACGATACATCTAACATGCGTCTTTAGCAAAACCCATACATTAGTAATTGGTAAGCAAATTCCTAATTAATCCATGCCTGTGTAATGTGCCCTTCCTTGACCCCCCCTCCTTCCCCCCGGCTATGGGGGCCCCTGTGGCCTCAGGTTTTTGCTGATGGCTGAAACGACCCCCACCTCGAATTCAACAGCCACCTCACAACCCACCATCCCTTTCAACGCATAATTGCTGATAGGCATCACGTGATCCTACAGCAATGGGAAAATGTAGCTTATTCAGTTATATCATGTTGTCACTCTACATGTAGTATGTCTTACGACCGTAGATTGCAAAGCCTCCTTAATATTCCTTAGAAACGGAGGGACACAGACGTATAAAAGGTTACTGAATGGGGAAATGCCATTAAGCCCATTGAGAACACTCTAACGTGGATCAAAAGCCAGATCCACGTGGTTCACTCTCCTCCCATTAAAGCTACACTGAATATAAAATGTAAATAGGGTGCACACCACCTCACCATCAATTGCTCTTTCCCCACTGAACCTCTGTGTCCTTCATCCCTGTGAAAGTAACGAATGTCTGTGCTCAACGCCCAGCGAGATGTGCAGAAAATCTCAGCATCATTTAAAATACTCAATGTTGAATGCTCTTTCTGGCCAAGAGATAAACAATGTCAGGTATTTATACACGGTACGCACATATTTATCTCTGAATGCAGCACAGTCCATTAGTACGATGAGAATCAGGTCAAGGGATGACAAAACCCCTTCAGGAACGGCTTCAATCAGCAGAGCCTCGCATTGTGTCAGGCAATGGCTGCATCTCCGATCGTCGCTCGGCGCGACGACGGAGCGAGGGAATGGCTCTGGAAGATGACTGCACACGGGACTACATCTGGAGTCGCTGCCACAGACCTCTCTTCCCCAACTGTGCTCCCTCATCAACTCGAACATAAGGTTCACAGCATACTATGGATTTAATGTACTTTATTTATACATTTAGGTTATCTTGACCAATTCCACTGATGCCCTCACATACACACACATCGTGATAATTTACTTCTTTCTGCAAGAACCTACAATGGTTGTACATTAGGCACAGCAACCTTCGAGACATGCTCTACCTCCACATTTTACACTTCCTGCTGATACCCGCAGTAAACATTCAGGAGCCCAGCCATTAACTTAGCTGTTTATGATCTAACACTTTATCATTATAACTGCGTAAAGTGGCAGCGGCCCAGCCAGGTTCAGGCCTGCGAGTCTGCATCATCTGCAAAATGGACCAGGCATGAATGAGCCCTCAGCGATCGCCAGGTATATTTTTAATACTTACCTGAAAAGCACTCGTTGAAAATAGACACATCTTAAAATTATATAATAAAGCATGGTTTCCACGAACAGCGACACCTTAGCCAGCGTTCTATTAATAGTGACTGAGTCAGTGCGCTTCTGTGCTGGGCAATTGAACTTGGATTGGTACTTGAAGCGTGCGACTCCTCAACAGACCCTGAAAATGTTACGAGGAGCAGCTGATTGTCCCAATCGCAACAGGCCGCAGCAGGGACATCCACCGCCACCGTTTGACTACACTCGCAGACGTAGTCACAAGTTAAACTGTTGACAATATACAGTATTGATTACCGTGCCTGCACAAACCCTAAGGATGGGCACGACATACAGAGATGCCCAGAATGCATTAAAACACTAATTCCACATGTTCCATTCAAATCAAAACTGATGAAAGCGTCAGTTGCTACCAATGTACCATAACTATCCTTAACGTGGCTTAAGATTATCTGCATCATTTCATAATAACTGCATGCGAATCGCCATCTTTTTTTATTTCAAAATATAGTTGTAGAAATGAACTTGACACAATTGCAAGTTTTACATTTTCAATTCCGTTTCGTGACCACGCAGCCCATCATCCCTCCTGGGTGGATGCAATGTATGGCACTATCTGTGCAAGACGCTACGATGGGTGCAGTGGTAGTGCAGCGGTTAGCGCGTTGTGCAACAAACTCGTTAAACCGAGTTTGATGCCCGCTCACGTATGTATGTATGTATGTCGAATTTATGCCACACCGCACGTAGCCAACCGTGCTAATCATGGCCAACAACACCAGGAACGATTATCTGAACCGGTCCTGGGCCTCCCTTAGGACGACTCAGCCTCAAATGAGTACCTAGTGCGGTGTGTAAACATCACCACTGGGGAGACAAAAGTGGCTGGCAGGACGTGGTATTGGCCACCCAACAACCCCCTTGTTTTTTATGGTGCTGGCCTTCATAGGTGCTACTCGCTCATGGCACTTGCCCCAAAAGGTCTGTGACGGCTATACGGGGATCTTTGTATTTTCCGTCACGAGAGGCCTCTGGAGAGCGAACGCGTGAACCCCATGCCTGGCTCCTGGCCACCGGTGGTGACGAGCACTGGCCAGCGCTCGCGCGCGCGCGCGCACGCAACCCTCTTTGACTTGACTTTGACCTCACAATCAAATCAGCAACCACATTGATCTTCATCTTGGGGTTTTTATGGCGCGCTATTAATTTCCCATCTGCAAAGCAAATATCTGCTGCTTAAGAGTCGAGCGACTTCATCATTATCCATTAGGCCCACAGCATGGTCATAGATCACGGCAAACATGGGTCGAGTTTGGCAACGTCCGTCTTTAAAATCATTGAAAAACAGAGCAGCCGTCATACAACTTTGCACAATGAACTTGCTGGAAGGCTCTTGAGAAATACGCCGTGAATACTTTTGTGCTCTTACACAAAAAAACACAGCTTTAGCTATCATGTAGCATTCCACAACGCATTTGTCCAAAAGATTACAATTTACTAACAGATTGCAATGAACATGCCTGGAGACAAATACCTTTGTACTTTGTCCGACTGTGTGAGCAGAGAGGTGAGATGCCACGGAGGCGAGATGTTAAATCCCTCGCCCGGTATACAGAAGCACGTGGGTTAGATCCGAACCCTGACGCTTCTATATTTGGAGTTTGCACGTCCTCACTGTGGTCGTGTGGATTTTTCTCCGGGTCCTCCGGTTTTCCCCTCCACATTTAAAAACATGCACTTAATAATATTTGGTTGTATTCTTTGGTTCTTTCGGTAAACTCACGTAGGTATAGAAAATAAAATAAATTAAATTAAATCACGACGTTTTGGGCGCAACACAAGTCTAGATAGTATTTGGCTGCTATACATTTCCACGTGATAAGCCATTAAGTTGAGCTATGATTTGTGATAGCTAGGTCGCTTTCATGAAAAAGAACTCCTTCGCTCAGTGGGCCTTGCCTGGTGAAATAAAACATATATCGATTCTTTCCCCACCCACCTCTCGTTGGCCCTGGTCAAGCAACAGCGGTAGTGCCAAGAGAAAGTTTCTCCGCGATCCTTCACCTCCTTTGCCGAGCGAAAATGATCGCCATCGTTAGGTCCGACGGCGAGACAGCGTGCGTGCGCTGGGCGATGCTCAGGCAAGTAAACTCAAGGGGTAAATCCCGCGTTGTAAAAATGTGTTCCTTGTCGTTTCAAATCATGTACGGGCTGGGGAAGAGGTGTTTAATGAAAATATGCACGTGCTTTAATATTTGTTGATATTCAGTGGAACTTGACACGTATAACCCCGATGGAATTTGAAGATTCAGTGAGCTTTTTCTTGGTGAAATAAAGCAGCAATTATCAGGTGAGAGATTACAGTACGCTGAATGTCATTGGAACTAATGGCAATAATAATGACTTGTGGATTACGTGAGGAGATCCTCAACGGAGTACCATGGGTGTTTTTCATAAAGACCCAACTTTGGAAGATTGATTATTTTACTCACTGGTTTTACCGCATTTTGGAGGAGACTAAGAGTCCCTGGAGAAGACTCAGGTGTACAAGGTGATAGCGATCCAACGCCACAGAGGCAGAGGTCAGACACCTACTTGCTCTACCGTCCTGTGGATGCACCGCCGCATGCACATCACGATCTCCGAGACGCCCGTCATGTGCAACTTCTACACAGGCGTGTCACCGATGTGAATACATGAATTAGCTCAACCCTATTTACTGAACTTACCAAATTTAATTAATCGGACACTAATGCCCCCCTTAACACCGTAACCTTCACCGTTTACAGTTTCGTTTTAAATTTGTTCGTTGTTGTAACTTTCTGAGCCGCCCCTACTGGACATCTGTGAAAAAGAGCTTCATAGCTCTTCGGATTTCTCCAGTATAAAAACAGATTCTGATTACGGTTTCTAAAAACAAAAACAAGTATACAGATTTTAAGAAAATTATAACGATTCAAATGATTAATATTTAGAATGGTTGACGCTGCATGAGCCCAAACACGTTGCATATTTAAAATGGCCGGTGGCAGCATCAGAACCTGGGGATAACGCAGAAGATGTTCACATAATCGTTATGGCAACATGGGTAGCTTGCATATTTATTTACATTTAAGGGACTCCGATGTCTAATGATGCAAAGAGTACTTTATCCACTTTACATGAAAAATGCCTTTTGTTACCATTATTAAGGTTCTGTGAGAGTGAAATCGTAAGGTCCTTTAGTGCTATTCAGCAGAAAGCTGCTCTTCGTTGCTGATAACCCATCCACTCTGTGCCCCTATTGTGCTCCTTATGGAGCTACAATGAATATTTAAATTATTCAAATAATCAAAAAAATGGTTTGCATTAATGTCCCACATTACACACGCGTGGGTTTAGGGCACATTTATCTGGCCAGACACAGGACACGGCGTCCGAGTCAATCGGGAGGTCGGGAGTTCACAGCCTGGCTCAAGATTTACCCATCCCTTGACGGTGGATATAATAAATAAATACAACATAATATTAAAAATAAACACACGTACAAAAATGCAACGAAAATAAACGTACAAAAAATAATATTGGGACAATAATGGCTGTTATGAAGATACCAGATCCTGACAGAGGAATTCGACATTTCTATCACTTAGGCCCAGGGATGTTCAATGCTCGCCAACATAGAGACACTTCTTTACAATATATATAGCACACTGGACATTTATGCAAAAAGGGTTGTTTTAGCAGTCAAGTTGAAAAGGAATATGTTGAAAGGATGTTGAATAAGCACGTGCACAACATGGTAAAATAAAACATTTATTCATAAGTAAATATATAAGCATATATGTGAATATTTCGATATTTTAGCCAATTACTTATCAACTATAAAAATACGATAAAATCAGTAATATTTTGTGGACCTTTTCATTATAATAATACACATGGGTGAGAGACGTGGGTGAGAGACGTGGGTGAGAGGCGTGGGTGAGAGAGACGTGGGTGAGAGACGTGGGTGTGAGACGTGGGTGTGAGACGTGGGTGAGAGACGTGGGTGAGAGAGACGTGGGTGAGAGACGTGGGTGAGAGACGTGGGTGAGAGACGTGGGTGAGAGACGTGGGTGAGAGACGTGGGTGAGAGACGTGGGTGAGAGACGTGGGTGTGAGACGTGGGTGTGAGACGTGGGTGAGAGACGTGGGTGAGAGAGACGTGGGAAAGAGACGTGGGTGAGAGAGACGTGGGTGAGAGAGACGTGGGTGAGAGACGTGGGTGAGAGAGACGTGGGTGAGAGACGTGGGTGAGAGACGTGGGTGTGAGACGTGGGTGTGAGAGATGTGGGTGTGAGACGTGGGTGTGAGACGTGGGTGTGAGACGTGGGTGTGAGACGTGGGTGAGAGACGTGGGAGAGAGACGTGGGTGAGAGACGTGGGTGAGAGACGTGGGTGAGAGACGTGGGTGAGAGACGTGGGTGAGAGAGACGTGGGTGTGAGACGTGGGTGAGAGACGTGGGTGAGAGACGTGGGTGAGAGAGACGTGGGTGAGAGACGTGGGTGAGAGACGTGGGTGAGTGACGTGGATGAGAGACGTGGGAGAGAGACGTGGGTGAGAGACGTGGGTGAGAGAGACGTGGGTGAGAGACGTGGGTGAGAGAGACGTGGGTGAGAGACGTGGGTGAGAGACGTGGGTGAGAGACGTGGGAGAGAGACGTGGGTGAGAGAAACGTGGGTGAGAGACGTGGGTGAGAGAGACGTGGGTGAGAGACGTGGGTGAGAGAGACGTGGGTGAGAGACGTGGGTGAGAGAGACGTGGGTGAGAGACGTGGGTGAGAGACGTGGGTGAGAGACGTGGGTGAGAGACGTGGGAGAGAGACGTGGGTGAGAGACGTGGGTGAGAGACGTGGGTGAGAGAAACGTGGGTGAGAGACGTGGGTGAGAGAGACGTGGGTGAGAGAGACGTGGGTGAGAGAGACGTGGGAGAGAGACGTGGGAGAGAGACGTGGGAGAGAGACGTGGGTGAGAGACGTGGGTGAGAGAGACGTGGGAGAGAGACGTGGGAGAGAGACGTGGGTGAGAGAGACGTGGGTGAGAGACGTGGGAGAGAGACGTGGGAGAGAGACATGGGTGAGAGACGTGACCGTGCTGTCGGGCCGCGCTAACCACTCCAGGACAGAGGGGCAGCGTAATGGAAACAGAACATTGCAGTCAAGGAGGAAAACCATGTTGTCCACCTATTTTCATCAAATGACTGCAATTTAGCAATCTTTACGCCACTTGCTGATGGAAACTGCCTCTTTGCCAACACGTGGACTCCACTCCGAGTGTCAGACTGCCCGCACACGCGAGCGGCCATTGCTCGCCCCTCACCTCCGCTGGCGCTGCTGAGCCTGTGGTCATGATGTGCCTTTCAAATCGTCGTTTATATTCTATTTGGTTTCACTTGTTGAATGTTTTATTCAGTTTTATTCGTAAAGGGTTTTGTGAAAGAGTTGGGTTATTTTTACATAAAGCGCCATGAGGACTTGTGTGCACGGCGCTGTCTAAATTAAAGTTTTAGTTAAGCTTGTGGTGGTGAGATGTTAGTTACCTGACATGATATGCAGTGGGTCGTGGGTTCGATCCCGACCCTGACGCCTGTACATTTGGAGTTTGCGTGTCTCTCTCCCTGTGGTTGTGTGGATTTTTCTTTGGTTCATCCGGTTTTTCCCTCCACATTTAGAAACATATGTTAGAGTATTTAGCTGCTGCACATTTCCACGTGATAAGCCACTTCGTTGGGCTATCATTTGTGATAGCCAGGTCGCTTCTGAAAAAGAGCTGTATAGCAGCTCAGTGGGTCTTACCTGGTAAAATAAAATAGAAAATTGTTTAGTATAGAATCTCGGATTCGTCTCCACCGCACAGCCACAGCCGCTCTGCTGCTTGGCGGTGCTCCTCTGCTGGTTCCCATTTTACCAAACCCACAGGCACAATGGGGCCTGAGTAAACCCTGACGGGGACATGGACTCGTGCACGTTTGAATCAAATTGCCGATGCGCATTATGAATCTCTTGTTTGTTTACAGTGGCTAAAATGAAGCGTGTGCTGTTATACCGCAGGCAAAGACACACACAAGCACGTGCACGCTTTAATTACAAGTGGTGTGTAAGTATTGTGCAAATATACATTTTGTAGGCACTTGCACTAGAACCACACGCTGCCAATAAACTCGAGGAGTCTACACGATTCTGTAATAACAGCACAGGCTGTGTGTAACTGCAAGTCTATTATGAATCTATCCTGTTGTGCCTTTGACAAATTTCAAAGCTCGTATTTTTGAGGGCACATTATTGCAAACAAATAGGACCACAGGGGCCAAAGCCAAGGAACACTAGGCTTACCTTTTATCACTCCATAATAGAAAATAAGATATTTTTTTTCCTCATCCAAAAAAGAATCGTGCTATAACTAAATGGAAGGGCAGCAACGTGCCAAGGACACCAACAACAAGCGGCGTGCGCACTGCCTCTCAAGCGATGCTTAGAAAGCTTCAACGCGAAGACGCTTCGGAGCATGCGGTCGGTTGACAACAAAAAAGTGGTGCTGAGTGTTCACACAATTATTCCTATTATTCACCACGGTGAAGGTTGGGTACAAAACAGCGAATCCATATCGTGACTTTCAAACGGATGTCATGCAATTGGCGTGGCGTTGTGGATAATGTTGACGGGTCTTTCCAAAATTACAAATCTGCCTCTTCATAGGTGAGACTTTACATTAACTATTAAGCGTAAGGACTCTACGACTAATGACATAAGATGTATAGGATTTTTTTAAATATGTGTACATATAGCAGAGTGCTATGGGGAAACATAATGGGAACATCGCAATCACTCGCCATGTTTGATAAATCATTTCTAAGTGTTGCGTTTATTGACACCCCATAATTGACCGTGTAGAAATTGCCTTTACATGCATGTGTGTTTCTGTCCATCTGTCAAAAAATTACTCAGTTGGGTTTTAGCGATAGCAATCATCGCCCCCTACTGACAGATTAATACCTCAGGTTACTCTTGCAAACGAGACCCCCGTAGTACACACGGTTTAAAATAACCTTAGTGGATTCATCACACAAATGGCCAACGTCTGTATAATGATAACATTTTGCTTGGATGTCCACCATCTTCTGGTTGAAATCAAACACTAAAGAAGTCGCGCAATCAGTTTCAATGTTTACGTTTGACTTCTGTTTTGGACGAAATCATATTTTCCTTCACGTCTTACTGTTATGGGAGCCGATTTCCCACTACTGCCCCATTTTGAAGGAAGAGCTCTTCATCCAACATTTCTCAGGAATTTGAAAATGAAATGAAGAATAACGAAAGTGATTCTAAATGTAGAGGGAAACACCGGAGTAAGGACTCGGAGAAAAATCTCCGCGGTGACATGCAAACTCAAAATATACAGCAAGCGTCAGGGTTGCGATCAAACCCACGACCTCCTGTATACCGGGCGAGGTAGTCAACATCTCGCAGGTGCTGCCAGTTCCTCTTCACTCCACGGGCTAGGTTAGCGTTCGTCCGCTGTGACACAGCGGCCGGTCGGCGCTGACTTGACGCGCGAGCGACGACGACGCCGGCAAAAACACGGGCGGTCGCCGGGATCACGCCGTGGCACGGCACGGACGTGACGCGCGCCACGCGGACGCGCGCCGCTTTGTTATGAGGAGCGACAGCGGCGGTAACGTTTACACCGCGCTGAAAGATTCTCATAACAAGTGATGGTGCCCGGGGGGGGGAGTGGCTGGTGAGGAGGCGTGCGCCACAGGAGACACGCAGCTGCTGCGGCTGCTCTCACCGCCGTGCAAAGACATTCGCCTCTTAGCCCCTTCTCTCAATGAGCGGGCGCTGCCCCCACTTGGATCGTGGGATGTAAAACCTGCCTGCCCCGCAGGGCATCGCCAGGTGTTATCCGGCCATACTTCACCAAGCTGGTCTTTACGGTTTGGTGAAGGTGGGAAGCAAGAGGTATTGGAGCGTAAAGGTACAACACAATGATGGGTTTGGCTCAAAGGAAATAGCGTTGGGTTATTTTTCATAATCAGCTCACAGGCTTGTTCCAGATTGCTTCTCGGCAGTATCTTTTAAAATCGAAAGCCGAAGTTTCGACTCGCGTGAAATCAGGTTTTGTACCACTGTGCAGGGAAAAAAAGGTGAGGGATTGTGGGTACCCGGCCGGCAGGGTAAGTCAGGTAGGCACGGACGACCGATCAGTGCCCGCCTCCAAGAGTCTACTCTGCACACGGGTGCCATGACCGTGCAGGAATCTGCTCAAATGTTTAGAAGAAGAAGAACTGCGGACGGCGGCATTGATGGATAAAGGCTTGGCGTGGCAAGCCAATGCCACCAGGTGGGCTATCGGTATGGGCACACAGTACGGCGCTGCAGTAGTTCACAGCAGAGGCTCGAATACATTATTGGGAAATTGTAGCTCTACGCTGTGACACCTGCATACAATATACAACTCTCGGTCACTTGTCAGTTCATGCAGCACTTTGGACACTGTAGGGGGCCATGAACAACTTTTACTAAATAGAATTACCCCGGACCGTCCCTGCACGGCGGTCATTGACACCAACAGTGCACGGGAGAGAGAAGTAGCGGCCCACTCGAAGCAGACAAATCCTGTCTCCCACAAGAACTCAACCCACACGCCACCCCCGCCCGCCCGCCCGGCTCGTGTACCCAGCCGGGGCTCTGCTCCAGGGTTATCACATCGGGGCCGCACGGCCACGCACAGGAGCAAGGCTGCAGGGCTGCAGAGAGACAGCCCAGGGAGCGTGGGAGCAACCGATGCGCACATATGTACATACGCTGAACTTCTTTCGCACCATACGTCGCCACCCGTGCTAATCGGAGGCATGGGAGAAGAACAACAAACTAAGGCACTCGGCATGCACATCGGTCAACTTCTTGAATGAGACCTGTGTATTTATTTTTGTGTAATACATTTTTTTTTTTACTATAAATTACTAATGTTATTTATACTTATATAAACTACAGTATATATGCATATATATCACACGCAAAAATTCTGATAAGACTCCGATTTACAAAGTGCTGAAATTTGACGGTCATAGTTTGGCTTAGAAATAACTTGACGCCACAGCAAAAAGTGGAACTTCTTTTGTGAGCAAAGCCTCTTACGCATCTTCACACAAAGCAGTCCTGGAAGATGCCACAAACACGACCTCGAGAGCAACTGCAATCGACCTAGACCTGGCCCAACCCTGCACATGCATCTCAATGCCTAGTACAGAGTAACTTAAATCATAATTAGAATCAGAATCGCCAGCTCAATCCACTGCCTGATGAAGGCCTCCCCACTCTGCGTCAGTCATGGGAGTTGTTTAACCATACTTCACCATGCTGGCCAGCGTGGTTTGGTGAAGGGGGCGCCGGGATTTGGTTCCGATATAACTCGCCACCGATGTCCGCCGTGGCTGGGAGTCAATATCAAGTTAAACAAACAAATGTACACGATGCGGTGAACTTGCTACGTCTGAGAAACTGCTTCTGAACCAGGGAGGCTGCTTCTCGCGCTCGACCTCTCCTCATTCCCAACACACCTCGCCGCTCAACGCTACAACGTGGGAATCAGCTGCCCCCTACCCCACCCTTCAGAGCCTCCTAGCAAATTCATTGCAATCGTTCTAACGCGATTTCTACATCCAGATACAACGTGCACACTGCGAGAAGGGAGCGGTGCCAAACGTCCATTAATTAATGATACGGCACTGTGGAGGCAGCCGTTGATGGACGACGCAGGATGTCATTGCCCGCTCAAACACTCAATCCGTAGAGTCGACACGTTGCCCGAAAGATGCCGTTTGAACAAACGGCCTATCCGCCCATCGCTTGCAGATTGCCACTGGTCGTCCGTAAAGCAGGGTACTCGATTAAGAAGATTGGGGAATAAATTCACAGTGCGGGACCCAATTCACAAAAAAAAAGTCTCAACACTCGATGAGGTTTTTCTGCGTAAGAAGACTTTCGTCCGTGCATTTGTGACACAAGTGTGTCTTGGTATAGATTTCTAAGACTCGTTGCGCCTTTGCGCACATGTCTCTATGATAGATATGCATGCGGGGGGTGGGGGTGTATCTGTGTCTGACATGTGCGAAAAAAGTGCCCATTCAGTGAAAAAATGTATCAACCACAATGAGAAAATGTCAGGTCTTTCTAAAATATAAATGTATCAACGTGTTAAGGCTCTTATAACAGTTTTCACATGAGTAATTATGAGAGGGTTGCCAATTGATATCAAGTTTAACCCCTTGATATTTACCTAAGACGTACAGCAAGTGTACAGATCACATGATTTCTCCTGAATCTTTGTTATTCTTGGTAATAAAATACCCGGCAATGGTGTGCTATGCCGGGGATGAAAATAAAATGTGAAAAGTGGTATAAATTTGACATTACCCATTTCAAAACTCGTCTTTTAAACTCTGGGTCCCCCATCCTGAAACCCAGGAGCCACCACAGAGTAAAAATAATAATAATATATACGAGCGACCGACCTTCCTTTTATAACTTGTAATTTAGTTTTGTAAATGTTATCATTACATTCAATTATTGTCAAATATGCAGTAAATCACAGTTCAACAACTGCGGAGCCAAGTTGCCCACGATATTTAAAAATAGGCGCTGGAGTTTGCGGGGGGGGAGTGGCGGGCGAGAGGGAGGGGAAAGCGGACTTCGAAAAAGCGCATACCGAGCGCAATTTTGTTCACCGCAAAGTCAAATTGAACAACGCGAGACGCAATTGAAATGAATAAATCGTGAAGGTACATCCCATGCCACGTCTCGTGCGGAGCGCTCGCAGGAATGTGCGTCCGTTGCAGAAAGTGCGGTGTTCGTTGTCCCCCACTGTGGTGGAGCCACATTGCCTCGAGTTCCGTGGCGGCGGCGGCGGTGGTGGTGGCCATGGTGGTCGCACATGGAGGGTCGAACCCGGAATTGCCACGATCTGGTTCTATGAGCAGCTGTGCTGTTTCTGCTCCGTGCAGTTGAGCGTCCCTGACACAAATCGATCGGAGCAGCAGATATTCTGCTTCACAGAAATTCCCAAGAAGCACTTGGCCTGTGGCACTAGAGCACAGACTCCAATTGCCTGCTGTTGTGATTACTAAACACTGCCATATGCGACACAACAATATATAAAACATCTTGTTTTGTTGGCAAAGGCCCTTCATTATAGTAACTCACAGAAAGGGCCAGTGTCCAGAACACTCATAAGTGCCTTGCATAATTGCATATGACAGGAATATATAACAACGGCGATAAAGCGTCTGACATGCTGGATGCATTGGCCACCATTGTGAGTCGCAAAAGTAATGATAAAGCAGGAAATCAGCAGCTCCGTGCCGAGCACTTGAAAACAATTAGTGTCCTGAGCATACCTACATCCGTGGATTAGTAATGGGCCTAACACAGGGCTGCTCCGTGCTCGCTGCACGTAGGGGACAAACATCCTCGTAATTTTCCGCATGCACTGAAAAGCAGTGTGGATATCAACGTTAATTCCAGGAAGATGGAATAACCCACGCAGCGTGTTGAAGGCAGCAAGGATGGGAGGTGCGCAGAAGGTATCAATATGATCATTGGCATTAGGCTGAGGCCGAATAGAAGACTATAAGCTAGACAGAGGGAAAGATGAACACAGTGGTTCGAAGGGAGTGGATACAAAGTGCCAAATAATGAAGGTTATTGGAATTTTGAGATGAAAATGGATGGGATGTGTTATCATAAGGCGCAGTCTGCGGAAGATATAATGAGAAGGGCAGACTGAGGGAAAGCAGACAGCAATACATGGAAGGAAATGTCTTTGATTGCGTGAAAAACAAATTCAGGAGTGAAAACAGTGGCAGGGTTGAAGGAAAAGTCCCTTGATCGAATGAAATGGTGGCATAGCAGCAACAAATTTACAACTGGAACTGGCCAACAACGTGCTGACAGCAGAGAGAGAGAGAAAAAGAGGAATGTCCTATGTCTGAATGTGTGTGTCTCCTCCTACACATTCAACCAGACATCCACAGATGTGGCCTAATTGGCACCAGAATAACCATTGGAAGGGTATGAGATGATACAATTGGTTGATTGACTTTCAACTTTTGCTGAATACAAGTGTGAGTTTACAAATATTTTACACCCAAAGTATCACAACTCGATTAGCAGAATATAATTTCATCTTCAATAACCAGCATCCTTCGTTTTCATTACATCACCTTGGGATTAACTTCTCGCTAACACCTTCCAGTTTAATTTTCGATTTAAAGCTTTCGTGACTGCAGGGATTCATCTTCTTGGTTCTTTCGGTAAAGTCACGTAGAATGGAAATAATAAAATAATAAAAATAAAACATAATAAAATAATTCTCACGACGTTTCGGCCACAAAGCAAGCAGCCGTCCTCAGGTGAAGAACAGGTCTGTCGAGAAGACAGAGTCAGACCTGTTCTTCACCTGAGGACGGCTGCTTGCGTTGTGGCCGAAACGTCGTGAGAATTATTTTATTATGTTTTATTTTTATTATTTTATTATTTCCATTCTACGTGAATTTACCGAAAGAACCAAGAAGACCTCCCAGTTTACAGATATTACCCACATTTAGCATTGGTTCAAGAGAAAAAACGGTAACCATGGCCAATGCCACTGATGCCACCAAACCATCGCTTTGCTCTGTCACAGTGGTTGCAGTCGACATCTGACCTCTGAGATCTGTTCAGATCTGGCCGCTGACCTCCGGCTGTCATGCCGAGGTCTGTTCTCAATAACCGGCCGCCCCTCCATCAAACGTACACGCCCTCCACCCATTTGCAAAGACGGTCACCGCATCACGCGCTTTCGTATGTGCTTCTGCTGCCATCTGCAATGCTCTTCCTTCTGATATTAGGAAGCCAATGGAGCTATGCACTTTTAAATCATCGAGATTGAAAACTAATTTCTTTAAAACTGCTTTTGGTGTTTAGTTTGTTGTCCTTCCCCGGCACCTCCAATTCGCGTGGATGGCTACGTACGGTGTGACAGAAGATCAACATAAGTACATACAAGCGCCCCTTTCGGTCCTATCAGGGACAGACGTCACCCGCGTCCAAACGTCCGTGCATCCCGTCGTTGCGGTGTGCCTGTGCCAAGCCGGCTCGGCTGAGTCGGTCGAGTGGGCCTACATCGGAGCGCCGAGCGGCCAACCGAGGACGGAGCATGTGAGCCAGCGGAGCGGCGTCTCCGCACGGGAGAGGGGTGGAGGGTGCGTTGGCAGGCGACGCACCGGCTGCATGTTTTAGCTCGTGAAGTCTGTGAAGGTCGTATGTATGCTGACCTTCTTTCGTACCGTACGTAGCCAACCGTGCTAATCGGAGGTGCGGGGGAAGGATAATAAACTAAACACTAAATGCAGTTCTAAATAAGTGAGTTTTCAATCTCGAGTATTTAAAAGTGCATGGCTCCAGTGGCTTCCTAATATCAGAAGGAAGAACATTTCAGACGTCCACAAAAGCACATCTGAAAGCGCGTGAGGCGGTGACCGTCTTTGTTTGACGGTTGGCGAAAAGTCGCTGCTGCGAGAATGACCGGAGTTGGGGTGATAGTTCATGCTCCTTGACGAGATCAGCAAGATGTTGTGGTTCATTTATGGCAAGCACTTTTGCAATTTTCCTACGGGAATGGAACAGACTGAATGCGGAGCGTGCGCAACACAGCGGCTCGTTGCGACCGCATGCACTGCCGCTGAGTTTAAGTCTGCGACTGCAACAAATGAAGTGTGTGCGTTAACAGATGCGCAAGAAAAACCACTCGGCTAATTGCACACACCCACACACGTCTATATATTGGTCATATGTGCACCGCACACTGTATTCTGTATATGGAAACTAAACTAATAAAAAACAATTTGAAAATTTCTAGACAAACACCTCGTGAGACTAATTTACTCAACCAAACCCATTGTCTACTCTCCAAAATGCATGGTAAACAAGGTCACGAGTTGAAACAACGCCTCCCTAATTAATGAAACACACGAGCTGTTTGATTAACTTTGGCATTTTGGGCGCCGGAGTCAATATTTCCATGGCCCCGGGAAAAAAAAAAACTCGGACCAGATGCCGCGCCTAGAAACTAGCGAAGGCTTCATAACTATGAACACGTGCTCACGGTTCAGCCGGCCCTCAAACGGAGTGGCACGGAACAAAAAGGAAGCACATGTGGGCAAGTGTACACACACACACAGAAGTCAAAAACCTTGGGCTGAATCACATGGCCCTGGCGTGTCTCGTGCCAGCACCGGGCGTTCCACTAGAAGGACCCGTCAGCCGCTATCCGCTCACCCGCCACGACGCTGAAACCCGCTCTTGTCCCGGTTGAACGTCTCGGGAACGTCCATGGCTGCGTCGCACGTTGGCCACATTGCCCTCGACGAGCGAGGGAGGGAATATCGCGAGGGCAAAGGCGTTTGGGCCGTTCCACGGTGACGTAAAAACATTTTGACACGAGGTGCACCCACGCTCACGTACGCACTGGGTGGAGTTGGCTTGTATTGGCGGTTCTAAGCCAGTGGTGGAAATTCTGCATTTCCCTGATGGGAACCAGTCTAGCTGCAGAGCAACCAACACCGACTCTGCATGAGGCTCACCCCTATAGTAATGCAGATTAAAGGATGCGTACAAATAAGTCTGTGGATGTCTGTCACCTTGAAAACCTGTCCTGCTTGAATCGCCGCGATCGTTTGCGGTTTTTACACGTTGGCATTTTTGCCACGTTTCCTTCACGAGGGCAATAAATTGTTACAATAATGCAGATCGAATTCTTCACCATTTCTACAATTATTAATATTGACTATTAACATCCTGCACAAGCCACAGCCAAGGGCGAGTCTCCACGCTCTCAAAAAACATTTAGCAATTTGCAACATTCCGTTAGAAACATTCCCAGCAAACATCTCCTACGGCTTGTGCGTGTAAATGTTTCTGTCTCGGTGTGCGTACTTTCAATAGACTCGTTTATGCTGCGAAGCACCAGGATATGAGTTTTCACGACCACGCTGTATCAATTTAGCGCTCTCTTGCTACTAAAGCAGTGTGCCTGTTTGGCAACGATCCAGGCGAGGATATAAAGTTAAATAATACGCGTCACGTTTCTGGGGAATATAATATAAGTATACCTTATTCAATGTTTCCAACTTAAAAGAAGAAATATATGATTTAAATAACTCAAAATACCAACAAATTAGTTCCTTTGAAGAGAATGTGCAGCGGTGGTATGCATTACGTGGGCCAACATGAAAGGGAATTGAGAAGCTGAGAGGCCCGCTACTATATTTAACTTTAAATAACACACCAACAATGCGGTGCATGGTGAAGCTAACATCTCTATGAGTGACGTCCGCTCAGCCCGGGCAGTGGACGTTACGATGGCATGGAGGTAAACTCCCGCTCGTCATAACTAAACAGACAATAGATAAAAAGTGACGAAGGTGCAAGTCCTGCGCTGTGATGATGTTCGTCTTGTTTGTAACTTTTTCCATTTTTTCAAGTTTCTCACGAACCTAGCAGGGGGAACATTTCCAAGGTTACGCTTATTGAAAAGGAGTTCTTTGATCTGGCTTCAGGAAATAAAAATCCCTTACAACAAAGTTTTGGTGTTTTTAATAAAATGGTCTCATTATTCAATTACAATGTAATACTGTACGCTTATATCGTCTGTGACAGGTTTAAAAAAAAAAGAAACCTGCCCCAGTGGATTCAGTTCCTACATATTTCACGTGAATGTGTTTGAGACAATGTACAGTGTACATATCTCAGAGGTGGCGTGTGTAATACAACCGAGCGTTCCTGTTGTGGAGAATTACAATACGTTCCCTCAACACTGTACGTAGAAGTCAGAAAGTTGGGTAATTCATACAAATTAATTCAGCTGCAGTGACAAGCGTCAATTGTGTGAGTGTACGCATTTTGAATAAATCACTGTCATTTTTCGGGCCATAATTTCTCTTTTCTGTGGCGTAAACATTTCAGCAGACTGATGAAATAACCCAAAAATTGTGAAACCTTTAAAAAAAAAATCCTTTTCTTTACACGTATTAATCACTTGATTCGTACCGCTCCAAACTATAAGAACTGATGCTAACAGCACTCGGCTCCGCGCTCTAACCGCAAAAGTCCAACGCCAGCAACCCCCAAACTTAGAAATTACAGCGAAAAAAAACCCCAAGTGTTGGAAACACTCCCTGGAGCCGTAAGGCATATCGGGCGTGCGATAGGAAATGAAAGATTACAGCGCAAGCGCAAAGTTTTCGTAGCTCCGCTCTCCTGGGGGCAGCCCCTTTTTTTTTCTCTGTGTTTTTTTCTTTTCGGAATGTTCCTGTGGCTGCGAGACCCTAAATGATACCCGATCCTGGGGCTTGCGTGCAAACTGGATCACAGGCAGGAATGCAATTAGAACACGATGCCCGCACAGCGCCAGCGCCGGGCACCTGCGGAGCGCAACGGACAGCACAAACGCGCCACCTCAAAAGCCGCCGAGAGCGCGGCGCCGTGTCGCGCTCGGCGTTAACACGAGAGTTTTGCAAACCCCCGCCGGGGATGCAAATCGTTGGCCCCGCTCGCGATCGTTCGCGCGCGGGGCCGACGCCGGGGCGAGGGGAACGAGGCTCTGTTTTCTCCGACACACCTTTGGGTTGTCTCTGGTGTAATTGAATTATTTCTGTTAAAAAAAAAACACCTCCTCTCAGAATTTTTTGCCTTTTCTTCAGAAGGGGGGCGATTGCCATGCATGTTGCTAGAGTGCATTCCAAAACAACGCGAATGAGTGTGTGCGGGCAGCCACGCCGGACACCATCGCACCCCGCCTGTTACCAAAACGACGAGCCGCGGCCGGGGAAGCACTGTGCGCGCGGAGCGATCGAATCGCGATCCTGGGGGGTGGGGGGGGGAGATGATCGATAGAAATAAACGCTGTGGGGAAGGCGGTCTTCCTACAGCGCGACCAGTGTCCATCACGGGGACGCAACATTTGGACAATCGGCTCACGGCTGCCAAAAGAGATCAGCGCTGGCTTCTAGCCAGTTTGAGCACCGGGACGTTCTAACACGAAGAAAATCCTTAAAATAATGTTCAGGTTTTTTTTTATCACATGCCTGTCTGATTGGTTGATGGAAAACACATCACCGGTCCCCCCAGTGAGATATGTTTGCTCTATGCTTTTATCCCACTTCCAAAAGTAGTCCACTAAGTTTTCCTTGGGTTATATACATAATTGTTTGATGCATATTAATCAATGTAAATTTAGTAAGAGCCCGGACAAATTTTAGACCTTTCCCAACTAAAGATAACGTAACTTTCCCAGGCGAAGGTTAGAGCGCGTGCGCATTTTCAACGTATCTCCTGCATTGCGTTGAATAGGCAACGTTTGTTGTGTCGTGCAGCGACGCCACACGTCAACATCATGTAGCACCCACGGGAGTGAGGTGAGCAACTTGTGAGGCTGAGGGTGCAGTGCTCGGGGCGCTGACACGGGGCGAGTGGGGGGGCGCGCGGAGGAAATGAGATGTCACGGTGAGCAACGGTCGTTGCGCCATCTGCGATAACCGTGCAGTGGGAGCAGCGGGGTGAAGAGATGCGGAACGCGGTGGCGAGGGCAGGAACAGCGGGGATGTGTGAGACGGGGGGAACGAGTGTGCGGAAGGGAGCAGTAAGGAGACTCTGAGGTGCTTGGGGCAGGGGGAGGGTAAGAGGAAGGTGTGATGACCAGAGAGGGCGTGGTAGGAGGTGGCTAGGAGATGTTAACCACCTCGCCTGGTAGACAGGAGGTCGTGGGTTCGATCCCGATCATGACGGCTGCTGCTGTATATTAGGAGTTTGCGTGTCTCTCTCTCTCTTCCCGTGGTCGCGTGGATTTTTATCCGGGTCCCCCGGTTTTTCCCTCCACATTTACAATCATACGCTCAGAGCATTTGTCTGCTTTAAATTTCCACACGATAAGCCACTTTATTGAGCTGACATTTGTGATAGCCAGTTCGCTTCTGAAAAAGAGCTATAGAGCTCAGTGGGCCTCACCTGGTAAATATAAAAATAGTAGCAATAATGGTAGTTGTAGGAAGGGATCGCGCAGGAGGAGACAAGACCCAAGACGGATGTGCCCTCATGTGGGCAAACTTAGTTTGTGTGTAGAGTGTTACATAGCCTACATTAAGATTATTAAGATTATAAGCGGCTCATCATATGAAAATCCTCTCTACATTGAATAAGTCTTTCAGTTAAAATAATTATTTACGCAGTCTCAATTTAATCATTTGTTGTGTTTAACCAAATTTAATTGATTTGTCATTTATGAAATAAGATAATGCATATTGTGAATTAATGTTTGGGTTAGATCGCGTAAATATAAATGTGTCGTTAAACCCGCCACCACTTGAAACAGCCAAGTAGTAAGGGTTGTCACGTAAACAGAACGTGGCCAATTCGTTACTAGTACAGCAGACCTGTGTGTTGGAGAGCAAATCCACAACATTTACAATCTGTTTACGTGACAAACCTTACTAATTGGCTGTTTCAAGTGGTGGCGGGTTTAACGACACATTTATATTTACGCGATCTAACCCAAAAAAAACCTGTATTATGGATGATATTGGTCGCGAAAGCCTACGTGTTAATGTTACCTTAGTAAACACTATTTTTGACAAAGTATCCTTCATTCAATAATTATTTAATATTATGAAGTTGTTTGCACAATGCCATTCAACAACTTACAATGTACCACAAAAGATCCCGCCCCCATTTCGCCATAACGATCGCAGGTACAAGAGCTCTTAGCAAGCACCTGCAGACAACACAGCACCTGGCTACCATCGCCTCCCCAGAGCTGATGTTTACACACCGCCCCAACTATTAATTTAAGCCTGAGGTGACCTGCTTGAAGCTCGCAGCAGGTTCAGATACAACTCGCCTTGCCTTATTGATGGGCACGGTGGGGACTCAAATCAAAGTCGCCGGCTGTGCGTGAATCATTGCGCCACGTATCACGTCGCACTAAACACACACGTGCCGTACTGTTATTGGTGAGAGAGGAGTTGGGTGTTGTAATAACGTGGCCCCTAAAGACTTGGCCAGAGGAGCTTAATAAATCTTCGATGCCGAACGTTGCCAGTAATGCCAGATCAGGAGGCGGCGGCTGATAAAAATGTTGAGCTTTGTCATCATGGGACCTCCCTTGCCAGTATCAAAATATGAAAATAGGTTTCACCCTTCATGGAAATAAAACAGGCATTAAGATGTTAAAACACCAAACTGAAACCTTTTGCAAGGAATCATGTCTGCATTAGCCACATATATACGTGTGGCGCACATGCAAACAAAAAACATGCTCTGGTAGTATATGATGCATTGTCTTGAAACTGATTACTCCACACCAGAGACAGCCTTGTTTAGAGTCGAGTCTCAAACAGTGTTAGACCAGAGGACAACGCCAAAAGGCCGAATGACCCATTTGGTTCCACCGCTCGGCCTCCTGCGACGAACCTCCCGGCGCCACGGGGGCCTCGTGGCCATCGCGCGATCGCTTCCCGACGCGCTTGGCGGGAGGCAACAACAAAACAGAGGCCGCTTGAATAAATTACCGTTTGAAAAAAAAAGAGGAGGAAACACCTCGACGGCCAGCGCGTGAATTGCCACGAGCTGCCAAACGCAAATAAAATATTCACACGCAGTACGATTTGAACTCAACTCACAATCGGAAGGTTGATTGATACTTTACGCCCTACTTGGGGGGGGTCCAACTTAACCCATCATTCCTCTGGGGTCAATAAAATAACTAACACTTAGCTGGAATCATAACGTGGCTTGCCTATTACAGAGAATAACTCCAGCGTAGCAAATGTGGAATTTCCACTACGGGCTCAGGTGTTGACGACAAAACTGAGTGCAGGCCACTGCTTAGTTGAGCAGCACACTGGAATATCCAATCTGTGCAATCTTCACAGAGCTGCAATTAGTGGGTAAAGCAGCCCAAGCCAGCCCTGCCTGACCGCTGGCCTCCCATTGTCCTAGCGGACATGAACACCCCACCTCGGTGTTCAATAACAAAGCGCTGCGAAAACGACTGGGAATGTTCCGTTTCTGCTGTTGTCAAGAGTGCCTCGTTTTTCCAGAACCTATTGATTTAACTGCTGCTAATCTGAAATGGAAAGGTATCGCTGCATTACTATCACCAGTGTATGAATAGATCAGTGGAACAAAGAGTGAACCCCTTACCGCTGCTAAAGGGATTTAACATTTGGTTCCACTTACCCCTTCATAAGCTTCTATACGAGAGCATACCAGATGACCCAAGCTGTGAACGTAATTATATTCCTCGCCAAGTTTGTGCAGCGCCAGGTGGAATATAGTCGCGCACACCGAAGCGTGCTCCAGATTTGCGCTCAAGAGTCCAAAAGGAAATAATGTGGCTCAGAACGGTGGACTTAATATCCTCTCAAAAGCAGACGCTGCAATCCGGTGAACGCACAACGCATTCAGGTGCAACACTGCTCGCGGTTTAATCACGAGGCGTGAGCGCCGAGTCACGCGCAGACGAGCTCCGTGGCCGTGCAGTCGAACGGAGCCGAAGATGCTTATGAACGCGGCGTCGCGCGCGCAGCTCGTGGACAGCAGCGTGCACGGCCGCCAGCCACGCGGCGCTGCAACGACATCGAATCCCTCTCCCCCCACCGTTCTACCGTTCTATTCCCCATTCCATTCCCGGTCATTCTTGGCCGCGGATACCAAATCGCGCCCAAGGTTTTTGCGGCGAGGTCGACGCCACCGACAATAAATGAGGCCAAACGCGCTGATAATCTGCAAGTGGTCTGAGCAGACAAAGGTAGCCCGAGCAACTGGAGCTGGCTCTCGCGTGCAATTCTGAATCATCACCCCGACCTCAACAGGCGCTCGTGAACAGCCCTTGCAGTTTACCATGAATTTCACCTTCGTATATATTACAGACATATTCATATGCTATCCATTAAAATATGAGCTCGTGTATAACACCTAACAATATTTGCCGTATAATTTAAGGCAAGGAGCCTGATGCTCATTCCAATTTAACAAAAATGCATTTATGTTTAGCTGAATGCTGAACACGTCTGCATAAACCAAAACTGCAATTTGAAATAAGCAAAATGGTCAAAACTAAACAGGCCTGCCCAATATAATGTGTTCTACATTATTATTTAAATTTTCCTGCTTTTACCAAAGTATTATCTATGAAACACAATCTGCAGCCAAATTAAATTCCACAGGGGTCATCCGGAGCATAAATACTAAACACAGAATGTATACACAAAATAATAATAAACTACACAAAAAAAATTTACTTTTTATTTTACCGGGTTAAGCCCACCGAGCTACGTAGCTCTTTTTTATAAACGACCTGGCCACAAATGACAGCTCAAGAAAGTGGATTATCATGTGGAAATGTCACGCAGCCGAACACAGTACTCGAAACACGTATTTCTAAATGTGGAGGGAAAAACTGGAGAAAAATCCACGCGACCACGGGTAGAACATGCGAACTCCAGCATGCAAACATGCAAAATAATAGTAAAGTAAAATATTTACCCCCACTGAGCCTCAGACTCCTTTTTATGAGGGTGCTGCAATGGGACGCTTGGCCAATGCTCTCTATTACTGAGCGTTTGGCTTCATGTGGGAGAAAAGTAGAGAACCCCGGATAAGATCCGCACGGACGAGGAGGAGACACTCAACGCTGTCATCTCCTGGCCGTCCTCGCAGCCCCACACCTACAACACCTGACAAGCCCCGGTGGTCACGCATCCCCAATGAGGCTACACGAGATGAGGTTATGCGTTGAAGGATTTGGTCGACCCAAGAGCAGGTGGATCTCTGAATTTATCTGGTTGTGAGTGAGTGAATAAACAATGTAAATTAAAGTGATTGTTCTATGAGGGCCGAATAGCTTAAATGACAAAAAATATATATCAAGTCGTTATCATCATCGGCTATAATCGACCCATTGCTGTATGATGGCCTCTCCAAGCCATCTCTCACGATCGTGCGATGATGCCACGTTCCACCCAGCGCATTGCTCGTGAGCTGAATTCATCGCTGCGTCTCCGCCACGGCCCTACCTACCCGCCACAAAATACAAAACCCGAGCGAACAGACGGCACACAAAGCAGCGTGCACACTCTCCGCATTCAAAAAGTAACAATTTACAAATTGCATCCAAGACTTGGCAATTTGTTATAATTAGCACCAAATACAATTACCCAATTTTTTTTTCAAACGTGTTTCATTACAAAGAACACATTCATGGTGCATATTACGCGATTAATTGACAAGATGAACGATAATTTGAGGGGACAAATGTGCATTCGCCAGGAAATCTCAAATATCCTTCTCAGCACGTACGCATTGTGCCTAGAACGATGTTCATTCTTTCCGAAGGAAACGTTATAACTTGGATCATTAAAACCTCATTTTACATACGCGCACAAGCAACGGCAAGTACAACACACACCCGCACGCAGACGACAAAGAAAAAGTGGCCCAATTTGACTCGGTGAAGGAAAAGTTGCATAATATTAATAAAACAACAACTACAATTTGTTTAGACAGGAAAGACTTGCCGAGTCTCAAGGCTGTGTGTGTTTCAAGAGGGTCCTGCATTTCGGATGTTTGGTCAATTTCATTAGTGAGTGGGCACGTGGGAGGAAACCGGAGTACCCGGAGAACAACGACACGCACGAGGGGATAACACTCGCCAATGGATTAACCCCATTGCAGCGCTGCCATCAACTGTCCACCCAGTAAACCACTCAGTGTAGGTGGCCGCACAAGAGCCGCCTTGGGCTGGCTATGGCACGGAGCGCGAGCGGTAACACACCGAGCCAGCTGCCTTCATCTCCACCCCTGCGCGTGTTGACACTGCCCCGGATACTCGCCGACAGCACCCCAGTGACCTGGTAGAGGCACGTTGAGGTTGTCACTTTTGTATAGAATCAGAAATCAAACCCAAGCCAGCAAGGATTGCACTGCGGCGTGAAAGCGCTACGCCACTGCTCTCCGCTCGCCAGCACACACAACGAGACAAAGGGCTCCCCACCCCCCTCCAGCCATTAGCAGAACGTTTGGGCAAGTGCTATTAGCGAGCGCCTATTAAGGCCTGCACGGTACTACACGGGGGAGTTGTGTAAGCAGCACCACGGCCCGGCTGCTTTTGTCACCTCGGTGTGTTTACACAACGCACCGGACGACAACTTCAAACATCAGCCACCGCTGATGTTAGGAATCAAATTCAGATGACCGGGGTTATAGTGCGGTGCGCGTTGTCCACCGTACCAGCGCTCCCCTGCACGCACACGGCCACAGAGCCACTTGCACACCCACGCAAGCTGCACCCGAAAGTGCTCTCCCCTGTGCGCGAGGGAGCAGCGAGCACTGCAGGGGTGGATCAGCAGCGCTACGTACACCCCCCCCACCCCTCCAAATAGGGCAGCATGTCACGGCTAATCAGCGACGCCTGTATAGGCTCACAAGCACTGCCGAGGGGCCTGCAGGTGTAAACAATGCTCCACGCGCGCTCTGGCCGCTTGTGGGTTTTTCCTACTGGAATTTGGCCTCTGCACTCAGGCTCGTCGTACCGCGGGCGCCGCTGAGTACCCATTAAGGGACGGCTCTTGCACCTGGCTGCGGTGCCAATGCGGGTCGCTTAGGAGGCGCCGCTAATGAATGGCGCGCGAGTGGGAGGGCGAGTCCTCCGCATGGGCACCTTCTCGCTTGCGTGCCCACGGTCGCGGATAGCAAACGGAGGCCGTTGTGACTGTCGAGTAATTTTCGACGACAACTCGCCCGTTGTTTTTTTTCATTTCGAGTGCCAAGGAGTGCATTTCTATGAAAGTGATATTTAAAGGGTTAGTCCCCCGTGGACTGGTATTGAGTTATCACCACACAAGCCGAAGTGACTGGTGCCCCACTTATTATGACAACCCGATACAGCCACACGGCGTGTTATGAGGTCTGTGGTATGACATTGTATCATGTCTTAACTAATACAGTATCTGGGGTCCATGTCAATGTGCCACTTAATATTTATGGTCGTGTCATTTTTTTTAGCATACCATGAATATTAAGTGACTTTTTAATGTAAAAAAACCTAACAAGTGAACACACATTTGCAAAAGGAGCTCGTAATGTGATCTTCCAGCTTTTTAGATCTTTTTCATCGGCTGACTTGTAAATTCATTTCTTCCAGTTGATGATGCATTTGCTAAAAATGTGCAAAAAAAATCCTCGTTTCATCTGGCTGCCAAATATTGGAAGTATTGAGATGTCCAGTTCAAGCAACTGAGAGAAATTAATGAACTTAGAGCCAAGGTTGTTTTATAATCAAGGTGTCTTACAAGAGGGCTTCTACTATCTCTATACAGAGGATGGATTCAGTTTGTTGCTGAGATCGTGAGGTATTTTTTAATTATTAACTATTATTTATTTTACCAGGTAAGGCCCACTGAGCTACACAGCTCTTTTTCAAAAGTGACCTGGCTGTCACAAATGATAGCTCAAGGAAGTGGCTTATCATGTAGACATGTATAGCAGCCCAATACTCAGAGCACGTGTTTATAAATGTGAAGGGAAAAACTGGAGGACCCGGAGCAAAATCTACGCGACTACACGGAAAACATGTGAACTCCAAATATACAGCAGGCATCAGGGTCGGGATCGAACCCACAACCTCCTGTATACCAGGCGAGGTCGTTAACATCGCCACCGCAGCTCCAATATTTTATGCGTCTCCACCTTTCCGTGGGGATTTTATGGAAGAGCCGTGGTGTCCATGTGTGCAGCGGAGCTCTCATTGAAGCCACCGACGCAAAATGTGCAAAATCTCTCCGGGTCAAAGGTTCGTCAAATGTGCGAGGAGATAAAGGCGTATATCTAATTAAATCCAGCATAAAAATAATCCATCTCTCAATTAAAAATATATATCTAGAGCTAGTAAGATTACGGGTGAGATACAGGTATTGATTAAATATGATTTCTGCCTATAAATAATAATTAATAATAACAATAATTTACCGCCCTTTGCCAGTCCACTGCTGGATGAATGCCTCCCCACACCATTTTAGATTCCGGGGATTTGTTTTGGTCAGTGCAGGTTGGGGAAGGCTGCGTTTCTCAGAAGCAGTTCAGATACAACTCGCCACTGATGTTAGCCGTTGGCAAGAACCTAAGTCGGGATACCGGGTTAATAGCACAGTGCTCTAAACATTGCTCCACCGATCCCTCCAATAAGCCTATATAGACGATAAAAATAATACATTCTCGGCCTTACATTGAGAGACAAACAGAGAACACATGAACAGGGCTGGCCATAGTGGGGTACGGGCCCCCCCCCCCCCGACACCTTCAAACTAAACCAGCAATGTTACATCTGACACCGTGACATCGAAGCGCGGGGGGGCCCCCCAAAGCGAGGGGCCCGGGGCAGTCGCCCCGATTCCCGTGTAACCCTCGGGGACGGATCTGCACATGGAATGAGAACGCTACTGCCTACTGTACATATACCGTATATATTGCATCGTTCAAACGGTCCAGAGAAGTAAGTGGGGCGGGCTTGGGCAGGGACACGTCACAGCCAGAGAGGATCACGGCCAATGGTCAAGACTAATAACGGAGTGGCGGTCAAGGAACGGAACGCAATCGGAGAAGAAGCACACCGAGGAGGAGAAGCAAATGAAATCGGTTCATGTGCGTGCGCTAGGAAGATCATTACATTGGAGGATCGTGGTTGAAGCTCGGGGGAGACCTTAATTCAGCAGTGGATTGACCATGACTGATGATGATGATGATGATTATTACAGAGGTGCACCTGACAGACTAAGTGCTCGACATTGCGCTCACCCCCTGCCGCTGCTGCTATTGCCGCCCTCCTTGTCCTTCCATTAAGTTCAGTGCGACCTGCTCCTTGGCGGCAGAAGCCGTTTGCGGCGCATCGCTCTGTACACTTGGAGCGGGGGGGGGGTATCGACTGTCATCCGTCACCTTGTCGGCGCGTGAGAGGGATTACAGTCGGGACTCCGCCGCACAAAGCCCGAGAGCCGTGCCGCCGCCGCTGCTGCGCACCTGAGCTCGCGATAAAAATGCGAGATCGCGATCTGCCCACGGAAATACGTTCTCGCGCGCCGTCCTCCCCATTTGGTCGGTTGTCCATTTTGATGGGCCCGTCTATTTTAGTCACGACGTGCACCAAAGAGCCAACGGCAATGCAAAACAATGAGGCGTCGGTCAGGGAAAGCATCGTCGCACACGCGGCACAAAACTGAGTGCTTTGACGCAAACCGGTGCGGGTCGCCCCGTTCGTGTGCGCTACGAAACTTGCGACCCGGGTTCGATTCCCGCTCACGGCCAACACCAGTGACGATTATCTGAACCGGCCCTGGGCCTCCCCTAGGTCGACTCAGCCTCAATTCAGTACCATGTGTGGTGTGTAAAACATCGCCACTCGGGAGACAAAGCGGTCGGAGCTTGGTGCTGGCCACCCACCCCCTTCGTGTGCCGTGCCGGCCTTCGAAGATGCTCGCTAACAGCACTTGCCACAACAATCTGTTAAGGCTATATGGGGGGTCTTTGTCTTTGTTTGTGAACATGGAGGCCGGCTCAACTCTTTGGCTTCTTTTTAAAAGCCCCCTTCTATTGATGAAGTGTCGTGATGTTAATGGATTGCTTTGATTTACAACAACAGAACATGTAGCGATCACTGCCACCCTGAAGAGGGGCGAGAGCCCAAAAGGTATCGTGCTCGTTATTTAGCTCTTATATCACAGTAGTGGTGATGAAAGAGGCCGTGTGTGTGCTTAAAAAAATCTGTTCCCAAAGTTTTTTTTGCCTTTTTTACGTAACGCCAATGTGCACATGGTAAAATCATGAATACACAATTCACACCTCCGATTCGCACGGTTGGCTGCGTACGATGCGAAAGAAGTTCAACATACATATGCACGTACCCACAATTCAAACATGGCTAAATATAAAAACACATCACGCGCACGTGCACCATACACGGACGCAGTCGTACACACACACGGGCTTGTAGTGCACAAACTCACATGGCGGGTCTACATAACGAACACAAACACACACGTGGCGATGAGGCCTGCGTCCCAATGTCTATCCACGAAACTGAAAAATCCGAGTGTAAGAGTTTGCAGGTAATAATTCTGGCAATAAATGGTTGAATTGTAAGGGACAGCAATTTGCTTGTGGCCCGTGTAGCTTTGGTAGGTGTGATAGTGGTATGTATTCAAATGTAACGATGTTATTACATTGCCTAAGACTGCCAGAGCAAATACAGTTTAACACGTAGGCTTTCGCGACCAATGTCATCAATAATAAAGTTTGTTTTGGGCTAGATGGCTTAATTATAAATGTGGTATTAACAAACTGCCTGATGAAGCTGGTTGCAATCACCAGCAAAACATCGTTTTCAAATTGTAAATATTGTGGGTTTAACTCTCGGTCTAGACCACGATCAGCCACCAATAGCCACTCGTGTTGTGTGTGGCCACGAACTGAGACCATGACCGTAGCAGTCTCCCCCCACCCTGTGCAGCCTTGACAGACTATCGGGGCAAGTGCTGTTAGCGAGTGCCTATGAAGGCCGGCACGACACACGAGGGGTTGGGGTGGCAAGCACCACTCCCCGGCCACTTTTGTCTCCCTAGTGACGATGTTTACACATCGCACCGGGTACTCATTTGAGGCTGAATCGACCTAGGGGAGGCCTAGGAGCAGTTCAGATAATCGTCACCAGTGTTGGCCATGAGCGGGAATCGAACTCACCGGGTTCGTAGTGCCGTGCGTTAACCACTACTCTACCAAACCCCACATACACAAAGATAAAGAACCCCTGTATAGCCTTAACAGACTGTTGGGGCAATTGACATTAGCGAGCACATACACACACGCACGCACAAACACGCACAGCAATACAGGAGCCGTGAGTTCACGACGGAGCAGCCGGGGAGGGCAGCGCGCGGACGGACACTCACCATTCTCGCTCGCCGGAGCTTCGCGCACCACAAAGAACTGGGCAAAAGCTCGTTCCCTGCTCGCGCTGCGATCGGACGCCTCCACCGCCGCCGCCTGCTGCTGCTGCTGCTGGGCGGTGAGGTGCATGCGGCGGAGCCCCTCGTTGTGCTGATGCTTGAGGGAGCGCGCGTGCTGCAGCAGGTTGAGGCGCGAGCGCGTGCCGTAGTCGCACAGCGTGCAGTGGTAGGAGCGCGCCTCTGGACGCACAGCTGCGTCCTGCTGCTGCAGGAACTGCAAGAGACAAAGACCCCACCCATGTAGCTTTAACAGACTGTTGGGGCAAGTGCTGTTAGCGAGCACCTGCAAAGGCCGGAATTGGGCACGAGGGGTTGGGTGGCCAGCACCACGCCCGGTCGCCTTTGTCTCCCCAGCGGCAACGTTTACACACACCGCACCAGGTACTCAATTGAGACCGAGTCAACCTAGGGGAGGCCCGGGACCAGTTCACGTAATCGTCACTGGTGTTGGCTGTGAGCAGGAATCGACCGCCCATACTGGAAATTTGTGAAAAAGAGCTTCATAGCTCATTGGATTCCCCCAATCTAAACAAAGATTCTGAACTCGGGTCGCCGGGTTTGTAGCACAGCACGCTAACCGCTACGCTAACCGCTACGCTAACCGCTACGCTAACCGCTACGCTAACCGCTACGCTAACCGCTACGCAACCGCTCCACCCCCACCGCTATGCTGTTATTAAAGCTCGTACAAAAAATAACTAGTGATTTAATGCTGAGTCGACCAAAGTGATGGTCCATGACCGGTTCAGATAGTCACCAATGATATTGCCCATGGCTGAGAATCGAACACAAGTTGGCTGGGTTTGTAGCGCAGAACGCTAACCGTTGCACCACCGCTCAACATGTAAACGCAGGGGCACAGACACACAAGCACCGGTACAAGGATGAACAGTCGCACATGTGGCCATACGAATGGATGCCAGCACGTCCATTTGTAATACACTCACACAAAGAGATGCACTTGAAAATGGATTCTAAAAACAAACATCCGCCATATAGAATCAAAACCACGATTTATCCCGGAGAAATCCGATGTGCAGTTGTAGTACATAGACTATAGCCCACCTACGGTGCGTGAGGGGTTAGGTGGCCACCACCACGCCAGGCCACCTTTGTCTCCCCAATGCCAAAGTTTACACACTGCGCCAGGTACTAAGTTGTGGCCATGTGACCTCAGGGGAGCCCCAGGACCGGTTCAGACATTCGCCGCCGATGTCGGCCGTGATCCCACATACAAGCACGTGCACACACACGCAGACACACACGCAGACATACACGCACACACACGCACACACACATATGCATACGTGAGGACACGAAAAGACAAAAGAGGGTGGGGAGTAAAACATTATGAACTCAAAATGAGTGACAGTTAATATGACGAACTGTTGGTAGCGAATACAACTCAAACACGCAGACCTTGAGCTACACCCAAACATTACGAGACCTTAATGTCATCACTAATAACAACGTTTAACTTATATTCTGAATGTTCCAAATGCTGGCTGCGCCCGTGAAGTATTCTCATTCCTGCCTGTCTACCCATCTCAGGACTGTGCTGTGACGAGGCCTACACGAAGGTCGCCGTAGTCCCTCCTCTAAGCCTCATTACATGGCCACGTTTTGGCAGGATGACTCTTAAGCCAGCCTGGACCACTGACCGGGTCGGAACATCTCCACGAGGCTCACGCGGGGCCCGCCGCGTCACCGGCGACGGCGTTGGGGCTTGCCCTGGCTCTGTTCAGTGAAGTTCCCAAGGCCCCGGCACGAGAGGTAACCGCAGCGTGTGGCCAGGGGGGTTTGTAATGTGTCGAGAACTACACAATGTTTGCTTAAAATAAGACTGAGCCAAAAATGTTTTTGCTTTAATATAACAGAAGGACCCACACCTGGCTAATGGATTATAATCTCAGGCTTCCTACTATCACTGCCCTGTGCACTAAGAAATATGTGTGTTTCACGCAAGTCTGTTTTCAATCTATATATATATGGCGCCATAGTGGCGAGATGTTAACTACCTCGCCTGGTATGCACGAGGTCGTGGGTTCGATCCCGACCCTGACGCCTGCGGTAAATTTGAAGTTTGCATGTTCTCCCCGTAGCCGCGTTGATTTTTCTCCGGGACCTCCGTTTTTTTTCTTCACATTAAGAATCTAAATGCGTTTAGAGTATTTCGCTGCAATAAATTTCCGCATGCTAAGCATTTCCACATGATAAGCCACTTCGTTGGGCTAACATTTGTGGCCAGGTCCCTTCTGAACAATAGCTATGTAACTCAGTGGGGCTTGACTGGCAAAATGAAAAAGTTTAGTTTATTTTACACACACACAGACACATCTAATGCAACCAGGTTGTGCCGTGACAGATAAGTCGACTCAGAATGCCCGGTTGGGGTAGACCAGGCCCATCACCCCACAGGGGGCTGTTAAAAAACGAGTAATCACTTGGGGCAGGCAGTCAACAGCGATTGTCCGACGGCGAGACTGGTCCCCATCGTGGGAATGTGCTCAGGAGCAAAAGAACTTGCTCAATCAGACACACGAGATGCCTCTCTCCCTGTGGAGGTGGGGTCAACTCAGGTGGGGTCAACCCAGGTGGGATCAACTCAGGTGGAGGTCAACTCAGGTGGAGGTCAACCCAGGTGGGGTCAACTCAGGTGGGGGTCAACTCAGGTGGAGGTCAAATCAGGTGGGGTCAACCCAGGTGGGGGTCAACTCAGGTGGAAGTCAATGCAGATGTGGGGCCATCACCTCCCTTGACATGGTCACTCACTCAGGCGTTGTGTCCAGTCAGGCCTGGTGCAATGCAACTCCGATGCGCACTTCCGCAAGAACAGGAGCGATTCTACGTTGCCCGTACGTGCGTATGTGTGTTGAACTTCTTTCGCTTCATCCATCGGCTTTGGACTAAGGGTGGGGGGTAACTGCTATCCGTTTGCACCAATGGGTAAACACTGGAAATGCTGGTAAATGTAAAAGTGAAGAGGCAGTAAAAAAAACCTACGTAAACACGAGCCAGCAACAACAATCGTGTACGAGCACTCACACGCGCATGCATTCTTTCTGCTTCGGTTAGTGTTTGTAGTTCATGAAAGCACAACGATATTAAAGGCAAACATTTAAATAAAAACACACATGTCCGCCAATATTTCAGCCAACAGGCCCTCATGAAGACCTCCTGGATGTAGCTTTAATGTAATTGAATGGCTGTTCTAATGGCGCATGTGGTGCTGCTTATATACAGTTTTCCGTAATGGGCTCCAACCCTATGCACCGCATTCAGATTTTAATATATGGCCTTTTATTATTAGTTCTGCCGCCACTTTGTTAGCGAAAACATAATATCAGAATACGGCGCTCATTCAATACGGCACGGTCTATACTTAGCGCGGGGGTGTCTGGCGTAATATTAAAAGATCCGACTTGCCGGAATGGCCTTTTGGCTCTGGCCCCATCTGCTTATTTGAAGGGGGCACCCCCTGTGTCGACGAACGGAATGCGCGCGGGCGCGCGGGCGCACACTCCGTACAGCGCGCGAGGTATCGCGGGGTGGGGGGCGATTCCGCAATTCAAAAGGTGGGGGAGGGGGGTCCCCCACAGGAGGAGGAGAAGGGAGGGGGTTGGAGGAGGAGGACATGCATGGTGCAAAAAAGACCACGAGCGAGTTCCCCCCCATCCACCCCCGCAGACGCCGTCCACCGTTGAGCGTTCGCCAAAGCAGCAGACTGGGACTAGCGCAGGTGTCCCGCGTTAATCACGGTGCGCCTCATTTAATAAACAGATACTTCAGTTGCATGCCTCCTGCCCGTGGCTTTGCCCATGGGTGCATTTTTGGGGTTGTCCGATTAAGAAAAACCAAAAGGAAAAAGGTCAGGGCCATTTTGGCACGCTGGCATATCGTGGGCACAAGCTCAGCGTCGAGCTGCGGGTAAATCGGGTAAACGCTCGTGCGAATGTTCACTTTACACGCACACTTACAAGTGTTTACGTGCGGTGTTATTCTCCCACACTCTATCTATATGTATGCAAATTGGTTATCAAAGTGTTTACGCTAATGAGCCAGAGGGCTGGCGCCTCGCTCTGTAAACGCGGAGTACTCATTACGCGCCAAACTTATTAAATATTTATTGACGTTTTGTGTGCGGTGGGGCAAAGAGCACTTGTCACAATTAGCCCGCGCTTATTACGAGTACAGTGCCCGAGCACGCGACCGCTGCGCGCCGAGACGGCCGCGCAAACTTCCCACGCGGAGGCGACACTGCCGGCGTCCGTCAAGGGGGGCGGCGTGGCTCCAAAACTAAATAATACACGCGGGGACCTCGGACGCATTGCGTCAGCGTAACCCGCACTGAGAAGCCATTGATTACGCGAAGGTCAAATTATCATTGTGTAGGCTACATTCTTTTATGTTTTGGGGTTTCTGTTTTAACAGCAAACTCGTTCTCTCACCTAAGAAGACTTTAATTTGCGACCCTAAGGGAGTACAGTTGCTGGCCAGGGTCCAGTAAATACAGGTTTGGTGCCAAACATGTTGTGGCGGTTTTAGGAAATAATTATTATTTCCGGAGGGCAAACCGAGAGAAGGCGAAGCGAAGCGTGCTTTATTCAAATGTGTTTAGCTTATTAACAGGCTTCATTAATTCCAGCAACAAATTGCCATGCCGTTGTTAAAGGAGGAGGAGATATGTGCAGATAATTAAGACTAAAACAAAGGGGTCAGTGTGTTTTTCGGGCCCAGCGAGACATAAACAGCCTTGCAGGTGCACGGAGCCCAGAGATTTTTCCCGGGAAGCCATTTATTGCCCACACGAGACCCCACTGAGGGATCGCATGCAGGCCGCACACAACTTTCTCATTAGCTCTACCCCCCCCCGACTCTCTCTCAAAAAGTTTCCACCACTTTTTTTCACGCATGTTCTATTTCCCTTCCCGACATTTGTGCTCCACCGTCCCCCCGCCCTCTGCCCTGATCGCTCAGCAGCATCCTTGATTTGATCCTTGCACTCGCAAGCATCCTCTAGACATCTGGGATTATAATTGGGGGCCGTGGAAGGATGCTTTTCTGGCAAGCGCTGGTACACAGAGATTAACGAAGAGTTTCAGACGCATGGCCGTGGCCCTTGCAGACCTCGATACAAACAGTGCGCTCTGACAATTTTACACGGCACAGACACGATAGTTACGCAAACTCCAGCATGGAGGACGCATCGCGGTGTTGAGGAAGTTTTCGCCAAGAATGTTGGATCCTACCGGATTTCGCTTGCACCACATCGCATGAAGTGAAAAAAATATATAAGAACAGATGTGTGAAATTCTGCGCACAAACGTTCCACTACTCTTTGGCTATTCAAACGACGCCACAAATAACCGGTTTGATGACGAGGAGGGGAAAAAATAGGGTAGCGGCAGGGGTGGCTTTCAAGAAAGAGAATGAAAATATTAACAATGAGGAAGCATATTAATAAGAGAACATTTTAATCAATCTCATGTATAATTCATCCAAAATAATCACAACAAATGAAGGGCCTTCCCAAAACACTAATAGCAGTGAATACGGTTGCGTAAGACTGCCGCGCGAGTGAGATTAATCGCCAGCGCATCACCTTCAATGAACAAAAAGAGAACAAATGAAAAAAAGCCAACAATGCTGGGCGATGTCCCGGTGTGCTTGCACGGTGCTGCTGCAAGGAGACTTCGCAGCTTCTCTGTGGCGCAAAAGCGCAGCGCTGGAGTGGAGGCGTTGGCTGCGTTTGGCGGGCAGCCTTTGTGATTGGCCTTTTTGCGGTGTTTGTTTTGCTCGGGTTTCATGCTCACGGTGGTTTAGGGCAGGATATCGCGGGGGCCTCAAACTTTTTGTCTCAAACAATGGCACCGATTTACCTGACAGAAACTGGATATCGTGACTCTCGTAGGTAAATAACTTTTGTCAGGGAGAATATTATTTACGCTAATGGTTTGCAGTCACCATTGTTTGGGCAAACAAATTACGTGAAGCTTCCACTTACACAGCTGAAATGTTTTTTACCAAAGTCACAGCTTTAATGAAATAATACAACAGGCCCAAGCACAAGCAACTCCTCACTTCCAAAAATGAGGGAATTGTTTGCCCAGAGAGAGAGAGCCGTGCCTACTCTACTCGTATTAAATATAAACCCATCTCCTCGCCCCGAGTACCTCACACCACTGCAGAATATAAATCAATGGAGTATTACACGTCATTTCATGCAACCTTTTTCTCTCACACTTAAAGTGAGGGGGGGAAAACACTTTACATTTTTAGAATTCCTTTGCAAATTGATTTTTTGTTAAAGGAGAGAATAATAAAAAGGTTATTGATATACTGGACTTCACTTGATGCTAACAATGGCATTTAACACTGACCTGAACATACATCAACACAAAAATGCCTCTTTAACAGACTGCTTGTGTGGACGCACTCAGCCGAACTAAGGCACAATCTCGTGCTTGACACGCAACCAGGAGGAGTTTGTTCAGTAACTTCAAAACGGTGCGGAATATAACGTCTTAAAATTGGACAACAAATGCCCGTGGCTTTCGTTCATGTAATTTTTCCCTCCTCCTCATCCTCCTCCTCAATGCAGTCTGGCTAAATGTCACTTGTAATGGGTCTCAATTTAAACATGAAGTGCCTCAGTGTTCCAGCAATTTAACTTTCTTTGTGATATTACTTACCATTTCGTGGAAGAGTGCTCAGTGGGCGGGAAGGAAAAGGCCAGCCACAAACGCGCCTGGGTCAGGATTTTTTGGGATCGGCAGTGGCCAACAAAGAAAAAAGACGCTCGGATTAATAGAGCTGAGGAGACGTTCACCACCGACTTCCTTCGCAAATGCGGACGGAATTTAAATTACTCGCACGGTTTGTCCCAATCCCAGCAACAATCCAACACGGGGACACAAGCCGCGGTAAAGACGGCACAGACTTTCCTCTCACAAGCTCTCATTACGTGTGTGCGCGCGCACGTTGAACTTCTTTCGCACCGTACTAAGCCAAGTGTGCCAATTGGAGGCGCCAGAAAACGAGGAATAATAATATAAAAAAAGCAACGCCCGGGTCAAACACCTTGGAGCGTGCGCGATAGCCGCAGACGGACGAACATAATTCCGCCCCTTCGGAGCGCGGCGCTCGGAGGCACCGTCCAAGCGCTACTGCTGCCACCGCAACAAGCGAGCGCACCACGACGTCAGAGACATGCGGCGGTGGACACGAGCGTTAGCGAGTAACCCCTGCCGGCGGTCGCAGCGCTGCGCCGCCGGCAGGGGCACAGATGGGAGCCGGTGAGTAATGGCTCCGAGCACCTGTGTGGGAGAGTTAAGTCTCCGGGGACAAAGGCAGCAATTAGAAGACCTCCCTCTCTCAGCCAGGCTCGGCGTTTAAGGCCACCTAAGATGTTTAACTTAACTGCAATGTGAGGCAGGGCCTCCCTCTGTTGAATAATACGCAAATTAAAGGCATTAAAAGTGATGGGTTAGCAATTGAATGGAAGTTGACGTATCGTTCCATGGGAATGCACATCGCTAACGAGCGATATTTTCTCTTACCAGAGATACTTTTTAGATTGCAAAGTCTGCATTTAATTACGTTCAATTTGCCAAAAATCAATACGAACCGCGACTTTGGCACACGCGCGAACACGTTTAGAATTACGCCATTTATTGAAACAAAGGGGACAATGTATGTGTGCCAATTACGCAGTTCTTGTGCGCCGAAAAGAAAAGTAGAGGATGCTTCTCAGCGCAGATAAACTACTCCCGTGACAAATTGTGTCCAAGCGCCTTCTGAGACATCTCGTGCAAGGATGGCAGCCGCGGCCTCGTGGAAACGCGTGGATTCGGCGCACGGGAAAAAGCACGACAGCGTTGTGGCACAGACACCCCATTTTACCGTTCCAAAGCTCCCCTGTCATCTGCCTCGGTAATTGGAGGAAATTGTGGATTTGAAAGTGGAAGCAGAATGTTTATCCTGTCTAAATTATTACTCCATTAAGGTTTTTTGCCATGGCGTTACAATGGCTAAATTGGATTTAAAATTTTAATCAGACAATGGACCTCATATCCCAGGGTTTAAACCACACTAAATATTCTTACGATAATTGGAATGCGCTCTATACTACCGCGCATGCCACACAACGAGAAACGCGAGAGCATCTTCCGTGGAAGTGTATTAATTGTGCGCATCAAGTGACGTGTGTATATTTTTTATTGCAGCTGAAATGGAACTAAGCGATCACAATTACGGCGGCACAAAGCACTCTCTCGTTGAGGTCACGAGAAGCCCTCCCTTCCCCCCCACCTCTCTAAGCTGCCTCCCTCCAGTTGACCCCCATCGTCCCCCCCCTGCCCCCCCTCCCCTACTCCACCCCCCAACCCGCACCTGCTCAAACTCCAGTTATTATAACGGAGAGGAAAAAAAACCATTTGTCAATTAGGACGAACGGTTGTTTACCCCCCTTGAAGGTTGCGTGCGTAGAGCTTGTTGGGTCGCCCAAAAGTCTCATATCCTGCGAGAGAGGCGTCCGACAATGGAGGCGCGGATCGCGGTGGCAAGCAGCGGGCCCCCGAAAGAGATCCTCCTCCCAAACGGACGAACGCAAAAACACACGCAGTTATATAAATGTATGTTAATGTAGCGTGCATGCCAGATGCGCTGCTCAAAAGGTAAATTCAACTTTTACAAGTTTAATGCCCAAAAAATTATCCATTCATGCCACCGGCATTGAACGACGAGTAAGATCTCACCGTCTTACACACAAACAAGTAGGTGCACACGAAGACGAAGGTCCCCCGTTTATCCTGCACAGGTTGTTGGGGCAAGTGCTGTGAGCGAGCGCCTACGAAGGCCTACGCGGTGCACAAGAGGATCGGCGGCCAGCACCACTACGCCCGAACGCCTTTTTCGCCCCAGTGCTGCTGTTTACACACTAGATGAGGTACTCATTTTAAGGCCGAGCTGATCTAGGGGTGGCCGAGGACCAGTTCAGACATTCGTCACCAACGGTGAACTCGGGCTCAACAGGTTCATAGCGCGGTGCGATAATCGCTACAACTGAACGCACGCACGTGCGCTCAACGCGTACGCACGATAGGTATTTCGCATTCTATCGTACACCGGGCACGTTTGCCGGAGCGCCAGACGCGGCGTGTCTCCAAACGTCGCGAGCGTCTCCGAGCCGTTCACGGTCACGCCGTCACGCGAGAACCCCTCGGTCTCTCTCTCTCGCTCTCCCGCCGCTTCTCGGCAGCGCCGACCCTCCGCCGTCGCAGACGTCCTTTCCGGGAACAAACAAAATGGGAGTCGCGCGATGAGGGAAGGGCGGCCCGGCGCGGAGCGGGAGAGAGAGAGTCCGCGGAAGCGCGCGACGAGGCCGGGTTGACATGGCACCGCTCGTCCTCCCCCGCCGTGGTTTCGGGTGTCGTGGGCGTCTCTCCCGGTGGGAAGCCGGGGCCAGCGAAGGAGCGAGCGCCGCGGGAGCCGCGATCGGCGCCCCAAGCCGCCGTGTCGGTCAGTACCGCCGGGTAATCGCGGGTGGCGAGCGACACGCGTGCGGCACGTGTAGCGCTGCTCGTGTGCACATCCACGGGAGAAAGATCCCATTTAGGAACGTTAGCAAGCGCCTATTAAGGCCAGTGCAGGAGACGTATGAATGTATGGGTGTTGAACTTCTTTCGCACCATACATAGGCAACCATGCTAATCAGAAAAGGCCAAATATGGCACCAAGATTTGAGTCCACATAGGAGAAGCCCAGACCTGGTTCAAACACAAGTCACTATTGGTGGATTGCATGGCCAAAAATTGGACATAGTTGCTGGGATCATAGCTCGCTAACTGCTATGCCACTGTTCCCGTCACAAGAACACATACATGTGCACACAAAGACACGCATGTGCATGTGCACAAGAAGACAAAGATCCCCCGTATAGCCTTTAACAGGCTGTTGGGCAAGTGCTGTTAGCGTGCACGTATGAAGGCCGGCACAGAAGACGGGATGTGTGGCCAACACCACGCCCGGCCGGCTTTGTCTCCCCAAGTGGTGATGTTTACACAACAGGTACTCATTTGAGGCTGAGTCAACAAAGTGGAGGCCCTGGACTAGTTCAGATAATCGTCACTGGTGTTAGCCGTGAACAGGAATTGAACTCGGGTTGCAGGCTTCGTAAGCGCAGCGCGCTAACCGCTCCAAGACGGTGCGCACACACACGCACTCGTGCACACGCTTGCGGACTTACACACGTGCACATGCAGGGGCGTGCGCACACGCATTTTCACGTACACACGCACGCAGGACTGCTGATGTGGAGAGTAGGCGCTTAAATGGCGACCCACACTGTGCCTTTGGAACGCAGCTTCGTGTGATCGTCCAAGCGTGAGGGCCACGATTGTTTAGGGTTTAGGATCTGCATGGATAATGAGAGAGCCCACGCCAATGCTATGCTCTCTCATGCCCTGCTCTTTTCTCTTTCGTCTTTTCAACCGAGAAACAATTTGAGGAGATTAAGCAGCAAAACTACACACGAAATGCATTCATTTTCACATCGCTTCCTGATTATCAGGGGGGGCCCTTTGGATAAAAGGGCATAAATTAAAGCTTTCCCACAAAGTCGGACAGTTTTCAAACTTTTACCGGATGTGTGTACGAAAAGAAGGCATTTAGAAAGCATTACGAGTTCCATTTGCAAAAGGTTTTTTATTTTACGAGAACTGTGCGCTGGCGTTTGCGCGCGACGCTCCGTGCGGGTGGCACAGAGCGTCGCACGCGGGGAGAGAGTGGGAAGCGAGTGGGGTGCGAGTGGGAAGCGAGCGGGGAGCGAGCGGCGAGTGAACGCCGAATCCGCCGGGGCCGCGCGATCGTCGCTGCAAGAAAACGTGCCCTCGGAATACGAGCGCAATATTGTCACACATTCCAAACATTGTACGCCGGGGTGCGACTGTTTCCCGATCCACTTCGTCGGCTCGGAGTTCCTGGTGTTTGTTAACAAAAACTGTCACTGCCGAAGAGTGGTGGAGCGCGGGCGGGGGTAGGAAGGAGAGTTCAAATAAAAGAACAGCCCCGCGAAGGCTGTGCCTTTTTTGTTCGACGTCCGAGAAAAATCAACGACGCCGTCCAAGTACGAACAACTACGATGGTGCCGTCGAGGTTTACGAAAACCAAGCGCCGGTGGACGGTTTCACGACGCTCGGCAAAAAAAAATCAACGCCAGGTATTTTTCCGCTTTTTGGCCCAGGTTCAGGGGAAAAAAAAACGTAACCACCCGCTCTCAAACCAGATAATTTTGATGAAGTGCACCGTGAGTTCGTTACACATCTGCATACAAGAGAAAACCAGGGGCTCTTCTGTGAGCAATAACAGCTGTCTCCAGGACTCGGCGTTCCCAAAACGTACTCGGCAGCATATTTTAGTGCACTAGGCACAGCTGATATCTAAATCGCCCCGGTGACCCCAACACTTTCCATAATCACTGCGCATTTAAATATGAAAGAAATTACCCTTGACCCTACGCTACCCACGAGGGAGGCCCCCCCCTCCCTCCTCCCTCACATGCATGTGCACACGCAGCACACTGGCGGACACACGCGGTGGGGGATGGAGAGGAGAGGAGAGGGAGGGAGGAGGGGTGCGATTAACAAAAATCGTTAATCAAACGAGAGGCGGCGAGACTCGCCGCCATCTGTCCTGCAGTGCAGCGTTTGTTTAAACGGGCGCTGGGCACTTAATGAACAACAAATTAAACCTTGGGCCCATGTGCAGCCATGACACAAACCACCTGTTTGGCTAAGGTAGAGAGAATAAACTTGAGAAAAAAAACATAAAGTTTCAGGTTTATTTTCTTCTGCACATTGTGTAATCTCACCCCAAGCCCCCACCCCGCCCCAGAGTTGCTCAAGAGGTGCCTGGGTCTTTCAGCGTGAGTATCGCCACGTTCAGGTTGCATAGCCACCACCAGCGAGCATCTTGGCAAGTACCTGCATCGCTCGTTTGGTTAACGCAAGGAAAACGAAACATGTGAATTGTACTGTCCTCGTCGCCCCGGTCCAGGTGAGAACCCAAACACGTGCCATCTTCTCCTTATGACAAGGCGCTCCGGAAAGTAAGATACACACCCAGCAAGTCAAGCCTGGCGTCTCAACACATTGTCGCGCACACACACACCCACGGATTACAAGATGCAACAAGCCCCACTTTTGTTTTAAAATACAGCGAACAGAGGATGCTTTATAGTCCAGAGACCGGGGGGATAGATTATTCGCACAATTCACATGTTGGCGAACATTCCCTTCCCATCAAAATTCTCACCTAAAAATGCACCACAGTTTTCATTGACCGCCAACCAGCGCCATGTTTCGGCCCCATTAGTTGGCATGGGGTAATTCAAACTGAAGGGGGCAGATCAATGTCAAATTCGTTATAGTCGTGCGCGCGACAGCCGTGTCCAATGACCTGCCCCTTTCAAAAAGCCATCAGTGTCTTTAATACCGGTCACTTGAAGCGACGTGCGTATGCACGCGCGCTAAACTTCTCTCGCACCATCATGTAGCCAACTGTGCCGATCGAAGGCGCGGTGTGCACCTCGGTGCTTGCACTGGAATTTAATCCGGCGGCTGGAACGGTAACTGCCGACTCGGCGCACGCGGTCAATTTGCCTGACGGTCGCCCCCCTTTAAATCGGAAAATTCACGGATTAAAAACGCCGTTTAGGATTGAGTGCTCATTATTTAATCTTCGCCTGTTGGTCATTTACATGGGGTTGTGGTTAGTGCAGGGCAACGTGGCACGCTTTACAGGTGTGAGGGTGCTAATGAGGGGGCAGGTCCATTAACATGCAATTTAATAACGCAGAGGAAAAACACCTCGAAACACTGGGCACACAACAGAAAACCATTCATGCGGCACGGCACATCCCGCATTACCTTCCCTAATGACCATATGCCAATTCTATCTCATTGTTGAACAAATAAATAGGGAAGGCCCATTTGGCTGGCATATGGCTCATCCATTAGATACAAACCACCCCCCACCCCACCCCCACCCCTAAATGAGCAAGGAGAAGAACCTAACTGTGGCGAATGTGCTTCAAATTGTGACGGTGCGGAGAGGCGATCTTTGGCCAATGTTTTATGCGTGGCTGAGTAGGCGGTGTGACTGATGCTTACTGATGTGTCCAGTTCATGACGTCTCCCACCCTCCCCTACCCTGGCCTTCGCGTCACCAATCCATCACCCGATCTACGCCAGCGTCCTTTCCTTCCCATCCTCGCCATCTCACTGAGTGCGCAGCTCCCTCCTTAACCCCCGCCTTGGTCCACCTCACTGTATCGTGAGATTCAATGCCCCCCAAGTGCTCGCGATTTCAGTTCACCCCGACGTGTTCCTTATACCGTCAGTGAGCCTTTAAAGGGCTTCATTGAATACTGCTGTTGTGCACGAGTCCCGGAAGCCAGGGGCAGGGGCCGCTGCGTGTCCTCCGCGCACCAGCTGTCGCTGCCCACAGCCGTTTCGTGTGTTTTTTTTCTTTTCCCGCCGCTCCCCTGCCCGTGTTTAACACTCTTTGGAGGGAGGTGCGTGCGATACGGCAGCGATGGCGGGGGTTGCAGAAATGTTTAAAAACTGTGAAAAAATAAACGGCTAGATTTACGCGAACTGCGTCGCAATGTTTTAAGTTGCGGTCCTGTAGGATTGTCTCTGAATTAGCTCTCTCACTCTCCTGGGTGGAGTGGTGGTACAGTGGTTAGCGTGTCGCGCGATGAACCCAAGTGCCCTGAAATCGATTCCCAGCCATGGCTAACATCAGTGGCGAGTGATATCCGAACCGGTCCTGGACGTCCCCTCCGTACCCCCTCCCCCACGAACCTGTACTAACCAGCATGGTGAAGTATAGTCATATAACGTAAATGACGTGGCATGGGGAGGCCTTCATTGACAAAGGGCTGAACATTTACTTTCTCTCTCTCTCTGTATATTGTATATATGATTTATTTATACCCCACAATCCCCATTCCAAAATTAGTTGTCCCTTCGGGCTCTCACCTTATTATAAATGAAGGAGATGAAGTCAGCTGAATGGCAGTGTGATGTACTGCAATCCAGAATGCTAACAGGATTTGAAAGAGATTTAGAAAAAAACCTGTTAGCTTTGAGGGAAAGTATGTACAAGATGGAGTAAGCGTGAGAGTGTTTGTCTTTGTGAATGTTTCAATGTCTCTGTTTGACAGTACATCTGCGAGCATGTGTTTGATTGTTAGGACACTGCCCCCAACCACCAACCTTCAACCTACCACCCTCCTAACCCCTCAAAATAAAAAAGAGGAAAATATGGCGAGCCATCCTCCTCCATCCTCGGGGTCTCCCACAGCCCTCTCCCCCCCCCCCCCCCCGGGGACGGCGGCGGTGGGTGGGGGGGCATGTTTTGTTCTCGGCTTCGCTAAGACTTCACGCCTCGCAGGCTTCAAACAAAACTGGGCAAGCGGGGCGCCGGTGTCGTGCCGTCTGACCCCGGGCCGGGCCCCCGGCCTCATCTGCGTATTAATAACGTGCGCGGAGGAGACCGTCACCTCTGGCTGCGTCCGATGAAAAGGCCGGAGGAGAATTAAAGAGAGGGCCAGCGGGCACCGGGATGGGGGGGAGGGGGTAGCCGTGCTGGAGGAGGGAAGCGGCCAGGAGGCGGGCGGCGGCCGGAGGGTTATCGGAGGCGCGGCGACACGGAGGGCGGCCCGCGTCGCATATTTATTCCCTCGCGCCCGTTTGCTTATTTCCGACGAGCTGGCGATATACTGCGGGGGCGACGAGCTCGCGAAATCCCCCAACGAGTACGGACGTCCAAACTGTACCGACGAGGCTCTGCTCGGCAGCCGCCCAGTGCTGGCGAAGCGAAAATAATTGGTGAGAAATGATGTAGGAGATAAACTATGTGGGGGGGAAAAAAATTAATTCTGCACGGTCGTCTAAAAGAATCTCTTATAATGAACCGTTCCGTTCCCCAAAATTTCCGTGCTCGGGATAAAGCGAGTTTTTGCCTAAAACGCTGTCAGCGCTAATGACACGTGGAGAGAAGTGTACACGTTGTGAAGTCAGCGCAGTGTGCATCGATGAATACATCGCTTTAAAATGTACAACTACCGCAACTTATTTATTAATGAGGTGTCTTTCCCCACCCAATAACGAAGCGCAGGTTTAAATTATTAGGAAGAATAATCAAAACAACATGATATATTCTCTTGACGTCTCTAGTGAGTAGCAAGAGGACTTTGAAAGTTGAAGTAATGTCGGCAAGGATGCGTTGTGCATAATTAATTCTACAAGCACGCCTGATATTTGTCCTTTTGGTGGTTGGGAGGTAGGAATTGTGTGTGCAGAGTGTTGGGGTCAATGTCTTGGATTATAAAAGCTGAAAAGAAAAGGCAGGGTTAGCGGCGAGCAGTGGAAAAGGTCATGGAATGGTGGTTAGTTTAAACAGAATGCCACACCGCGTGCTCCATCTTCTCAAAGACCATCTGCTTCCCAGGGTGAGAGTGTTGGTTTGTCTGGTGGCATATCTGCCTTTCATCTGCATCCCATTAATGTCGTGCGCGCACACGGGAAGCACTGCCTAATAATACAGTGGCCGTCATTTTTCAACTTGCACAGCAAGCATAGGCCCGACTTGCATTATTTTCTCAAGGCAAACCACGATTCCCATTACAGCACCGCAAACAAAACTGCTGCCTTTTAAAACTTTGTTGTTGCTTGTGCCATTCAAAATACGCATATATAACCTATTTAAAATAATTTAATTTAAAAGGGTGCCAGTAAAGCTATTACATTTGTCTTGTAATTTATGCTGTTTTACATCTGTTTATTTTACACAGGCATATCTTCAAAATGGTTTTTGTTTTCACAGTTTTCAGTTCTTTCGCATCCTGAACTTTGACCAAGAGCTGCATTTCTCCACAGGGTCCCTTGCAAGTCTCCATTGCAACAGACGAGCCACCTTGACAGGCACTCAGTCACCGGCTTGACAGGATGCTTCACCTCACTTGCAGGGAACGTGGTGGCACGGCGGTTAGCTCACCACGCTGTGACCGCACCACGACCCGAGTTCGATTCCCAGCCTACGTCTCGCGTCAACGGGCAGGTAATAATCCTAACTGATCCTTTGGCTTCCTCCTTCAACAATCCGCGCTGACCGGCGTGGTGAAGTATGGTCAAGCAGCCTACGTGGCCATCACGGCGTGGGGAGGCCAGCAGTGGATTGGCAAAGGGCGGTACATTGTTAGAATTTACGTACAATGAGCCGCACCTTCCGTCTATACGAACGAAACGATGTTCTCGTATGACCAGATTAAAAGCATGATTAACTTTTAAACAAAAAAGCGTTGAGATATACAACACAGATAAAATACTTTGCTATGCCACAACAATTACTACCCGATACCACAAACATCGTGCCCTGAGGAAGAGCAGAGCAAAGTAAAGATTAATCTTTTATTACCCTGTGCGTGAGTCACAGAAACGGAGCCAGACACGGGCATGAGTGCTCCCGGCTTGCCACCATGTGTTCAGACACTGACTCATAGGCACGGTTGCCCGAATCAATGAGACCATCCCTGTCTGTATCCAGTCTCCAACCGCCCAGTATATCAGCAGATTTATGCTCCCCCCCCCCCCATCTGCTTCTTAAACTCATCCTGGTCGTACAACCTCGAGCACTGGCAGCCCAATCATTCTCAAGGTGGAGTTCCCCCCCCCCGTCCTTTTGGTTCCATTACGCAGGCCGACTTGGCGAATTCCTTAACGCCAAACCACAAAGAGTTCCCCCCCTGGTGTAAGGCAACGTTCTCGCCCCCACCCACACTCTCCCTACCCACCAGACCCCACCACCACCATCCACCTCAGTCCCTCCTAGCCACCTTGCCCAGCATTGATTCTGTCATCGTACAAGGGCAAAAAAATCGCTCACTATTGAGGCAGTTAACTGCCATTCTCTACGAGCATCGGCGTGTTTCCGTGGGGCTGCGGAAAAACCACGGTGGCGACATATCCGTATTGAAATGCCCCCTCTCTCCCCAAAGGGGGACACGTCGGAGTGACGGTCAGAGCGACGTCGGCGCTTTGTTTCTGCGCCGAGGCCCCCCCAGAGCAGAGCATGCCGCCCGTAACCCGCAGAAGCGACAGCGGGCCCTGGCATCGGCGCTGACCGCAAATGATCGGGGCAGCCATCCAACTCCGTAGTCGCAAGCGGGGCGGGGGCGGCGGCTACGAGTTTTTATCAGATGCAAAAAAAAACTTGGAAGCGGAGACAGACAAATGCAGTCTGCTTATTCGACGAACAAAACACGCTCGTCGGTCAGATTGTGAGTCATATTTCTCCCCCCCCACCCCCGTACGTTCTTAAGATTATTCACGCACGTTAGCATTGCCTGCACTCTCATGGAGGCTTTGGGCGAAAAACAAAGGACATGAAAGTTGATCCAGATGTCCTATTAGCAGCCTGGCGTTCAGTCACACCCTTCAAAAACAATGAAAACATTCTCACTTACTCCCCTACACCTCTAAAAATGAAAACATGTTGGTTCCTGTAAAAAAGATTACTATTAATCTTAGTTATTAATACTACATTACTACGGTAGGCATAATAATCTTAGAACGGGGCCCCGAGCTATAAGCAATAACTCACGTCTCCGCCGGTGAAAACGATCATTCTTCAGCATTTTTTCATACTCCCATTTAAAATAACTTTACGATTAAAATAAATTCGATGCACATCGGTTCAGTATGCTGTACATGTGCATTTAACAAAAATAATCGCGTGATCGTTTTTGGTTCTACAATGTGTCCATACAATTTACAGCATGGACCTTGATGCGACCAGATGAAAACCCACTGAGATAAACAATCTTTTTTTTTAAAGGGAGACCTGGGATGGTTGCAGTTAAAAACATAATGACAGGGAAAGGTAAAAGTGCAAACAAAAATCTAAAAAAATGCAACCAATGCGACTGCATATGAGTACAGCATGCACCGTGATTTGACTATTGCCTAGATTTGCATTCAAGCAGCTCGGGGCACCCTTGCCGCATGTACGTATATACGTTGAATTTCTTTCGTACCGTACGTAGCCGACCGCGCTAATCGGAGGTGCGCGGGGGGGGATTACAACTAAACGGTGAGTCACCACGTTAACTGTCTCCCCTTGACAGGCGATCGCGGGCGCTAGCGCTGCCGCCGCCGCTGCTACTGCTGCTGCAAAAGCCCACGCTGGACACACAAATCAGACCACAACAAAGAGGGAGCTCAAGTGGCAAAGCCTCCAGGAACAAGTGACCGCAGGGAGAGCTGACACTGGCCACTCACGGCTACACAGTCGTGGGGTCGGAGCGTGAGCCACCGTCGCCACAAATGTATTCATTGGAAAATAATCAATGACAGCAGTTCCACGTGCAATGGCAAAATGACGACATCATCATCGTCGTCATCCACATCGTCAACATGTCATCGTGCATGTACAGTGTCTTGCGACACTTCACAGACACAACTTGCCACCATTTGACAGATATAAGCCAGGAACTATATTCACAGCTGAAACGTAAGTAAGTGGAATTCGTCCAAGGATAAGTCATTATCTGCAATCGGCAGCCAGATTCTGTCACCAAGCCTCCTATATACACTTGAGTTTGCAGCAAAGTGATGAAATTAGGTTGCCAGGTAGAGGCAGGCAGTGTGTGTGTCAGAGCACTGAGCTAGAACTGCTGAAATCCTGGGTTCAGCGCTAGATGACCAACCAGAGACAAACGGCATCTCACACCCAGCGAGTGCAACAGCATCAGCCCCACAACAAAGGCTGCGCCAAGAACCGCTCCTGGACATCTGTGGAAAAGAGCTCTGTGGCTCATCGGATTTCTCCAGGGTGAATAAAGAACTCACTTCGCTCGCTTTGCCTCCTGTGCTCAGTCTGGTTTGTCCCAGCTACGAGAGATTAAAATATATATCAGCAAAGGCAAGGAGCCAAACAAGTTTCGTCTTGCAATTGCATTCAAATGCTGTTAGAACAACAAGAAAAGGAGCATTCTGCTGTCTCGTCCACGGTAGCTTGCCACGCGGAGTGACGCTCCAGCATCTAGGGGAGGTCCGTCATCACTTACATTACTTTTGCTGTTGACGCCTTCAATCGTTTTAGTGTTGTGTTTTCTCAAATATTTTGCTCCGCGACTTGATACTGTTTGTAATATCTGGCGCTTATTTTTGTAGGAGACCTTACAACATGTCAAAGCAATAGCGTGCAAGTATGATAAATTTCACAGTGTTGAGATACAAATTAAGCGACAAGAACAAATTAGTAATATGACAAAAGCACATTTGCATTTTCAGTTACACGAGGTATATACTGGATTTCAGCATTCTATCTATGCCACTGCCAAGTCATTGAATCTGACTTAAAATGTTTGCAGTAACTTTAACTAGAGAACTATTAACTGTCATTCGATTTCACTAACCTTGTAATGAAAACAATGTTTACAACACTTCGTCCATCCACTCCCAATGCCGTATCGTGAGGGGGGGGTTTGTGTGGTGACCATATTTCACCACGCGGGTCGGTGTGCATTGAAGTCCTCCCAAAATATAATTCACAACGAGAGTAAATGAGCAAAAAATAAAGCATTTAAAGTGCGCACTAATTAACCCGCCGTTCTTTACGGCTCCTCTTCACGGCACACCGTCTCTCCCCCTCTCTCTCCACAATCCACCGCCTTTCTCAAAGACACCGGCGATCTTGGCCTCCATTCCATTCTGCTCTGTCCTTGATATTTACTCACGAACTTCGCGTCAGACACTCCACTCAGACTGCATCCATTTAGTCGAATTGAGGTGTAACCTCAATTCACTGTCTTCGCCGGCAACCTGTCCCTAAACCATCATGGCGTACTCCCTCACACCCATTCTGCATGCCGTTAATAGTAATAATGTGCACGATGTAAAAATAAATCAATGTAGAATCAGACGACTGCGATTTGTTCACGAGACATTCTCAAAAAAGCTTTCACCGTGTCATTGTCTAATCAAAGGATGACTCTCAAGTGATCATGAAGGCTTTTCTGGCACAAGCACTGTTAGCGAGCTCCTATTAATACGAATGTGGACAGCACCGTGAACGTCCATCTTCGTGCCACTCCCCAGCACAAGCAACCGATGTTGAAATGCCCTATAGGGAGGGTCACACCAGGTTCGAATTATAATTGTCACTGATGTCCATGACATATCCAGTTACCTGGGTCCTTAGAACACAGTACGGTAAGTTATTCATCATACCAGATATCCCCGTATTATGATACATGCTAACCGTGTACACGGACACTCACGCAGCAAGCAGTTGTATTCCAACGTAGTACACAACACCGCTCTTAAATGAATTAGAAATGTGAGGAGTTTTGCTTGTGACCTGTTTAAAAGCGCACGTGGCCGGTCGCAGGATGCATGTGTGCTGAGTCGGCGTCCACGGTGTAATCTCTCCGACGCGGTGGCAAGCATTACCCAGGGCTCAGTATATTAGGTGACATTTTACTCACCTGTAGGAGAGCACGCAACTGTTTCAAAAGATTAGTCCACAAAGACCACGCTCAATTTTGCCGCTCTACCTTGGAGTCGTCGCACGTGTTTTTTTGTTTTTGTTTGAACAAATTGCCAGTTGAAGCATTGGTGCAAGATGAAGGAGGGCAGGTTACCAAGGTTACCAAGGCACAAAGTGCTTTGGCGCTCAACGGGCAACGACCTACGAAACGACTCGATGCCACATGATGACAGGATTCTATGGGACAGGCCTTGGTGGTTGGTATTGACCGTCCAGTGGTATCAGGATTTGACAGAAGGGAGCGAGAGTAAGGTGTGGTGGCATCAACGGAAATGATCTTTCACCTTTAAATTGATCTGCTTTTGCTATGGATATCCGGGACGCTGTCATAGAAATATAGATATTGTATCAACAAGTTAGGCCCCCAAAACAAAGCTCGCCATTGAATTTTAGCGTGGAGACTTTTTTTTTATTATTATTACTTTTGAGCCGAATACATGACCAACCAACAAAGGTCTTTTCCCGATTAGCGCTCTCGCGAGCCGACGTCGATGCAGAGGTGTTGCTAAGAAGCCCAGAGCTGGGTCGTCTGGTCCTGCGGACGTACTTAACGTAGGCTGCGGCAAATCATCTTCAAATGACGCAATATCCCTGTTCTTTCCAATGAGGAATTTACAAGGTTGCAGCCGCCGTCCTGGGAGGCTCAGGGGGATCGCACCCTTGAGGCAGCATCGCCGCAGCCGGCTTGAATCTGGGCAAGCCACCCGTGATCAAATCGCCGTTGTCAAGTGTAGCGACTTGACGCTGCGGCGACGTCGCTAGCAACTGCACGTGACAAAAAAATTCAGATACAAATTTTATTTGTGTCTTTTGCGTCGTTTTATGTGAGATCACCCTGAGGGTTAAAAAATGTTTTTTTTTTAATATATACCGATTGACTGGCATGCGGGAAGGAGGAGGTTGGTCTGGCGAGACACTTTTGAAATGGTTCCAAAAGTATTTCTTTGATTTTTACCTTCCAGAGACATTCCATGAAATGTTGTGTTCTGCTGACTGGAGGAGTTCTGAAAAAGACACTTATTCCCCCTCTTGTTTTGACATCGATAGTACAATTGTGGTATCATTTTGCCACGAGCAAATAAAAAACCCCGAGAGCAATAAATTGCCGACGTCTAAACTCCAAACCCACGAGTGGCAATGCGCATGGATGAATATGATCAGTGCGTAATAAGTACACAGCTGTACCCAAACGAACGCGGTACATGTTCTGCATGCGTGTGTCTCTGCGTGCTTGGGAGTTGACCCAGCCTAGGCAGCTGCCCCAGCACCGGCGGTCTGCACACCTGCCACTGGGACAGTGAGGACGGGTCATGCAGTTCACAACGTGCTGCCAACTGGTAATGACGCAGGGCATTACCAAAGTGCATCATTAACGGAGAAGTTAAAGATCCCGCGGTACCATCGACAACAGCAGACGATTGTTGATGGCAGTGTCAAATTTTATATTGTGCGTCACGTTTATAATGAACCATTGGATTATTTTTCTTTTGTTCGGAGAGAAAAAAACCCCCGGCGATTTCGGCTCTTGTGAGAAGAAAATATGGAGGCCATCAGGTCAAAACGTCAATTTGTCTTTAGCCTTCAGAAGCAGGAGAGCTATCTTTAAAGCAGCAGAGCGGCCAATTCGCTGTGCGCAGAATATTCACGTCGACCGCGCAGGCAAACAAGGGGCATGAAAAATACCTCGTATGGATTAACCGCAGCAGTGACAACAAAGAAGAAGAATTTCACATCGCGCAAAAGACAAACGGACCGAGAGCCCATGGGTGGTATTGGCTGCCGCTTAAAAAAAAAAAATTGCGCCATTTTTCTTTCGCGAGACAAAAAAAATATATAATGCGGAACATGAAGCTGTGGTTTTGGGCTGACAAACGACGCCGTGGAACTCTGGCCGGATCATCTGGGTTCCAACGTTAATCCATCAACCTTCTGGCCTTGCTGAGCCCCAGTCTAAAACAAAGCCCACCGCACCAAACAAAAAAAACCCCAGCTGAAAAAAAACCTAAGGCTTATCCCCCACCCAACCCCCACCTCAGCCTCAGCACCACCCCTCCCCCTCCCTGCCTTCTCAGAGCAGCTTTCATTCCTGCTTGACATTGAGGGATATTCACACAACCAAAGCTCATTCTATTATTCTTCCACCTTTTTGGTGAAGACGGATTTTTTTTTAAAAATTCCATTAAGAGGTGACCTCAGATCCATCAATGTAGCCCTTTGTCTTAACAGGGCCGCGGCTATGGACACCCCTGTTGCAGCAATCCCGTCAACCTTTGTTTGGGGTGAGGAATGCCCCCCACACATTTTTCATTACCGTTGATAATGAAAAATTATCTCAGTGGATTAAAGAAAAAAGGGGGAGGGGAAAGCCTTTTAAGGCCGCGGCTATCGAAAGCAATGAAAAGTTACTTGAATCGACACCTACTCTCGAAGAAAATGTACACATGCGATGACAACAACGGTGAATACGCTCACACACACACACAGATCCATCACACAGATCCATCTATGTGTATTTCCCACACCCCCGATTAGCACGGTTGGCTACGTACGGTGTGAAAGAAGAATATACGTATGTACACAGACACAACAGGACGACATCGTCTGTGATGATCCACAGCTGAAGGATTCTCCAAAACAAAAGTTGGCAATAAACAGAGAAGAACTTGCAATACACTACACACTCTTGTTGCCAGGTCTCCTTCACTAAAGGGATTATGAATATCAATGGGATGCCACCATGGTCAAAAAATAAAGCATCAATATCTATACATACGCGCATTTAGGTCTGGGAAAAATGTGTTGTGCTCAAGATATCAACAGCACACACATGCTAACTCAATAATTGAAGAAAGCCCTTACCTACCTATGTATAGCAATGGTATAAGATTGGGACCAATGTAAATAAACAAATAAATGTACGTGCTTTTGCTTTCACTTTTCCGCCTATGACAATAATTTAACTCCGAACCTACAAATATTGTGTGTACAAAAAAGCACAATGCTCGCATACATAGGCTTCAGCAGCATACATAGGCTTCAGCAGCATACACGCAGTTTTAAGATTGAGTTGCGGCACTAAAGGACACGTACAAACCCAACGGAAGGCTTTTCTGTGGTCCCATCTGTACCTATGAATCATATGCAGTACAGCAACAGGCATGCTACGTGACAAATTGAAGTACAGCATTTGTAATTAACAAAATATGTGTAAGTGTACCTTTAGGAGCAAGTGTGTGTGTGGTGTATGAATGTGCACGTGTGCGTGTTTGAGCGTGTGTGGGGAGCAGTAGTTTCAGTGGTTAGGGCCCTGCGCTAGGGACCAGGCGAGTTCGATTCCTGCTCATGATCAATAACAGTGACGAATATTTGAACTGGTCCTTGGTCTCCCCTAGGTCGACTAAGCCTTAAACGAGTAACTGGTGCAGCATGTAAACATCAGGACTGGGGAGACAAAGGTGGCCGACCATAGTGTTGGCCACCCATCCCCTTGCGTGCTGTGATGGTCTTCATAGATGCTCCCTTGCCGCACTTGCCCCAACGGTTTGCTAAAGGCTGCATGGGAGATATTTGTCTTTGTGCATGAATGTGTGTGTGTGTGGACTGGGTGTGGTGTCGTTGTGGGAAGTAACACTGGAGTGGCCATTCCCACAATGTGCCATGATACAGGCAGCCCCACATTCGATTCATCCGCTTTCCCGAATGTGAACCGCAACAACAAAAAACGATGCACGTCATTAGCAACTGGCATCCCAACCTCGGCCCGCTTAGCATAGCGTGTGGCGCCATATGTAGAAATCATCATGAGCACTTGGAGACAAAGGTGGCTGGGTGTGGAGCTACTACCCACACCACCCCCTCGCTTGCTGTGACAGTGTTAATAAGTGATGACTAACAACAGCTGCTCCAGCTGTCTGCAAGGCTGACGGCATGCCTTCATGTGTTTTCACGATACAGAATAAATAATAATTATGAATAATAATAATACATTCTCCAGCAATCCTCGATCCCCCATTGCATGAACCCCATGTCAGACCTGGGGGTATTTTGGGCATACTTCACCACACCGTGGGGGGTTGGCGAAGGGGCGAGAGGGCAGGAGTGATTTCGCTTGCCAATGATGCTCGATATTACCGGGAATCAAAACTCGGGTAGCTCGTTTCTTAGCCCGCTAACCACTGCGCCACCGCTCCACCCCTTTCAACACAGTATATGCATACTGTATTGTATATTGTACACTGATCTGCAGTGTTTATGTACCGCCAAATACAACAGACACGTGGTAAAAAAAAGACTTGGAACCACAAATTCAGATACTTGTACATCCTCAACCAGGAGACGTCACAGAGTATCGTAAATAAATCGGCAGGAATGAACAGGTGAATTCGTCCACGCTGCGATGAGACGCACTCGCAAAACGAAGGGGACTTCGCCCCGAGAGCCACCGCCGGTGATTGCGAATGCGACAAAACCCCCACCCCACCCCGTCACAAAAGCTGGGGGCCATCTCAACCGAACGCTCTTGGAGGTCGGGCCTTGCAGAGGTAATAACGCTTCACTCGAAGGGGACTCGAATATTATTTTTCCATTCTATCCTTGGGAGCGCTGAAAATGTCATTACCATTTGAGTTCCGACAAATATGCTCAGCTATTACAGTATTTACATACACAATCCCATCGTTCGACAACTACCAGTTTACCCTTAACACTTCTTTTTTTAAACTACAGCACTTTCAAAATGACAAACTCCTTTTGTTTTTAAAGTATTTGACGAAACGAACGAAGAATACGTCTCCAATGACATTTTTTATAATGTTACAATTTGGGTGTTTTTCTCGCAAGCCATCAACAGCAAGTTCATTAAAAGTGTAAATGCCCTGTTTAAATGTCGCCTCTTAAAAACTTTAATTCAACTTAACACAAGCACGTCATGGTGAAAAGTTCAATACTTAAACGAACCTTGCACAATTTGATCCCATTTAACTGACAAGAGGCCCCAGTAAACATGCTTTACAAAGGGCAGGCTGTAAACCGAGGTGCGTTTTAGAGATGCGGCAGGACATTGTGACACTGAAATATCTTAAATTACGGCGCAGATTGGCTGTTTTCCAGAACTAAAACTCACAAACACTGTGTAAGCTGTCACCTCGTGACATGGAAGGCAGTTTGTTTTAAGTGGCTTGCGTGCGTTCCTTTATTCCAGTGCCAGCCTTCACAGAGCTAACGGCACAAAGTTAGGGTTAGCCGGCTAATCCCGCGAACAATTAAAAGGGGAAGAAAACCCTCCTTTAAAAAAACGGATAAAATGCCGATTGGATTTTTTTTTATTTTAAGATGTACAGTAATTTCAACACTAAACCATGGTGTACTTGGAAGTCAATCGTGGAGAATTAAAGGTGTGTTCTAAAACTTCAGACTGTATATATATCAGGGCTTATTTATTAAGCGACAACTCAACATCAAAATACGCGTCAGGGAGCAACAACATAAGTGCTGGGAGCTTCTCATTTGAGGGCCCTTTTTATCCTTTTTCGGGCCTTACTCGATTCTTCTTAGGTACGGGCGAGTCTCGCACACAAGTTGTTTCAGCTGGATCAGTGGCAACGCCAGTGGAATTAACAGAGTGGCTCAGGTAACGAATGGAGGATTGGGCTAGGTGGCCTTTTAAGAGGGTTTCAACTTGAATTTAGCATCCCAAACCCGAGCGAAAACGCGTCGTAATTGGCTCACACGTTCATCGAGAGTGACCAAAGACAACGACAATGTCAAAGTAAATTAGACATATGTACCATTGGTGACGAGCTAGGAACAACTCCATTGAACGTAAAACGTTGCTGGCACTATTTGTAGTCCCATCAGAAGATAGTTAAACTGAAAGAGATCGGGACTCAGAATGAAGAGGGAGTTGCCAAAATCGTGACATGCAGAGTTAAAAAAAATGTTGCTCCTACCACAGCATCCAAAGTTACTAATATGTGGGAATGAGTAAGCGTCGGCCAGTCTGACATTGTTAAGACGACGGAAGTGTAAAAAACCCCCAACAAATCACTGGCCTTTTTGACGAGGACCACAGGAGCACCACACAGACTTGCAGACAGTGATATAATGTCAGCTTGCAGAATTTCCTGCACTGCCTGTTGTGCAAGGGCTTTCTCAGTTGGGCTCATCCTGTGCAAAATCTGACAGATGGGAGCCACATCCCCCTTATACAAGTCAAGTTCCATCAACGTAGCGCATCCCAGGTCATATGGGCTTCGATGAAATACATCGCCAAAATCTTGCAACATTGCTCGAATCTGCTGCACTTGAACAACTGACCACTCTGGATTGTGCACGGATATGGCATCCATCGAAAAGTCATCAACCACTCCTGAGGACTTGTCGACCACACCTACCAACTTGGAATCGTCCTCACACAAGATCCAGGGACCTAGGATTGTCCCAGCCTGCACAGCGGTGGCAGTGAGGGAGGCTTTAAGAACCTGCACAAATAAGCGCCGATTGTAGTGCAGAACCGACCCAGGCGCAACTGGACCCCTATGGCAACCCCGTGCGATGATGTGGCTGCTCTGGCCATAGCGGTGGCAGACCACCAGAGTATGAGACGCTGCTTCAGAGTGCCCGAGTGTCCACCAGGCTGCCTGCTTGCATGGTCTCCTTGGAGCATCACCGACAGATCTCCGGATGGCCACCACCATCGACCCAACGTCTTCCCAACGTCCTCCCAATGCCGCCTCTGCAATAGCCACACCTGCTCCTCCCTAAACTAAACTTAACTCGTTATTATTTTAACCTGGTAAGGTCCACTGAACAGGGGAAGATTACTGCCATCTCCTAGTAAGCATTGTCAGCTGGAATGGCGGAGAATATGGCCAGCATCTAGTCAATCAGTGCCGTAGGCAAAGCCTTCTCAGCGTCTCCTCTTCTGGCCAGTCAAGGACTCGGAAAGCCTAGAGCAATCGCTCACCTTTCGGCTGCTCCTGCTCTCACTGGTTCTTCCTTGGGGGTTCTTCTTGCAGTTGAGATGGGACAAGTTGGAGTAATCCCAACGCTGCCACCAGATGAACGGAGGTCCAGACGTAGAATGTTTTTGTAAGGGCTTATTATTGATTAGGCCAACATATATACATATGGGAGCAACAACATACATGTAGGGAGTATCTCATCAAAGGTGTCCCGAGTTCCTGATGCGGGCCCTATTTATCCTTTTTCAGGCCTTTCTAGCTTCTTTTAACTGCCTCCTTCCCGGCCAATCCCACTTCAATCTCCCCAATGGGTCTCTAACTGACCATAATTTATGAAGTCGAATTTCCCGGCCTTTCATCCCTTCAGATCCCATGTGGCCAATCCAATTGAAGCGCCAATCAGAAGGCGTATGCTCAGCGACAAGCCAATCGATGCAAGCGGGGCTCACGCTCAGCTCGTCAAAGTGTCTCGGCGTGTGGCTGCTGGCCAACGGGTATGAAGCGCTCCACATTCAAACAGCGAAGTTGTTAAAACTTTGGCGTGCGCTGCTGCGTTAATAATCAATCGATAAGAGTACTCCTCTCGGTGTCCCTGACATCTCCAATCATTGTGCGTGTTTGTAATCGTGCTTGTACAGCGCACAGAAAAGAAAAATGCAATGCATAGTGCACAGTCAAATCAAGCATGTGTCTGGCACTCATCTCCTTGTTGGTTGTCCTGAGCCACTGCTGGGAACTTCGCATTTCTCTGGTGCAATAGCTGCACATGGAGTTGTACATCTGCACGTGGAATATGGACATGCAGTTGGAAAGTACATCTACATGCGGCATGATTTATGTGTCGTACTCCTCATCCTACAGTATACTGTACAGAGAATACTGCTTTGACTATTGTCTACACTGTGAGTAGTTGTTTTGCGAGGCAATTTAAATAGAAACGTAATTTGCAAAACGTGTGTCATTGACAAGAGGCAATCCTATGTATGAAATGGCCCGAGCGTATTGTGCAATCTAGGGAAAGGAGAATCATCTCGGATGCTGACTGCCTCTCCCACTCTGGGACAAAAAAATACTTTGCTTACCATTTTTTCATCACCATTATTAATATCCGCTAATGCTTTAAAGAAGCCTTTTCAGTGAAATGTTTCTGACTCTTCCTTTGTCCCATTCACTGAAGGTTGTGTTTTTGTGCACGAGCAGAATAAAAGCGTTTGCACGTGTTGACGTCCGTCGGAGCGTACCGAGACTGCTGCCGCCACTATGGCGGTAAAACCACTGGGTGAACGGCCGTTATGATATTTTTTTGGTGTTATTTCGTGTCCGTGTTTATCTGGATTTTCACATGTATATATTTGTTTTAAACCCGCAGTGTTGTGCGATGACAAAATATTGAGGAAGATATTAAGAATGCATTTCGAGCGAGCAGTTAATGAAGTACAGTAACCAGATTGGGCCAGCGTTTTCAAGGCACGCTTTTGCAGACGTGCAATCAGGCTCCTGCAATTCTGAGGCAATCAAGTGGATCGTCACAGCTCGCGGGGTTTGGAAGGTGCGCTAAATCAAAATTACACGAGGAGAATGCAAACGGCGCTCCGGTGCGCGCGAGCGAACTCTGGTGGGCACAACGTCCCCCCTCTCTCTTCCAAGCCCCGTGCCCCATCTCCCCTCCTTGGCCCGCGATTGTTTTTTTTGCGTGTGCGCTCGGCCACGTTATTTGCGGCGGCGCTGACCCTACAGGTGCAACGGGGGTAGGTGGGGGGTGGCTCGATAAGAGCACCGTCCTGCAGGGGAACAAAGGAGGCGGCGGCGGCGTCGTCTGCCTTCCAAGCGCCCGCCGCGCGGATGCTTATCCCACACTTGTTGTGCCGAAATGGCTTGCTTATCGGGAAAAGTGAGGCTAAAACAAGACGGGAGTCTGTAAACTGCCCCGCGATAACCACGCCGCGTTTTTTGCCAAACCCCCATTTGAATAACGACGGGCGCAATGGCCAAGCGCTTAAGAACAATAACTTTCACATTCGTGGTACAGTAAAGCTGACGCGCTTCACCAGAAGACTTATCTCAAATGCCATTTTTTTCCGCCAGATACCATTTTGATGCACTGCACAATGAGGCTTGCACGTTCATTTGTTGTAACAAGATACTCCTGCAAAACGGCTTTAATTTTTTTGTTATTATTGCATGAGGCATTTGGAGAGCGAAAGAAAAGAGCCCTGTCCTTGCCATTTGTTAATGCCAGTCGGCAGTGAAACATAAGCAAACAGACCTGCACGGTCCAGCTTTACTCCAAACACTGGCCGTGAGGGTCATCGCAGGCCGACCCACTTAATGTAATCGTCACTAAGCCCCCACACGCTGCGGTGTTCAAGTTAAAACAAGTTCCGAGGGGGACGCCAAGTGAAGGAAATCACAATAATAACATTCTCCGTATTTCGTGAAGTTGAGGTGAGGTAAATCTCCACGTCGGTCATTTAAAGTGACTTTTTTTTTACATTCAAGTGGCATCACGCAAAAGGGGGCTGCCATTATGTTCTCTGTAATTGCTGGTGCAACAAGTCTTGGGTATAATCGCCCTTTCTGATTCTTGCGCAGCCCCGGCGTTCCACACCCACCATTAGCGCCTGGCCGGGCCAGTGCCATCACTTTTGTGTGCGCGTTCGAGAACAATTACAGCGAAAATGTCTCTTTAGTTAGGTGCGACGCCGTTGTGTGAATGGATTTTCAGGATCTGCGCCGAAAAGTATTTTGACATTCCGATGGCGTGGCCACTCACTGTACGCTAATGTGCAGGTGGGGAAACAACACTGCGACGTTGTACAATAAACGGCCTAAGCGGTCTTTGTTTGATTCACATTTAGTAGCTATTCAGAGGTGCCGCATGCTCTACAAATCATAAAACAGCACCTGACAGCACCGACACGAGGAACTGACAAGACAACGGAGTAAGGACACAATGAAAAATGCAGGGCAACTGTATCTAAAAATAACATTGAGCCAATGTAAAACAACACGGGGACGATGTTTGGTATTACACAACACAAGGAACAAAGGTGCAAGCGGGGCCTTCTGACTGACTAAATACCAACGAATTAGCCAGAGTGGTGTGACGGGTTTACTGAGTTCCACAAGTCAACAGACGTCTTTTTTTTAAATGTCAGAGAATCAGAACACAGGGTTAGCATGCACAAAAAAAAGAAGACCTTCATAAAACGACACACGTGTCCGGCGCGTACAGGGAGGGCTTTGCCTTGAGAGAAGCAGACATAATTATTGTCCGTAATAGAGGTTGTTTTTTGGTTTAGATCGTGTAAATATAAATGTGGCATTAAACCCGCCACCACCCGACACAGCCATTTCGTAAAGTTTCTCACGTAAACAAAGCATGTCAATTCGTTACTAGTTCAGCACACCGATGCATTGGAGAGTAAACCCACATTTACATTATAATTGTTATAATATAATATAAAAAATTGTTGTTAGAAAGGGCTGCATGTACGGCAAACACACACACCGTGCGGCATGGGTGGCGGGTACGTCTGGAGGGGCTACAGTGGAGGCGGAGAGACGGGGCCCGTTGTCCACAGAGATCCGATCCCCAAGTCATCGCCTATAACTGCACAGGCTAATTCTTGAGTCAACTTGAGTTGCCTAACAGCCCCCCCCCCCACCACCGTCACCATGGGGAGTTTAAGGAAAAGAGGTGGGAGTTGGTGGCAAGGGAAGGGCCAGTTTAAATTTGAAAAAAAAATTGCCCACGCAAGTAGAAAAAAAAAGAACACGCACAGCCAAGGGAAAATGGACACAGAGCTGTGGCTGAATAGGGAACATTCCGGGGTCACCTCTCGGGGTTCTTGTTTATTCCCCGTAACCGTGCGCGAGGACAGGTGAACTGCACAATCACGGTGCAGTACAACGTCACGTAGCCGACTATCTGTGGGGGGATCTGGGTACGTACGGATATATATACGTGAAAAATCTCTTGGGAAAAAAATTACAGTTACACCACGCGCATATAGGGTGCTGGACAAAAATAAAGTAAAACTTCTTTAAACACAGGGAAAAAAGCTGCAAAGTAAGCGATGAAGAATATAGTACTGTGCATTGTAACATGGTTTTCAATGTAGTCAAGAAGCCTTCGACATATAAAACATTTACAAGAAATATTAAACAATGCCTACGAAATGGACACCAGCTCACACTTAAGGGCTTCTTTGTATAGCCATTACAGAAATGGCGGACATAGTGGGACATCGTTTTCCCAGAACTAGGTGTGGTGGATAATTGGTCAGGGCAGATACGCAACAGTCGGATACGTCACGTTGTTCAGCACAGCTAATCGTTCGGCACGATCGTGCGGTGGCGAGATGTTAACTACCTCGCCTGTAATACAGGAGGTCGTTGGTTTGATCCCAACCATGACGCCTATATATTTGAAGTTTGCACGTTTCTCTACCCGTGGTCTTGTGGATTTTTCACGGGGTCCTTAGGTTTTCCCTCCATATTCAGAAACACACGTTTAGAGTATTTGGCTGCTACAAATGTCCACGTGATGAGCCACTTCGTTGAGCTATTATTTGTGGCCAGGTTGCTTCTGAAAAAGAGCTACATAGCTCAGTGGGACATACCTGGTAAAATAAAACTTGCCTGTAGTTTTATAGATTTATCTTACGACGATGCGGCCTTGATTTCCTAGTGAGCGATGCTGCCCTTCTCTCGTGTCCGTCTCGCGGACCGTGTGGTGGTACCTAGGGCGCGGCAAGAAGGTCGCCCGGGCGTGTTCGATATCGCATGAGCAGCGAGTGCCTTCGACACAGGAGGTGTCATCAAAAAGGGTGGCAGTGCTCTCTAAAGGAAAGGTGACTTGAGTGTGTTGCTCTTCCCTAGTACAACACAAATCAGTCAATAAAAGCAATATGATTTAAATGTTTGGCACAGAACGGACCCAGCCATGGCTTATTCCACTGCAGCAAAGCCTCTTGGGCTGCGTCTGAGGCTGCGTCAGAGGCAGATGCAGCCACTTAATTGCAAATGTCTGCTGTCACCGGCACTTGCTTGGAAATGAAGAAATTGGGTTAAAATGTTGTCGTTAGAATAACGCGCCTGATGTTGTTTTTTTTGGAAACGCGCGGGCTTGATTTTCCCTGTATCGGAGAAGGCCTTGTGCGTGAACGTGCGAACAAGCGCATGGTGCGTGGTCATCGATAGCGGATTTTTTTCTGTCACTTCCAGTTGTGGGTTTCTCAGCTGCTAGCGTTATCAATATCCGAGCTCATTAGTGCAAATTGAGTGCAAACTAAACCAATTATTGACGTTGTGGCAGTCACAGAGGTGTTATTCTGCTCATAGCAACCATTTCAAATGTGTTGCTATAGAAATGACGGGCATCCATGTTAAATTGCCATGGGCAGTTTAATCATCAGCATTCATGGGCCTCTGTTGAAGTGTAAACTCTGAAAACACAATGTTCCCTGTGAAATGGGATAAATCGATTCTATTACTGAGCATTACATTACTTGGTTTTTCCTTTAGCGTTCATGAAAAAATAACTGAGCATTTTACAGGAAAATTGCAAATATGGATCTTAATTGAACTTGCCTTGACCAAAGTATCTTGTTTACAGGCATGCACAGAATGTTCCAGCATATATTTGCCATGCACCACATTACACAAATTGCATTAGTTGTCCTCTTAGCTTACCACAACATTATGGGAACAGGCATTGCGTTGTATTTGAACACGAGCAAAATGAAACATTCAAAATGACCACAGTGCTTGAATTATGAGTACCTCAATTCCAATAATCCAGCCAGCTGATGATTATAGAATGTACAAAAATTCAACCAATTTTGGACGAGTGGATGATTGATAATTTCACGCCACTCATTTGACAACACTTGACGAGCCCTTTGGCCGCTGTATGTATGAAACATGGGCAGTATTTTGGTAACGGTACCGTACCCACATACCTCTGCAGAGCAGATGTTGCACTGAGGTAGTGCTTTGCAGGCCACGGGTCAAAACGTTTAAAATCAGCTGCATAATGAGGTTCACTCGCTTACCAGCTATGCGCGTGTTAACACTTGACCTCGCCATGTAAACTCTGTATAATTGTGACTGCAACTCAAAACTTTTTTTTAAGAGGCATAATATTAATTATAACTTTCAATAGAACATGCCCATTGCTGTTTGCACGTCTCCTGTATTAATCACGGTGCACGTGGAAGCAGAGTAAATAACGATTTGCATTATCTCTCTGCCAACTAAAAAAAATGTTACAATGGAAACGAGAGAGGCGCCGGTGTTGGCAACAGCGCGGCGTCTCGACCCTCGCACTAACAGCGCACAAGCGCCGCGTGTCGAGCCGCTCCGTGCGTGCACAAAGTGCGCGCTCGGTGGAATGCGCGCGCTCGCGTTTCAATTTGCCGAGGTGTGCACCGCACCCACTTTTCGCACACCGCCCTATTGCTTTGCGATATGTTGAGGACAAAAATTTAATTTTCTTCAGGGAAAGAGAAAAAAAAACACATTAGTAGCCGAGAGCTCCATTTTATAGGAGCCATGAAATGGAAGCCGATTGCTATTATTGGTGTGAAAAAGTCGCACCCGAACATGTTGCAGAATGGCACACATTGCGTGCACATGGGCGAGCGCGCGCACACACACACACAGACACGTTTAAAAACCGGAACATACGTACGCAGTTAGTAAATCGTCGAAAGTGAAACTTCAAGCTTACACTGTAGTGACTAACAATTGCTTTGCTGAACAGTGCAGCATATATATCCAAACAGGGAAGTAACTCTGCTGCTCACAGTGTGTGTGTCTTGGTGGGGCACCTTGGGTCCTGAATTGAACCCCTCAGCTTGGCAGGCCCTCGTCTTAATTTTGTGAAAATTGTGGGCAATGAAGCAAATCCAGCTTTGCGGTCTTCAGTAGGCCACCTTCAGGGGTTATCCTACAGCCTGAAACTTTTCCAAATCTTGGTGGTTTTTGAGCTACGTTTGGAATCATACTCTGCTGGGTTTTTTTTTTCTAATGGCTGGGGTCAGCTGCATCAGATGCCGAGGCTGAGAAGGCGAGTGCCCTCGTGGTTTCGTAACACATTTTGTTGAACTTGTCATTACTTTGACGGATGAGCAATTATCTACAATAAATAACTCTCAGTAAAGAAAATGGAAGCCACAATGAATCGTGTAAAGTGATGGTTTGTGCCACAGAACCTTCCTTCCGACACACTTGTTTCGATTCCCAATCTGGAACTTGTGGACTTATTTAAGTCTTCCCAAACGTCAGCCCTCCAGTTTGCCAAAACTGCCGTTCTTCTGAATAATTGCAGCTTCTGAATCTGATCTTTTAAGCAAAGATTTCTGCATTTTTCTCCATCGTGAGACCTTCAATTACAGTATTTAAATTTAGCTTCATTTGGTGATAATTGTTATAGATAAACATGAAAGTTCTCTACTGGTATCTACCCCCAATCTCAATGATGAAAGCCACTGATCTAAACAGACACAAAGATGCCCCTTGTAATGTTTTAGACCATTGTAGATGTCAGGAGCAGCTCAGTGGCATCTCACACAACACCAAGAGAGGGACCTGCTGAGGACTTGGGTTCGAATCCAGGAAGCCACTCTTAATTAAAACAGGGTTCTCACATGCATCGAGCTGACAGTTGCACACCACTGAGCTATGCGCTGTAGGAGCTAAAACGTACAGACTAATGTCATTATTTAAATGTAGCGAATCACTCTGCAGATAATAGCAAGCACCACCATAAAGGTGTAGTAGAGACAGAGAGAGGTATGGCAAGAGGCAAGGTAAAGGCACGGCCCTGTAATTGAACGCTCACATGACAGCCGACGGAAGGGCCACCCACCAGAGGGCATTTGGCCTACTCTTCAACGCTGCTCAGAAAGTGGGGTGCACTCACACATGGCGAGGTATTGGGACTGGGTCTCTTAGTACCTCTCAGGTGTCACCTCTTCGGGCCATTCACTGACGTGGAGCATATCTCCCGCCGACTTTGGGAAATCCAATACGGCGCTCGGACTACAACGGCTCAACTGGGCAAACGAAACGTGAAGTTGAGACGCGAGGCACAACTACAACACGGTGACGAATTGGACGACAACACAAAAAAAACTTGGAATTGTCGAGGCGATGTTTCTCTCCCGTCAACAAGGGTGGCAGACGGGACCTTTAAATACACAGCAGCACACAAACAGGAGGCTCGGCGCGGAGTCAGTAGCCAGTAGATGTAATACAATTACCGTTACAGGAGAACTCTTGTCATCTGTGACAAAGCAATAACCACCGGGAGCCACCCGCCCGTTGGGCACCCCGCAGTGTCACAGCGCGGCTACCGGTACACAGAGGGGGGCACACGGTGGCGATGCGGGGGACACGGAGGGGGGGCAGTGGGGCGTTGGTGGCGGGGGGCGAGGGGGGAGACAGGGGGGGGGGCTCACCTTGTAGAGGCAGAGGCTGGCCTCGTGCCGGGGGCTCGCCGCGTGCATCTGCATCTTCTCCAGGCTGTTGGTGAAGTAGTCGCAGGCGTTGCAGCGCAGCTGCACGGGGCTGCCGAGCGCGGCGCACTTGAGGCGCCACTCGCTGGCGCGCCCCCCCTCGCGGATGTGCGCCACCAGCTGGAAGCGCGCCACGTGCTTGTCCGTCTTGCAGTGCAGCTGGAAGTTGGCGCGCAGGGGCGTGCCGTACTGGCACAGGCGGCACGTGTGCGCGCCGTCCGCCCCCGACGCCTTCCACTCGGCCTCGGGGAGAGAGCGCTCGGCGGCGGCGTGCGCCGCCAGCGTCTCCAGCGCGTCCGTGGTGAAGACGCCGCACACGGCGCACTGGAAGAGCCGCAGCGCCGGGTCGGCGGAGGCCGCCGAGGGCTCGGCCGAGCCGGCGGAGAGGCCGAGCAGCTCGGGGTCCACCCCCACCAGGTGCTGGCCGCCCATGGAGGCGAGGCGCGGGTCCATGGCGAGGTCGCTCCCCACTGGGCGTGCGGTGGTGGGGGGGGGGGGGAGAGGTGCAGGGGAAGAATCACCGACTGTAGGGAGTACGAACGGCATTTTCTGTTCCTCTAGTTAAATCGTTAAGTTTAGTTTAATAAACGAGAAGTAATCATCTTGTGTTCATTAATCCTTCTGAATTTGTTTATACGCTATTGTTGCTTTATTTATCTTTTTCACCGTGCAGCGCTTTAGAGGCAATTTTATTGCGCAAGGCACGATTTAAAAATCAAGATTGATTGTTGTTCCTTACGTATATATATCTGGCTGCCATATTTGGCCTTTGTTTAGATGATGTGTCTAATGTACGGAATGCCATGGCGCCCTTGCTCTGTTTATTGTGTCCCCTATAGCTATCGACGTTTGCCTCCCTTGTGTTACAATTGCGTTTTTTTTGGCTCAGAGGAAGAACGAGTAGGCTCACGATTGCAAGGTTGCGGAGTTCAAAACATTGGTTGGAGGGTTGATTAATTCATCCTTCATGGGCCGACAAAATGAGGACGAATTTTCTGGGAAGGTTAACTAACAGTGGTTGGCCTATGGATGAGTCTTGCTCCTGCCTTAGGAACATGGAATCTACACCACTGGCCAAGGGCTGTAAACACGAGATGAGCACTGCCCCAATGCTCATTTTAGTAGGAAGTCACCTTGAGGTGACTGTTGTTCATGTGTTTCTTCAGACTCAATTACAAACCCCAATGATTACGTAACTACAATACTGCTCAATATCAATATGTACTTTAAGCTGTGATTAATATGTAAACAGCGTATAAATATATTAGAAACTTTAAAGAAGATGCAATATATTGTTGACTATGCATGGATAAGTAGTGATTATACGAAGAAAGCACATATACACCCACGCACCAAGGCATGTTTACTTAAAAAATAACTTTTCCCTTACCATCCCATGTTATGTATGTTACGTATATGTACTGCTGTTCATGCTGCGTAAACCTAAATCATTGCTTCATTGTATTATATGCTCATGCGCGTACGTAACCATTATGAGGGAATATTATAAAAATATATACCGAGTGCGTGTGTGTAAAATAACACGCGTGAATGTAAGAGTATCTCAACAGCGCAGCCGTGCAGGAATTAAGTTACTGCCGTTACGCTACTGCCGTTACGCGTGCGCTCGCAAGGACTTTTGGCGGCGCTGCCCAGAGCCCAGTGCCACTGCCATCTCAATTTACCGAGTCCCGGGGGCAGAGCGGCCAGGCCCGTGCTCGGGTCCAACTGGAATCCCCCCAGGAGGTACTGCTGCTCCGTGGCCTTGTCCAGCTTGAGGCCGGGGTGGCCCATCCCCTGGGCCGCCGCAGCCGCCGCCGCCAGGTAGTACTGGTAGAGCTCCGCCTCGGTGGGGCCGAGGCCCGCCGGGCCCGACATGCCTCCCGCCGCAGAGCCCTGGGCCAGGCCGGCCAGGCCGTGCTGCTGCTGCTGGTGCTGCTGCATCTGCTTCATGCTCTGCTGCAGCAACACCACGTTGTGCATGTGCTTCTCGCTCGTCATGTGAATGCGGAGGTTGCGTGCCACGTTGGTCTCGTAGTCGCACACCTCGCAGCGCCACGTCGGCTTGGGCTTGGCCCTGGTCGGCGACGGCGACGGGGACGGCACGGACGCCGCCGAACCGGACGTCGACGCGGCGGAGGCGGTACCGGCGGCGGCGGTGGACATGGAGGACGACGCCGCCGCCGCGGCCGCGCAGGAGGTCGCCGTGGCCCCGCCGCCGGCGAGGGACTGCACGGGCGACGACGGCGTGCCCGCGTACGCCGCGCACGACTGCGGCGGCTGGTCGCCCCCCATTGCGCCGGGCGACCGCGCGGGCACCGCGCCGCCGTTCTGCAGACTCTGCATGTTGTTGAGGTGCTTGTCGGACTGCATGTGGATGCTCAGGTTGCCCTTGGTGGTGGTGGAGTAGTTGCAGACGTCGCAGCGGAAGGGCTTGTAGCCACACGTGTAGCTCTCGCCGCGCGCCAGCCGCGGGTGCGGCTGGCCCGACTTGCAGAAGTTGCAGGCGTCGCCCGGCTCTGGGTGCTTCTCCTTCATGTGGGCGTCCAGCGTCTGCTGGTACTTGTAGTGCCAGTTGCACTTGGGGCACTTGAGCGTCTTGCAGGAGTTGCGCGAGTGCATCATGGTCATGTGCCCGCCGAGCGAGCGCGACGAGCCCAGCACCATGTCGCACTTGGGGCACTCCACCGAGCCGCCCGGGTGCTGCCCGTGGCACTCGCCGAATGGCAGCGCCAGCGTTGGCATGGCCAGCGGCGGCGGCGGGCTGTGCAGCGCGGCCGGCACGCCGCCCTCCTCCGAGGCCCTCGCCTCGCCCGTCCTCTCCTCGTCTGTGAGACCGTCTTTGGGCAGTTTCTGCGGATCCGCGTCGTCGCTGCTGCTGCTGTTTGTGTTGCCGGCAATGCCGAGGCCGGCGCCGCTCGCGCTCGCGCCAGCACTGCCGTCCATGAAAGCTATGAAGGTAGATGAGTTAGCCTTTGGAGTAGTAGAGTTTAGCACGCTAGGCGTCAGAAAAGAAGGTTTAAAAATGCTTTGGTTTGAGAGGGTTAAAAGCTCACTGCTGCTGTGAGGGTTGTCAACTAGTGAAACTCGAGGTACTTCATCCACATCGTCTATGTCATCATCATCATCATCGTACATCTCATCATCATTGAGGTCATCGTCATTTTCCTCCTCAGGATTGTTATTTTCAAGCTCCTCGTGGGAGGAGCCCTTTTGACTTAATCCCGCATCTGTGCTCTTCTCAGGAGACCTTCCTCTCCCGAGGTCTTCCACACAGAGGTTGGAGGGCAGTCGCCCAAGGGGAGCAGTTGAGGTAAAAGGGGATTTGGGTGCCAGGAACGCACCGGAACTGACGCTCAGCGGCTGCGCCGGCTTTTCAGCGGCCGCAGGGGAAGCCCCCGCGTTGGGCGACCTGCTTATGAAACCGCACAGCCCTGGGCTCACGAGGCCGACCGCCGCCTTCGCCGTGGCCTGCGGCGCTGGCAGTTCCGTCGCCTCGGGCTCCAGGAAGCTGACGAGCGGCTCCTTGTCGTTGCCGACGCCCTGGACTATGGCGGACGTCCCCGGGCGCTTGAGAAGCCGGCGCTCCTCGGCCACAAGCGCGACGGCGTGCTCCTGCACGGCGTGCGCCGCGAAGGACCTCGCCGCGCCGAACGAAAGCTTGCAGAGGAAGCACATCAAGATGGGCTTCTGCTTCCCGTCGCCGTGCCGCGCCGGCCTCTCGAAAGCAGGCAGCCGCCTTTGGGCCGGGTCCGAATTGTCTTTGGCCACGAGAGGGGTTTTGGCGCAGCTATCGCCGCCGGGGACGCCCCGTCGCACGTCGTACACGCGAAAGCTGTGAAGGACCGGGCTGCGCGCGAGCGCTGAGGTATTTGGGAAGGTGGCGGGCTCCGCGTCCCGGCAGAGGCGTTTGCCGAGCGAGGAGGCCGCCGCGATGTGGCAGGTGCTGATGATGCGCGGGAAGGCGGCCGCGGGGGGCGCGCCGTCTGGCCGCTGGCCGAGCGCGCTCAGCAGGAGGGCCTGCGCCGACGGGAGGACGCCGTCGAGGGAGCGCGGGGAGCCCCCACCGGGGCCCGATCCGCCGTCGATGACGTAGGCGGATCCGTCCGGCTGGTAGACGATCTCTCCGGACAGGTTCTCTACGTCGCTCTCGTCGGCCTCCTCCTCCTCCTCAAACTCCTCAAACTCCTTGTCCAGCTCCTCCTCGTCCCCCTCCTCTTCTCCGTCCGCCCTCCCCTCCCCGTTGCTCTCTTTCTCGTCGGAGTCGAGCGGAGCGGCCCGCCGGCGCTCCGTGCGGCCGCGCGCGGCGCCCTTCGGCTCGGGCGGCGCCGGCGAGCGGCCCTCGGCCGGGCCCAGGTCGGCCGCCAGTGCCCCCGCCCCCCCTTCCCCCTTCGACGGACTCCCGGCGCCACCGCCGCCGCGGCGGGCCCCGTCGTGTCCCCCCGGTGCGGCCGAGAATTCACAGCTCTCCATGGCGGCGCTTGCACGTCGATCTCATTTCATTCCATCCGACGCAAGCCTGCCAAGGAAACACAGAGAGCAGCAGCGGCGATTACACACACGTGCACGCATGGGCAAATGCAGCGAGCGATCGTACAGCGCGCACGGTGCAAAGGTTTCGTTCCTCCGTACAGACGTCCGTGGTGAGTGCTCCTGCCGGGCACCGATCCCTGATCGCGTTTTGTATCCCCACAATGTTCACGTACCGCGCCAGGTATTCATTACAGGTGGTGTCATCCTACGGGAGGCAAGGATCGGGTATCAATTGCCACCGATGCGCGAGGCAATGAATTGAATCCGGTCCACCAGAACAGAGTGCAGTGCAAAGACCACTACGCAACCACTCAAATGGGCATATATTATACAATTTAATTTATCTAAACAAATAAGTAATGTTATGACGTGCCGTGATAATCGTTCCATAAAATAACACGCGCAGAAACATCTGTGGCTTTGAGCACATTAAGAGATATAAACACATGCAGAGACGTGAGCGGGCGTGAACGGGCGACACAAAGCTGCCAGCACATTAAATAACTCAACGTAGACCGGAGCAATGCTCAAGCAATTGGCCATCCGCGACTCCACAAATCCCGCCAAACGAGGCCCGCGCAAGCTAATCGATGGCCCAGAAGCCGAAAATCAATTGGACGCAAATCATCTGCCAATACCGGCTCAGAAGGGGTTGGGTGGGGGGACTGTCGATCTTTGCTGAAATGAAGTCAAGGGGCTGACCACCCTTTCATCTTCACTATTCCGGCGTTAAGTACCGCCGTACGAAACATTTCTTGTGATCAATAATTAATCGCTTGACGTTCTGGCCACGTTCCCATTAGCGGACACCTTGACAGGCATGCCGACAGTAACAGGGGGGGGTGAGAGAGAGAGAAAAATCCACCCCTCCACTACCACTTAAAACAAATATATAAATAATCACGAATCAACCGCATCGCAAGGAAAGCAATGAACAAATTAAATCTTGACTTAAAGCTTTCATAACAAAATACTACGACGTTCGATCGCAAAACAAGCGGTCGTCATCAGGAAAGGGGGTTAGGCTCTAAAGGCAAACTGTTGAACCTATCGACGTAACTTTACCGAAAGACCCAAGAAAATTGGACAAATTATTATTAATTTATTAATAATATTACTATAAAAGCCATATAGTTTTTCTTTTTTTTATCTGCATTAAGAAATACACAAAAAAGGAGCAACACTTACATGGGAAAAGGATGAGCGAGGACAAAGCATTCATGAGTGAGTGCGAGGAGCGGTAATCAATATAGGAAATTGGCTTGAAATAAACTCACAGCTTGTTTTGCTGGAGGGATAGGCACCGATGGGAGAAGTAGTAAAAATCATTAACCCGAGGCTTGTGTGTGAACGAAGCGATTAAGAGGGCTTCTTTGCGCTTCATTCACCGAGCGTGGCGCAGGCATTGTCTGCTAGCACTAACCCCCGTGCATTTAGCCAAGAGGACATTCACGATCTGCTCTCTCTTTATTTGTTTCTCGCACTTAGTCCGCTCTTGACACTCGTGCCATGACATTAAAATAATTCAAAGCTACGGTCGAAGCGACGTGGTGGGACGCATCACAAGAAGAGGCTGTTTTCTTTGGACCGGCTTAAATACGGCACTTGCAGCAGACACCAGCGGTTTCAACTCAAGCACGTTGACCTTCACTTCCTTCATTGAAAAGCCTTAACAGATGTTTTCACGTAAGCAGATATTATTTGGGCAAGAGTGGAGGGTGGTGGCTAGAACGTGGAGGACACAACCTCTCGGGGAAATGTGGCTTCCTGGAGGCTGCGTAGAGCCTGACCCGAGCGGTGCAGCAGCTACCTGGTTAGCCGTGCACCTCTGACACGGCACCCACCCGCCCACACGCATACCCACCCCACCTGCCAGCCACTCTTGGCTCCCACACAAAACTCGTGATCGTGTGCGATTCGCACGCCAAACGCACGGAAAACCTGCGCGCATTTTATATAAGGCACTGCGTGCCGGGTGCGTGGTAGGTGGGTGATCACAAACGGGGCCAGGGTAACGTCCGTTGACAAGCACACAAAAAAAATGTCAATGTCTTAAGATTTGAGTCAAGAGGAGAGAGATCTACTCCCCCCCCTCCTCCACACCGTTTAGTCTCACAGAACCGCAAGTGTGGGCACCGATAATGGGCACCACCTACTCTTGGCAGCACGACACACGGGTTTCACGCCTGCGCGCAGGCTGGCATAGAGGTCGATGAAAAGATGCAAACATTCACATAACGAGATGCATCATTACAGAAATTCTCTCATCCTCGGCCCTGTTATCCAAGCCTCTGATTATCCATGACAGCCATAAGGGTCCATGAAAACTCTTACTGTATTATCCGCAGCCCTATTCTTCAGCAATTGTCCGTGCGGTATTTCCAAAGAGTGTGGAATGGAATCCTAATATCCGTGATTGTATTGCGGATAAGAGGAGTCGTAGGGCAATTTGAACCTATCATCATCTACAGCATAATGGACCTTACCTGGTAAAAAAAAGAAAGTAGTTGAAAACATAAATAGGTTATTTGGGATTAATTTTTTAAAGAGTTTTGATTAAAGCAAAAGCACGGAAAATGGATGGGCGGCACTGACTTTGAGCCCACACTGCACGAGACAACACACAGACACGCAAATACACACACAGAGACACAGACAAAATCAATGAGACATGCACACACAGAGATGCGAAGACAGAAAGATAAGGAGACACAGACACGAGGCACGCACAGAGACACAGAGAGGCACTAACATAGATATATGGAGAAACACCGAGAAGAATACACATGGAGAGGGAGACAGAGAAAGACACCGTTCCACGCACATACAGACGGAGACACAAAAACAGAGTCACTGAGGGAGACGAGACAGATACACACAGAGATACAGGTAGTCAGACACACGTGGAGAGAGCCACAGGGAAAGGGAGAGTCCAAATACAGAGACAGAAGCACAGAGACATGACTGAGATTCCCCAGAGGCACAGCCTTGAAGCAGAGAACGACCCCCCCCCCCTCCCACAGCTACTAAAACGCAACTAAACTTTTATTTTTTATTTTACCAGGTAAGGCCCACCGACCTATTTTAGCTCTTTTTCAGAAGCGACCTGGCCACAGATGATAGCTCAACCAAGTGGCTTATCATGTGGAAATGTATAGCAGCCAAATACTCTAAACGTGTGTATACCAGACGAGGTTGGTAGTTAACATCTCACCACCGCGGTGCCCCATGATGAGCCACCATATTTTTGCGGATATGCAGCCGTAAAGCAAATTCATTCTAATATCCACGTTTTTTACTCCGTAGACAGGATGAGTAGCATCGAGGACAACCCCGCAAATCACAGGATCTGCAATATGGGTTCCCCCACATGACTGTGGATGAGAGGAGTTATAAATGTACACAAACGCAGACACATTTGCAATTGTTGTATTAACACCTATTAATCGTCAGCCATGTTCAATCCACTGCTGGATTAAGGTCTCCTCAAGCCGCCGCCATCTCTCATGATACCATCTTGATCTTAATTTGTACGTAATATCTTTTCCCATAGGTATTATGAATTAACCATTTATAAAAACACACACATTACACATTGAAACACAAACTTTATGCCGACGATATATGAATGGTGTCAAACCATTCAGTGTACGTATACTCAGGAGTGTGTATTTGTTCAGAGCTTTGTATGTGTGTAGGCAAATGATATATTGATGGTACAGTATACAACTACAGCACAGTATAGATAGACTGCTGGGTCAATGGTGGTATAGTGGTCAACGATTTGAACCTTAACAATCAGGGGCCTGAATACAGACAAACTGCGTCAATGCTACCAGGCAGCTATTTGCGTACGCTCCAAAAGTGTGTAGTGCAAACCCGGAGCATCTGCGCTAGCGAGATCACGTAGATGGACGCACGCGTCAGTGGTTGCTAGATATTACGTCATCACTTCCGATACACCAGCCAATCAGCTGCCGCAAATGCAATCCTGATGCAACATGGCTGTTGTTGCTGCATCAAGTCCACGTGAAACATGGCCACCGTGACTCAATGCTCCGTGCGTTCAGCTGGGCCTAGGCTGTGGCTGAGTTAAGTTGTACATTGTGCACGTGTTACTTCATGGTTTTTTTCAGTAATATGATTGCCATTTTGCGTGCATTTATTTGTGCAAGTGCGTGAATTCACAAATGTAATTGTTTGAGTATACTACTTTGCGTGGAAATGTCTTTATGTTTATGTGCGTGTGTGAGAGTGTTTTTGTGTGTTCATATTTATCTTAATGTATCTATCGTGTGCAATGTCGGTCTTAATGGATGCTCGCTAACAATCTGTTAAAAGGCTACATGAGGGGATCTTTGTCTAATTATGACAGTACGTGACTGTGTGGGGAAATTATTTGTATCCAATTGTACGTGTGTGTTTGGTGTTTGAGTACGCAGATGTGTGTGCGTCTCTCTTCGTGTGTATTTGTGACAGTGTCTATGTGTGTGTGTGTGCATGTGTTTGAGAGTACAGGTGTGGATGTAATGACAGATTTGAGGCTGGTCCCGACCGCCCCTAGGTTATTGTTGACATTTATGCGATCTCCTTGCGTAAATCCCTTAGGGGCTCAGAATTCTGACAAATCTTGGCCTGCACAATTTGTAGAATTGCACAAGCCATTCGGTAGTCGGGACCCCTGGTTTCATTCCTCAACACACACAACACCAGTGGGTAAACTGGAATATGTGCATAGTCTGGGCCTTCCCTAGGTCTTAAACAAGTCAGGAGTGGCAGTGTCAAGACTAGCACTGTGGAGACAAACGAGGGCTGGGTGTGGTGCTGACGCCATCACCACCTCGTATATCGTGCTGGATATAACACGTACTCAATGATACTGTATTTACATATGATCGTTCGGAATTCAAATGCACATTTGTGTAACCTATCAGCCAACAAAGTCGCCCTCCAGGCAAGCAACTGGGGTGGCCTGCGTGCGGCACATGGGTTGTTTCACCCTTATATGGACTCATCAGTGAACCATGCCCAACTGTAGACTAGCAATGGTATTATATCAGCACAGTCTGATGTAAAGATTGAGCGCTGTCCATGATTAAATGCACCTTTACATACTTTATTTAATGCACCTCGCTGATGCGGTACAAATATCATTTGAAATACATAAGCACAGAGTAGGTATAAACATTTTAAATGAGGAATTGAAATATTAAAACATATAAGGCTCTTCAAAATTATTTTTTATCTCAGAAAAAATACTTTTTTCTGAAAGGAATTGTTCATCACTTAAGCATGAAACTTTACTCCACAACTATGTTAAAAAAATTTACTTTGTATATAAATTTAAATGACAAAATTAACACGTTATTAAACGTACTTAAAAAACAAATTTTACAAGTGGGAGTTTGCAAAAGTGGCAGAACATGTTCATTTGACATTCACAATTTCTACAATTTAATGTTTATTTGCTGAAAGGTTCAGGAAAAAGGTCTTTAACGGATGGAATTCCCTGGAAAATTATTAATGGCACGTAATTCCACGCGGCTGGGCCTGCGAAGCGTCATGGCGAGTCAGCGGGATGAAGACAATCCCTGATTTTTTTTTTGAAGCGTGCTGTTGAAAAATCTCTGCGTTTTCTCAAATAAACCTGTCACGATTTTGTCCTGAACTTCAAGGGTGTGCGCGTCGTACTGGGCTAAAATAACACCAAGATCATTGCACTTCGGCGAACAAAAAAAATGTTATTACACCGTTAAAATATGCATACAAATATGATAATGTACAGTCTTAGAAATATGCTGACGTAAAAATAATGAAACATTCAGTGCCATGTTCTTATTTCCTCATACATAAACATGTGTATATAGAAATCAATACAATTTTTCCACGGTGTCAAGTCATTTTAGGCACACCTCATTTGCAAATGAGACTTCAACGATCGTCAAAAATATATAGACCAACATAAATGTTTGGATTTTTTGATTGGCGCTAACAAACACGTCTCTTCTTGCAAATGATGTTCGAGTGTATTCAATATCCACGTTACAGCAGGCGGCATACCCTCAATGGCCAATAGCAAAACACGTGGTGGAGAGAAGATAGCTTCCAACCGTGCACAAGCGTCTCAGATGGAAAATGTGCTGACTTCCAGCCTACAGAGAGAGGCCTGTGTGTGTGTGTATAGAGAGAGAGCCACGGCCAGAGTTCTCTTTGTTTACCTCATTATATTTAGCCCGTCATTGGCTTTAAGAGGAAAATAAACAAGTCTCGTGGAGTGCAATCCAGGCCTAAAAGTGCTGCAGCAGCAGCTGATAAAGAGGAGGAATCGGGAGGGGGAGAGGGGTGGGCACAGCAAAGGCAGCAGCGGCTCATCGGGGGAGCATGAGGAGGCCCCTCGGTGCCAGGCGGCTTCCGCCAGAGGGGCCCCCAGGCGCGACACCTCGCCCGGGCGGTATGGGGGGCCGGGCGGTATGGGGGGGGGCCTCGCCTCTCTCTCCCTGCCAGGGAGCGCACACCTCACTCACCCAGGCTGGCTCCGGTGCACCGCACGCGCTCTGCGTTTGCAATGAAATCGCTCGGCTTGTCCGCATCGTGCTGCGATGGGCAAGGAGATTAATTCACTGTTGTTGTACAGTAAGGTACATACGTGTCTGGCGATTTTGTTTTACGTAGAAACGTTGCTAAATAATAATCATTTACACTTCTAAGACGCCCTCTCAACCAAAGGTAACACACAAGGCGCTGTACAGAACGAAACAAAATACCAATAAAAGCATGCCAGGCTGACACCAATCAAATCCAACCCCAAAACTATTTTATTTTTAAAAAGCCCGAAATAAGTGCATTTCAAATAAGAGCAAATCACCGGGGAGTGATCCCAATCTCATCGGATCTCGAAAAGCGAAGCAGGTTTGAGCCTGGGTCAGAGCGTGGATGGGTGACCTCCACGTGCCAAAGGTGTAACACAGGCACTGTGGGCAGTGTGGTGGAACTCACCCTCACTACCCCGTGCTGTCCAGCGTGGTGAAGTATGGACAAGAGGTTTGCTGAAGTCCTCATTCAGCAGTGGAATTACAAAAATGTCCCGAACGTGCAACGGGTGAGATTTGGTCAAAACTATTATTCACTGTACAGTATATTGGCGACTGATGTCGTCTTTGAGCAGTGTTAATCACTCTGCGTGTCCCGTAAGCACTATTCTGGCAGAGATTGTTTTCCTGTCGATTCTCCAGGACCCAATTAAAAAATCGGTGGTCATCCCAAGAAAAAATAAACATAGTACAAATCGAGAAACACACGTCGCGATTTCCTTCCCAAAACAAAACACTGTAGTGACTTCCAAAAAAACAACCGCGAGACGCAAAATAAACAGCTCTAGGCGAGAGACAGAATGGAACAAATGGCAAAAAGGTAAATTGCCTTCAAGTCCTAGAGAGTTTTACCTTCCCAGCCACACAGCGGCCAGGCACCTTCAGTGGGTGCTTAACCCATTACGCCGGGAGTGGAATTGTCTCTTTGACAGCATAGCAACAACGAAGAAATAACATCACAACCGGTAATTTTCGCAGGGTTGGAGACACGAGCCATCTGATAACGCCCCAGAGTCCGTGGCACCAAGGCGGAGAGCTGGGGCAGTGTGGTGTGGTACACGCAGAGTGATTGTCGTGACAAGGGGCTTCTCGCCAGACAGATAAGGTGGGAGATTAGTTGGGTACAAACATGGCTGGCCTCACCTGTATGTGTGGGGCCTCGCAGGGACAAAGGGCCAGTCACGCACATTCCTAATTACACAGCTGTCTTCTTACAAATCCGCCCACCTCTGTCACACAAACTCACCCCAAAAACCCGCGGCCTATCTCCCCAACCCACCTCCAAACCCACACCACCACCTCCCATAACCCGAACCCCACCCCCTCAAGTCACCATGTCCCCACCCGCTCCTCCTCCTCCTCCAGCACTCAAAACGTGCAACAACAAAACCCCACACACACTCGGTTCACAAACAGGCATAACCACACCACTCCCAATGCCCGCGTTCCCCGCCGACCTCTCTCAATTGAGATCACCCGCCACCCGCGTTCACACCACCACAGTCTTCTTACACGGGGCACACTGCCGCCGAGAGCCACACGCGGGCACGGCGTGTGCGTGCTGCGTGGAGTGTGTGTTGTGTGCGTGTGTGTTGCGTGTGTGTCTGTTGCGTGTGTTGTGTGCGTGTTGTGTGCGTGTGTGTGTTGTGTGTGTGTGTGCGTGTGTGTGTTGTGTGCGTGTGTGTGTTGTGCGCGTGTGCGTGTTGTGTGCGTGTGTGTGTGCGTTGCGTGTTGCGTGCGTTGTGTGCGTGTGTTGTGTGTGTGTTGCGTGTGTTGTGTGTGCGTGTGTGTGTGTTGCGTGCGTGTGTGGTGTGTGTTGCGTGTGTGTGTTGTGTGTGTTGCGTGTGTGCGTGTGGTGTGTGTGTGTTGCGTGTGTATGTTGTGTGTTGCGTGTGTGTTGCGTGTGTGCATGTGTGTGTGTTGTGTGTGTGCGTGTTGCGTGCGTGGTGTGTGCGTGTGTTGTGTGTGTGTGCGTGTTGTGTGTGTGTGTGCGCCCACAACTTTGTAACACACGCCCCGTTATCGGCTGGCGGTGATGCCAAACGGGTCGGCAACAACAACAACAACAGCTCGCAAGTCGGACAAGCGAACTGGAACGCCGCCACATAAATGGGACTCTTCTTAGCACATAAATAGGCAACACGTGATAATAATTAAAACTAAAATCCGACTACAAAACCATTGGCTGCCTCTGGGGGAGGGGTGAATGTGCTGAACCCCAACTCCTCACTACACCTCTTTTCTCCTTTGCCATTTTCCCCTCGTGGAAAATCCCTTCTTCAATCCGTCAGGGTGCATTACTCCGGCACAAAGGGTAGCACTGCCACGGACACACTGCCACTCAGTGGTGCCTCACAAATACAATTATTTGTTACCGCCTTATTGCAAGACACTGCGCCCAAGTGAAAACCTCGTCACATTGTATGTATAGTGTAGGGTGGGTTTTTTTGACACACACACAGGGCTTGGAAGGACATAGCCTCTGCGTGTATAATTAGTCTATAACTACTGTACTATAGACGCCGGATGTATTTATATCTACATGACAAAAAAAGCATCAACAAACACACACATACATGCTTGAGAGATGGTCAGAAATGCTGCATTTCTATAATGAGTTGACTGATGGTGCTGTAACGTATTTGCTCTGATTGGGGTATAGCCCCTGAAAGAAATGTGCAAATTCATTTATGCTGTCAACAATGTTGATATTTGCCACGTACTTTTGGTACGTCTCACAAAATGCAAAGGTGCAGCCGCGCAATGGCTTGCTCGTACCAAGGCTGACAGAAAGGGCCTCCACTAAGAGCTCTTTCTCGAGGATGTTGTTTAGCCCACTCTTCCATGATTGCCAGAAGTCCTGTAAGAGCACGGGGAGGAGGACTCACATTCTAACCCGACTTCAAGAGACCTTGTCGTCTGTCGATCGACTCGCTGGCATCCTCACACTGCTGGGTGGTGGACACAGACGTGAGAAAGCGGTTTAATAAACTTCGCCCATTGTTACAACTTCCAACGCCATAAAATCACACCTGCAACCTTCAACTTGCAGGTCAACCGTCACACCACAGTGGCACGCCACACACGCACCCCTTGCATCAGTGAAATATTCATAATGTGCCATCCTTTCTCAATCCGCTGCTAGATGGTCTCCCCTTGCTGCGTTGAGCCTGGGGTTTTTTTACCCATATTCCAGCCATGACAATTCATGGCCGGCGTATGGCTGAGATATCGCTCGCCGCTGACGTTTGTCGTGGCCGAAAATCTCAACTCGGGCAACACTAACCGCACCACGTGTGCAGATTAAGATATCATACTATCTTAAATTTGGAGCTTTCGTGACTGCAGGAATTACTCTTTGGTTCTTTCGGTAAAGTCACGTATAAAGATAAAATAATAAATTAAATAATAGCATACGACGTTTCGATTGCAACACAAGCAATCATCATCATCAGGTATAAATGAAATAGCAAGAAAAAATAATTTTGTGTGTTCTTTCTCCCTCTTTCATAATGTTCAAGCTTGCGTACTTTACCACGCGTCGCCGTACTCATTGACATGTTAATTTTTTCTCTAACCCCTCCCTCTCTCCGCCCCCGCCCACCCTCTGTCTATTTAAGGCCTCGCCACAGAAACGATCTCCCTCTCTGTGCCTGTGTTACTCTCTCTCTATGTATCTTGGTGATATCTGTCTGTTTAAATGTCTGTCTATAGTTTTCTGGTTAGATTTTTGTTGCTATTTCATTTATACCTGATGATGATTGCTTGTGTTGCAATCGAAACGTCGTATGCTATTATTTAATTTATTATTTTATCTTTATACGTGACTTTACCGAAAGAACCAAAGAGATATCATACTACTTACACGTGCATATACATTGCAAGTGGCATTCACATAGGTACGTATGCTGAGCTTCTATCGCACCGTGCGTAGCCAACTGCGCTAATCGGAGGTACGGGGGAGGACAATAAACTAAATACAGAAAGAGATTCTACATAAAGCATTAGGGCAGCATTCATAAAGCAAAAACTGCAATTTTTCCATTCCATCTTCTTGGTTCTTTCTCCAGACAGAGTCTGGAGACAGAGTCTGTCTCCTCGACAGACCTGTTCTCCACCTGAGGACGGCTACTTGCGTTGTGGCCGAAACGTCGTGAGAATTATTTTATTATGTTTTATTTTATTATTTTATTACTTCAATTCTACGTGACTTTACCGAAAGAACCAAGAAGATGAATCCCTGCAGCCATGAAAGCTTTAAATCGAAATCTTCCATTCCAGTGAAATGGGAGCCAAGCAATGCACTGCAGTTTGCAAGAGGGGATTTTAGAAACGGGCAAATCCAGCGACAGCAAATGCTTTGAACTCTATCTTGGCAGGTCTAGTCACATCTACCTGATACACAAAAACTCAAGACACGATATTAAAAGCATTTCAAAACATTAGCACTGTATCGCCCTGAGCTATTCATCTCGTTAATGAAAGGAAGACATCTTGACTTTAAACTGTAAAGCCATTAAGGCATTTTATTGCGCCTCCAGATTGGACCGCACAGAGTAATTTGTTATAATAAGTAACTGGGTTACAGCTTCTAAGAAACCACCGCAGACTAAAATCCAGCGAGCAAAAACGTGTATATATATACAATCTGCTTATAAACATGCTTTCCGGTGCTCTGTGCTAATTTCAGCGAAGTCCACAAACAGCAGTCGGGGTCCTGCCGTTGTTCGGCCCGTGCCCCTGGAATTTCATTCCAACGTAAAGCAAAAGCAGAGAGAGGCAGGGGATGGATGAGTAAAGTTTTCCCCGAGAACAAAAAAACCCATTGTCTTCATCAGATAGGGCGCCAGAGTGTAGATAATGAGCAAAACACGCATTCCACAGCAGCTTCTTAAACTTTGAACTCGCCAGAAGAAGAGAGGGGGGGGGACCCCATGTAAAGTGGCACAGGGCTGAGCACAGGACTCTGATCCACTGAAGACCTTCCCTTGCTTGCTTGTGTCCGCTGATTCTGAGAATTTTGTTAAAGCCTTTATGCCCTGCCTCCTCTCTCGCCCTCTGTATCTTAAGCTCCCCCCCCGCCACCTCCCACTCTTGCCTGCAGCTTACCCCCGGAGTCTTTCTGTCTCTTTCTCTTCCTTCAATGCAGCATGGAGGAGCCCCCCCCCCCTACAAAGCTCAAGCAATTGGCGAGTTTTTAATTACCAGCTCCCCGACCCCCCCCCCCCCCAACTGCCTGGCAACAGCTCCCAAGTTAATTATGTTGTGGGTTCTGTGTGCAAGATGTAAGAGGCATGAAGCGACCCCATCCCTCTCCCTCAATTCTCCCCCCCCCTCTCTCTTACCCTGTCTTTTATACCGACTGCTAATCACAAACCGAGAAACAATAAAAAAAAGTTTGAGGAATCCTAAGGGGCACATAAGGCTGGCTTTAATGTTCAAACACTCCGCCGTAATGTTTTCTTTATTGCCCAAAAATGTTGTTTTGTGTACGCATTCTCACAACCAGCTGTAAAACCTTACAGATCACTGTACAATTTACAGTGTATTGCGTATGACACTTATTATAGGTTTTGTTGTCCAAACTATAAACTATAATCTTAACCGTTACAACTTCGTCCAACTGACACCACAGCCATATCTTTTTTAAAGATCAAACATTAACTAATTTTAGCCACGTAAACAAAATATATATTCAAGTTATTAGTAGAACATGCTCAGGTATCACAATGATTAATGTGGTCGTAGTGAGATCAATGAAAACACATCTTACAAAGCAACCATACACAAGTACTGCACAGTGCATTGTGTTTAACAAATGCAGGACAGAATTTCTGTAGTGTAATGGAACATTGCATGGCGAGTAACCACGTTGCAGCGTGGGTGACCCTAAAGTGTAGCCACACTGCAACACGGTGACCCACAATGCAATGTCTCAGCAGCATGATACTATACAGTATTAAAAGTACTTCACATTGTAACAACCTAATGCCGTTGTACCGCGTATTACAGGGCGTGCAGCAAATCCTTCCGGCCAATGTCACAACCACTGCGAGCCTCGAGGGCATTGAGGGGGGTGGCTCAGAGGGCCCATACTGAGTCAGTACCGAGCGAGCACAGCTGAGGTCCTGGGTCTCAATGCAGGTCTTAGGAATACCCCCACGGTGAAACCCGGTCTCAAGGAGTACTACAGCGAGTCAATTGTCTTTAGCCCAAGCACACCAAATTACTGCATAAAACAACCCATCACACGGCATTCAATTTTATTGTTTCGCTTAATTTGACGTAATCCAGCTCGGAGGATTTAAAATAGTCCGTTGCCCACGGAATGTACGCTCTTTGCATGGCATGAGGCGCACACAAGGTGTGGACGACTCGACCTGCCGATGCCGAATTGTAGGGACCCACAAGGACAGTGCCGGAGTTCTGTCAAAACGGAAATGCATTCATCTCGTGGTGGCATTGTGCTGATTGCGCAATTTGAATATCATCGCAAGAGAAGCAATCTAAAGCGTGCAGTACTGATGTTGAGCAACCTTTGTCAATACAGTAATCTCACGATGCACGACGTATTTTATGATATAATACCAGTCGTATTCTATTCACAGAGCATGGTAACATTTGGCAAAAAGCAAAGCTCTAGAGCGTATACAGTTTGTCCTTTTTTAATCTTCCGTGTGTTTGTTGGATTATAATTTTACCATCTTCATTCAAAAAATGTGCCATGAAATCCCAGTTCCTATTGAAGTTGAATATGTACAGCAGAGTGTAAATAATTTCTCGAGCAAGGGAGACAAGAGCAATAATGCCATTTAACGACATTTAATGCTACGCAATGTATCACAACTTCAAACGCAGTATTTTTCATACACCACTTTAATGTTTGGCACACAATTGACTACGTTTTGGAATGTCACACATCACAGGGTCTTTTAACATACATTGCACAGCGCACAGAATTTTACGAATGGATCTCAGCATTTCCAAATCGAACGCCCGATCCTTTACGAACTGACTCGGTGGCAAGTATTCGGACCACAGATATTTCGTGAACAATAATTACCGTACGTCTCAAACTGCTCCCCTATCCGAGAGGAAGAATTGTAAAGGCGCCGCTGCTGGTGTGCACGTGGCCTTTTCTAGTGGAGTGGTGAGGCGAGAGACTCGTTTGGGGAGGTGGCTGGCGTAATCCACGATGATTTTACAAATCCTCCCCCGTGAGATCTGGGTCAATGAGAGAACGCACTGCCATGCAGCTGACAACCTGCGCAGTCATCTCCACTGCTCAAACATTATGAGCCCGAGCATTCGTAAACACCTCTGGGAGAGTGCATCATCTTCCTAAACAAAGGAGAGTGACTTTGCCTTGCCTCCGCTGCTTTTCGTGACATAAACCTGCCAGCATGTCACGATCAAATTACATGACGCTAATGAACTTTAAACTACGGAGATATCACCCACGTGAGCGAGGAATTACTTTGAAGAATCTCCATATCTGAAGCTGGACCACAGGATGAAGGAATTTAATTAGTGGTTCAGTAAATTATCAATTTCTGTGAGATCTGACTCGGCTTGATTGAGTGAATTGGACTGTGCTATTTTTTCCCATAAAGGCAAGTCCTTGGCTTAAAAATGAAATAAGTCTTGAAGTTCCGCTTCCAAATATTCCTTTGCTTTTCAAGTGAAGGGGAGACTTTAAAGCACCAATGGCCCACTCCGAACATACCTTTGTAGTAGTGTGCTCAAAACCACAAGAGTTGCGAGCAAGGTGGCACACTGCCACTCCAAGCTACGAGATTAAAATAGCTCAGTCACGCTGCCATTAACCACGCACAGCGCACGAGTGTGTTCATTACACTGCTCCAATAAACTATGGCCAGGACACAAACATATGGGCAATAACAAAAAACTGAATAAAAAAAACCGAGGTGGAACAAAGAATAAAATAAAATCCCGCAAACAGGCCCAGGCACGGCCGGTGCATTAATTAGCAGCTATTGATAATTGTACACCTTTTAATCTCTACAAACATCAAAAGGCCACGTTGACAACCAAGTTGCTCCTGGGACACGGATAATGGCATTCAACACGCGTTAAGTGTTTGAATGTATATTTTTCTCAACACAGTCACTGTACACGTGTGGCCTGTGAAATGTTTAAGGTACCGGAACATCGCTGGGTTAGAGTCTCTGGGAAAGTTGTTGACTTGTCAGCCGTGCCAAAGAGTTTACGGGTGACTTTCTTTACAAAGTGTGACACATTCGGAGCCACTGTAAACATTCTCTTCGAGTCACAGGAGCGTGCTCCTCCACTCCTTGTCCCAAGACGGCCAAGACGGCCATGCGCTCGCTCCTTGGTGACTTGCAAAGTTGAGTCGCTGAGACGCCTTGAGGCTTCATAATTACAGCTCCTTTGCCGCTGGTGGTGATTCCACTTACGATTGTTTGGCAGGGGAATACAGTGCATCTTAAAGAGACGTCCGGCCCTGCAGGTTCTGGGGGATACCACCACTAAGTACCTATTGCAGCAGTCCAATTAGGCTGCGTTTACACGCGGTCTTCTGCAGCGCGTTTGCGAGGTGACGACCTATTTTAGCCCAACAGGCTGGCAGTGTTGACACTGTTTGGCCCCGTGACACCCTTTCGGATGCCTCGCCTGTCCTGAGAACTGCATGCAAGCGTGACGCCCTACTTCCCTCTATGGCCGCGTGACAAAAAACCCCAATACGCAAAACCCCAAGTCTTAGAAATGAGTACAAACCTGTCTGCCTGGACTGCAGCTTCATTAACGAACATCGGCGATACACGGCACTTTGCGTTAAGAGTTCCGCAAACGCCTTCAGGCAGCACTGAGAGGTGACATTACCCACTTTTTTTTAAGTTCCAAGTGTTCTAAAAAGTACCATACTTTCATAGTTTTTAACAGCTAAATTACTTCTCTAAACCACCATTCCCTTACCCAAACTGGGCCCCCACCACCCCCCTATACCACACCTAATGGCTTGTAATTACAGGCCTGAAAATAATATGTGCTCAGACCTCTTTGGCGCTCTTGGGCCAGGGCTTATAAAAAACTTAAAAGGGTAATCTTCGCCCAGTGCTTCTCATTAACAAAAACATGCACAATTTTGGCCCCATCTAAAGTGCTGCAGTTGTGACCCTACCCTAAATTGATGTGAACCCCACGGTGTGAATACATGTCAAAATGAAGTCAACAGTGGAGGAGGTTGAAGGAGGGGGAGAAAGAGAGGAAGAGAGCCAGCAGAGCCTGCAGTCTGTGTACGACTTTGAATCACGGTATTGTGTTCGGGGGTCTGTTTGCTCAGTTGAGTGGTGGACCCTTATACCACAACGTCGCTTGGTGAAGCTGCTTTTTTATTTAAACGAGTAACACATTTTTTAAAAGAGAGAACATCAAAGATATACTGTCGGTTATTAATCATAAAAAAACACACACACAACCAGCCTTTCGCACATTACTAAAAAATGGTCACCCAAACTGTGATGCACAAATACGCACGCTATTTTTTTAAGTGGGGGTAAACTATAAAATTGCCAATCGCATCACACTATAACTACAGCGAAATGGACACCCATTTGCAAATAATATTTTCCCCAAATCAATCAAGCTCACTTGGAATGTACGTGATGGCAAAGCAATGTAGTCAGGCTCTTGCACAGAGGGCCTATTAGGGAGATTTATTACAATCTGATGATCATTACAGACACTGCCGCATCGATACTGGTCTATCCTGACTCTTAATTTAGCAACTCCTGTCGCTGTGGGGAACGACGTAGGCCAATGTCCAAGAACAGAGCTCAACGAACAGCGGTGGAACGTGCCGATTCATCGATTCATCGATGAACGCCAACTGTTACAGCTCACGATACCCGCCTGTGTAAGAATCGCTAATTTATGATGCGTACCATGTCGCATGTAATGGATGTATGCAATCCCTCCAGGTACTGCTGGCCACTACATTTCTGACGATGTTAAAACAAAGAATCAGTTTTTGAATCATATTAATTAGATTCTCGATTAAAGGGGGGGGGGGGGTAATCATTATGCCCCCTACCAATTAACACGCATTGCAAGACCATGCGCGTGCTTCCAAGAACGTTTAAAAAAGTTTGAATTTTTTATCAAAATAACACCGCTGATACGAGTAGCGTAGGCAGGCCAGAGGGCCCTACTTTCTTTGGCAGAGAGACGTTGCATTTGTAATCTGGTTCTCAGGAATTTACCGGCATTTTCTTGTTCCCCTGCCAATGTAACCGCTTGTGGGTGCACGACACGCGCATTAGTTCCGATGACGATGTGAAACTGGCACACGGCGCTAATTTCACCGTGGATGTCGAGTCGTGCCTGACGTGCCAATAACGGCGCCAATATCGTTACAATTACCGGCAATATTGATACGGCTAATGCACCATGACGAGTGGGTGGGTGGGCAACTGACGCACTGCGCCATGAACCTGGATACGCAAGTTTCATTCCCCGCCACGGGTGACATCGGTGGCGAGTGTCTGCTCCTCGACTGTTAAACACAATATAGCACCTCAGTGTTTCGTAAAAAAAAAAACACGTCGCTAACCGTTACGGAAAGATGTGAAGAGACTATGGTAATTACAGCACTGCACACAATTTCATGCGCACCAAATATACTGTGAATGAATACTTTCCCCTGTTAAATTTGTTCATATTTCTCCGTGCTAAGGGCACTACAAGTCAGTCCATGGATGATGACTATTGTGAAGTATATGATTATGGTAGCGATGCTAACCGATTACCGCATTTAAAGTCAGCGCCTCCACGTTTCAACCATCATTGGGATGGTGCAAATGTCTGCTGGTGATCTGGAGCCAGTGGTAGAAATTCCACATTCTCATGGCAAAGTCTCTTCATAAAAAGACCACTGTTGATTTAACGCAAAGTGGTTGTCAATGTATTGATCCCGGAGTGATGATGGAGCTGTGTAAACTCCCAACTGCTATTTGAGCTCTGAATGGGTGCCACGGTGATGAGATGTTAACTACTGCGCCTGGCATACATGAAGTCGTGGGTTCCATCCTCATCCTGATGCCTGTATATTTGGAATTTGCATATTCTCCCCGTGGTCGTGTGGATTTTTCTCCAGGTCCTCTGGTTTAGAATCTACATGCGTTTATTGACTGTTTGGCTGCTATACATTTAAACACGATCCGCCGCTTTATTGAGCCATTTGGTAAAATAAATAGTTTAAATAGAATGCGAGAGAAGTGCTCTATGTACCGTGCCTACAGACAGAGTAGAATACAAACGTCTACCACTACCGATATAAATTAAATACTGATATTAACTTTCATTACTTTCTCAGGAAACGTTCACCGAGTGGTGCGAAAATTCCTGCTTGGGAGACGTCTGGTCAATCACGTGTTGTGTAGTTTTTTTGGGTGATCCCGCTGAGAGGAACTAAGAAAAATATTGCAACGTTTAAGTGACAACGGGTTCAATTACTGGGGCCGCTCTCACGGAACGGGCAATCGGCAACTGAACGGCAGATTCCTCTGCGTGTATCTATGGCAAAAGAGAGTGATTGTATTAGACAATAACATATCATTACAACAGCCCCACTGGAGATGCCTCCATGTTCTCCCCTTCTCCCTCTACCAGCAAAATGGTGCGCGCATGCTTGTATGTGAAAAGTGTAACATTCAAAAATCGTTCCGTGTCAAAATCCATCCAGGCGGTGCCGTGTGACAGAGTCCTCAGCCGTCACGTTTGGGAGGTCTGCGAGTTGAAATCCCCGTCACGGGTTGCGTCAGCCCCATCATTGGGGCAGATAATTTTTTAAAGTACCACTTTGTGGGCAGTCTACAGGGGTTGACCAGTGGAAGGACTGGTTTCTAATTGTATCAAAACGGTAATTGTATAACTGTGATTTTTTTTTTTGACCACAAGTGTGAGCTTATTTTATTTCGAATAAAACCAGAAAATTAAATTAAACTGCATTTAAAATGAAGGAACAGAAAAATAATTACGCGATTGAACTGAAACATGAAACATGCAACGTAGCAATGAGGTACAAATGAAGCAAATATTTAAAACACATTGTACAATATACACCGGGAGCTTGCGTTATGATACACATAACAAAGGCACCACAGTGGCGAGATGTCAACTACTTCGCCTGGTATGTAGGTAATCGTGGGTTAAATCGCGAAGATAACGCCTGTATATTTGGAGTTTTAGTGTTCTCCCCGTAGTCGCGTGGATTTTTCTCCAGGTCCTCCAGTTTTTCCCTCCACATTTAGAAACATGCGTTTGGATTATTGGGCTGCTATACATTTCCACATGATAAGCCACTTCATTGAGCTATCATTTGTAGCCGAGTCGCTTGTGAAAAAGAGCTATACAGCTCAGTGGGCCTTCCCTGGTAACATTAAGAAAAATTAGTTTAGTTTAACATTTGGATTAAAACTATGTACAATTTCATGGTAATCCTTTTGACTAAGCTTTTAGGCCTGGGGTAAGGCTTGGGTTCAGCCTGGGATGGAATTCGCGGCTCAGCTGGGTGAGCACAGTCTGGTGCATCTTCTGGGCTGCGTGGAGGAGTGCGGACGCGAGTGAGGGATCTGTGTAGACGCGGTGCGGCCAGGAGCTGCGGGCTCAGCTTCCTTCGCTGCTCTGCCATTCACGTGCCACCCAACCCAGCAGCACAGCAGCATCGCTGGCTCATTGACACGGCGAGCTCGCACCAATTCACGTTTTCCAGAGGCTTAAAGAGGGGGCTGGCGGGGCACACCGAAACGTCTAGACCACAGCCAAAATGCTAACAAATTAGGTTTGTAACATTTTTGGGATATTGTGTCGTGTAAAGGGTAGAATTGTTTTTTTCTTTTCGTGGCAGCATTTTGATATTCAGTAATATTGGCACGCGAGATCACGGAGGCTAATGGGATAAAACCCCGAGGTTAAAGAAAAGAGTGCTCTTGTGCTTCACAGCAAACTTGCTGCACCCAACCGATTGGTTCAGTGACTCCCCCCCCTCCCCCACATTCACCTTGCACCATAATCTAGTTTGTTGCCAGAATTACAGACAAGAGCTGGAAGAAAGAGATCCACGGAAATACTCGCCCACATGGCAATCGGAGAGAGCGAGAGAGAGAATTACCGAAGGAAAGGGGGCAGCACTCGCTCACTCACAAGAACGGCTCCCTGGGCCTGTTAAATTGGGGCAAAAGCGCAAGTGCATTGGCTATGGGGCATTCGCACTTACACCGATACTGTACGTGGAAACTGAGGAAAGTTCCCGGAAATGTCACCTGGCAGCGTGCGAGCCTAACAGTAAGGATGCTAATGGGTCCGCAGTGTGCACACCCCCCCACCACCCCCCGTGTCCTACACTGGTGAATATCAGGGACAGGGCTCGGAAACCAGATCCGCACGCGTGGAAACAGGCGCAGCTATAATCAAGGTGGGCCCATGTGGCTGTCGCTGTTTACACACACACACGTTTCTGTGTTATGCTTTTTTATTAGCAGCTGCACTTTCTGTCACGTTAATGGGGCCCCGGTCTACCTTTGAGCTCTGCACTTTTTTTTAAGTTGGTAGACAAATTCCAGAAGAAGTTTCTTAAAAGGAGAATTAGGGCCCCCCCCCCCGCCCCCCTTTCTATGGGACCACATTGAGTGGGGGTCCTGAGAGTGAGTGGGCTGTGTGGGCTGCACACATTGTGCGTTTTGGGTGGGAAGACATCTGCTGGCACAAGCTCTTTTGTTGTTGGCTCTGCTTAAGCATTTTTTTTCTGCCCGTCGATACCCTTAAATGAGCCACGCAGTCATCCAATTCTGCCTTTTTGTGAAAACGTTAACATCACGACGGTGACCGTGCGATTCCAATTGTGGCGAGCGGATAGTCTACAGCCATCGGCATGGTGTTTTTAGCAGCATAGAATTATCCGCAGTTCTCCGAAGTTCAGGCTGTTACCGGTAAAGCGCCACGAAGGCGGGATGTTAACTACCTTATCGGGTATACAGGAGTTCGTGGGTTCGATCCTGACCCTGACGCCTGTATATTTAGAGTTTGAGTGTTCTCCCCGTGGTCGCGTGGATTTTTCTCCAGGTCCTCCGGTTTCTTCCGTCCACATTTAGAATCAACATCACGCGTTTAGAGTATTTGGCTGCTATAAATGCCCACATGATGATAAGCCACTTCGCTGAGCTATCATTTGTGGTCAGGTCGCTGCTCAGTGGGCCTTTCCTGGTAAAATAAAAACAATCTTTAAATAATAGCTTCAGCCACCAATTGTATCAAGCACTGCCTGTACCTGACGAAGCACCGTGTATTTTTTTTGTCTTTAAAAAGGCAGAGTTTTCTGTTTCTTCCTTGAAAAGTTGTCGCTCTCAGCATAAAATATTAATAATAACAGCAATAAGCAAACGAGCATCAAAAGAGCAAACAAATCAAATGCTTCATTGGACTCCATTGAAAGGCAGGGGGCCATACTGCAGTTTCCATGGGCGCCGAATGTTTCAACAGCCCATTAACATCATGAATCTGGTGATCTGCAAGCAAAACGGAGCTCGTTGCCACAACAGGACGAGCCGCCCTGAGCTCTGGGAGGCAGAACCAGGCGTGACCAACCGTGCCCCACGACAGTGCCCACTCTGCCGTCCGTTGCGATCACAAACATTCCCACGTAATTGCGACAAGTGTAGGGTGAAATGCAACGGGTTCAGAGCGGCTGAATGTGGGGTTTTTTGCGTTACGTTTTTGTTGTTTTATTATGTTTTATTTTTATTATTTTATTACTTCCCTTCTACGTGACTTTACCGAAAGAACCAAGAAGGTTTTTGTTGTTGTTTGTGTTTTGAACTTCCATACCTTTAGCTCAACGAGCTGCCATTGAAATTGGCCACTGGCCACCGGATTATTGGGAGCCATCGAACCGCATGTCTCATGATGGCGCATCAAGCAGATCATCTGTACGTAGACATGGACGACATCAGCTGATTCCCCCCATTGTGCTTGGAGACTTGCGTGACCGGTGCTGCTAACCAAGTGCCTGTTAAGGCCAGAATGACGCCAAACCCAGCCACAACCTTCGTCTTCCCTTGGTGCAACCAAAAACTCTGAGAGCCGTTGCTTCTTAACATAAACGGTCACACAATGCAGCTGATTAAACAAAATAGGCGAGCAACTATCATTGGAATAGCACAGAGATGCCACTTTGCATCACAGACTTTACATGGCCATTTCAGCCAAGCGTAAATGAAGAATTTAACAGTCACTCAACTTAGTGCAGTCTCTTCTACACAACATTGGGTCACAGTATAATAATAATAAATAGTGTCTCTTTACTTATAAGTGCATTTGATAAAATAGGCATACGATGTACATTGGTGTTCCCACTGTGATATAAAGCCAGATGGTTCTGGGTGAAAGAGCACTCGACTTGACCCTTCTTTCCAATATTCGGAAGTCACTGCAGATAAGCAATCGTGAACCGAAATTGGAAACGAATTTCTTAAGAACTGCTTTTTTGCGTTAGAGTTTCTTGTCCCCCCCCCACCCCGCTTAGCTACGTACGGTGCGAAAGAAGTCCGACAGCCGTACGTACATACAGTACACAACATGTGAGAATTCTGCGGGTAAGATTGGTGGTCGAGAGACAACTCGGATCGTCGTCTCTCCAAGGGGGCGACTTCTCTTTGCCCCCTTAGGCTGTGGCACGGGTTGGCTGCCATGTCGTGACAAAAACTGTTTGAACAATGAGGGTGAATACAAAATCCTTGGCCACGAATTTAACTGCATGTAAATGGTTGGCACAGCTACCGATGGGAACAGCCTTTGAGGGTTTTGAGGTTTGTATGTCACCCCCCCCCACCATCCTCTACACAAAAGCAACAGCGATTTTCTAAGAAATTTCACGATTCCGTCTCATTCTTCTACCGATCCGTATGTATGGAATAAGCGGCTGGTTTTGAATTCATGACTGTTATTTACGTTTATGAATCTAATAAAATTGCTCATCGACAAAAAAAGTCCTTGTCTTCCGTTTCTCAATGCTTCTGTCTTGTCTGCACAGTTTTCTTCGCTCGACCAACCTACTTTTGAGGTTTTCATATAACGTGAACGTATTTTGCACGAAATACGGAGGCCTATTCCCAGAGGTACGATTTCACGCACGTACGGTGGGCGTGATAAGCATTAGACCCCAGGTGCTTTTCACGGGACGGTTCTTGTGCCACAGGAAAAACGCAACGAACTGGGAAACCCAGGGTTTAGAAGGATTTGCTGCCCATCCCGTAGGGTTGAACCTACGGGATGGCCAGCAAAGAGAAGAGACTGGCCTCCCATCATAGAAATGTGGAATTTCCATCACTGGCTCAAGGCCACCAGACAGACGTGGACCAGCCCCTGGTGCTCCTTCACAGGCAGTGTCAACACTCCACCTTGGTTTGATCACCGCGATAGCGCAACATCACGCCGTTATAAATAACGCACACTATTTGCTTGACACGTTAACCTTTGCTATTAAATACCCACTGAGCTAACTTTAGGATTATGATTTATTTACAAAAGTTCTGATGTAAGCTTTTACAAAACTAAAGCATTCAGGTGAAGAGAATGGTCAAAGGACATTACTCTTCATGGTGTGGACGCTAAAGCAAACATGTTAGACTCTGCTGCTAAGATACGTCTCCACTTTTCTCGGAAAATGCTGTCAAGTTCTCTAACGGGGATTTAATTTTTAAATATTACACTTTGGGATTATCCATGACCGCTATACGTGTAATCACTATTTTGACAACACTTTAATAAAATATTAGTGCACGTGAAACAGATTTTTCGGAAGGCAGTTTTATAACTGGAAGTCATTAATTCAAAATCAGTCACTCTACACAACAAATGCACCTGTTCACAGTGTACACAGTGCACCGATTCTGTATAGCTCGACAGCCCACAAGTCCCATTCTCCAACTCCCCTCGGACGAACCGTCACATGCAACGCAGTACATCATTAAGAGTCGTCATCATCATCAACCACGATCTATTCACTGCTGGATAGGGCCCTACTCACATTGTCGTCATCCCCCCTTCATGGCCTTGCTATGCCACAGTCCGTCTCACCTGTGCGCGCAGCAACCAATTGGATTGCCCCGTCTCGAGGGCTGTGGTGGTGGTGATCCTCTGGGGTGCGTTTCCTCTCCTGGCTGCGCCACTTTTGTCGTCCGTCTCAACGACCGCGAGCCTTCGTCGTCCATCGCTGCCCCGAAGCCCACTTGCCTGTTTGAACGGTGGTTTTGATGTTTTTAATTCGTATTCTCGTTCTCCGATCCGTGTGTCCCTCTTTCGGTCTCTCAGTGTAAATTGCTTCTCTGCTGCACCTTTCTGCTCTGGTTTGATATTCATTGCCGGTGCCCAAGTTTCGGATTTGCATGTCACGGCCCAACAGTTTTAGAAGTCGCCTCCTGTATGGTTCGGGTACTTTTGAATAAAAACGCGTGGATCGGTTTACATGTAAAGTACGATCACCAACAGATCTGTATATCCTGAATGAGTTGATCACCGATCGTGACCGATCAACTATTGCACAACAACAACAACAACAATAATACAATTATATTACACACAATGTGTTATAAGTGTGATAGAAAACTGCAGTACTTGGAGAGAAAAACGTACGAGGATAAAAAATGTTTTTTACATTTTACCAGGTCAGGCCCACTGAGCTATATAGCTCATTTTCAGAAGTGATCTGGCCACAATTGATAGTTCAACGAAGTGGCTTATCATGTGGAACTATATAGCAGCCAAATACGCTAAACACGTGATGTTGATTCTAAATGTGGAAGGAAAAACCAGAGGACCCGGAGAAAATTCCACGCAACCACAGGGAGAACACGCAAACTTCAAATATACAGGCATCAAGGTCAGAATCGAACCCACGACCTCCTGCATACCAGGCGAGGTAGTTAACATCTTGCCACCTTGGCACCCCAACACTCAAATCTCGACACAGAGAACATAAACAATTGTAATAACAATCCAATCTAAAAAACACACGATTATTGGCGCCACTCCTGATGATTCCACATTCTCCACAATCAAAACGATAATCGGTTCGCCCCTTGTATTGCTCCAGCTGCAGCCACTCTTGCGGTGAACAAAATCGTGATTACTACAGCCTCTGGCGAAGTCCAGGTATCTCGCGATTCACACCACAGCGATTCGATCGTCATGGTCCTGAGTTAAGGTTCAACACAGGCTTCAATCATGCTCTCTCGTTGCCATGCGCTCGTTTTCTGTCCGATTTGTGTGGCTGTGTTCACTCTATTAGCGTAGACGTAACAGCCATGTCGCGTGCAAGTAATCTGCATAAACCGTAAATCCGTTTTCACACACATTCGTCGTGAACGTAAGAAGTGATTTCAATTAAATCCGTGAATTGTACACGTACAGCACACAAAACTGCACATGCGTGGTTATTTGGATGTGAATCTACATAACACTGCGTCGCCCGTCAATCAACACTCGGACACCTTTCATATTTATAAGGAAACATGCATTGCTCACTCACGGAGGGCACCTTGTAGAGTTTGCAATTATTATATTATCAGTGTGTCTATTGTGTAGGTGCACAGTGTTTATTTTACCGTAACTATAGCCATCAGGTGTAATTATTATTGGCTCTACAAATTACATATTTAAGTTGATTAATATTGGATCTGGCCTGATCTAACAAGTCCGATCACACGGGGTGCTGCTTGCGCGAGTCCGATCATCAGAACCGATCCGCATTTTAGGCCAAAAGTCAATTGGCGACGGCCAACGACGATGGTGATGTCAATCTACTGCTGGATGAGGGCCTTCCTCCGGCGTGCAACAGTGAAGGCTATTCATAGAGTGCTGTACTTTACTGCATCTGTCATTGGCAAGCAACAATCTTTATCTGAAGAATGTCAGTGCTCAAGTCAAGGCAATGTTTCAGGCGGTAGCCCCTCTTCAGAGCGCAGAGGGGAAGCAGACGATGGAGACTTGTGTCATGGCCACTGCGCTGCCTTCCACACCTTCTCTTTGTGTGCTCTAAAGAAGGATACTTCCCTGAATGTTAACTTGTGGATTTTTTTCATTAAGTATTTTTTGCCCCTTTCTAAGCAAAAGCAGTTTCGCAAGTTTGATTTAATGTTTTCACCCAAAATGCGTGCATCGAGTTGCACTGTATGCCAAGCGTAATTTACCCGATTTTTGGCCCAGAAATTCGGATCGGTCCGGATGATGGGAGGCGTGCGCACGCGCAAACCCCGTCAGCTTTGTAGGAGTGGATCCCCCCAACCCCATCCGAAGTGAGATAGATTAGCCGGACGAAGAGGGCCTCCCAGGCCACCGCCACGTCCTGCGATCCTGCGAGGTAACAAACCCACCTCTCGCGCTGCACGCCACAACCGGACATACGTGTACACGGACGTAGAGAAGTATGCTGTCAATAGGTATTTGTTTTAAGGAGGAAAAAAAAGCCAAATCTGATTGTCGTAATTTTATTAAACATTTTTTAATCCATCACACACATTTCACTTGTGGCGGACCAACGCTTTTGTTCTTGCTTGGGCGGTTTCATTTTTTTGTACTAATATTCTTCTAACGTACTATATTATTATCATTCAGTTCTGAACTACAACAACAACACATCTACCACCACAATTCCACGAGGCCATTAGCACGCGTTCACAAACGGTGAAGTGGCACTGAGCGAGTGGACCTCAGATGAAGAAGAACAAACGAGGCACTGTACCGAGTTATCCTCCTCGTTACAAGCTCCCGTCGTTCAATCGCCGCGGTGAACGTCGAGCCGACGTAACATGGCACGCACATGCGTGCCACCGCGTGTGAATGTTACGTGTCCCGAGGGGGCGAAAGTATTTTTTTTTGCGTTGCTAAACTTGGATAAAGCCCTGGGTCGCCCTGCTTGTGCCCCTTTTCCCACTGGCCCCCTAACCCTACCCCCATCTCAACTTTGACCTTTCGTGTCTTCCTCTCACAGCCGCACAGCTCCACCGCCCCCTCCACGCCCGCACAGCCCCCCCCCCATCGCCTTGGCAACAGACAGCCAGCACGTCTAATCAGTGAGAAATTAGGCAGGAATGCAGCCCGACAGGTTGATGTCAACCCAGGCCAGGGATTAAGTTGCAGATAATCAACACTGTGTTTTTTGCTCTTTTTTTGCCGTGTGTCCCCATTCTCCGTGCTGTGTGTGTGTGTTTTTCCCCTCCAGCGCATCCTCTTTTCTTTTGACTCTGCACCTTGAACTTTTTAACACGACCCCCATCGCCTTCCTTACCCACCCTGGTTCGACCCAGACACAAAGCAACAACTTCACGGGTGGATAACAAAAACATTGCGAGGCACTCTCGCGCTCTCTCTCTCTCACCCACTGATATATCATAAAGCAAAAGGGTCTCCTTTCACACCGCAGTGTCCATTTTTTTTAACCAAATCACAGGCACGGGCTGTCGAATGGGGAGGAGTGTGGGGGTGTGGGAAGAAGAAGTTGATGGGGCAAAGCTAACAAACAAAAAACTAAAACCAACAATAATCTAAGGTTAACATTGTTACAGGCGCCTGTAATCCTAAACTGGTCTTTTCAGCCCCGAAACGGCCCAGCGGCGGCCGGTGTGTGATCGGAGGTGGGGTGGTGGTGGGCCCTCTTTGTGGCCATGCCTGATCACGACAAGTCGGCCAGCTTTATGAGCTTCCTCTCACAAACAATGCGGGGGGGGGGTTACGGACGCCACCCCACCCGCCGCTTAATGCCGATTGGCTGCCTGCCAAGCGGCGACGCCCCCGCAATTTGCATATGCCAATTCATTTATTCTCGAAGAGAGAAGAACGGTGGGTGGTGGGAGGGTCAGGGTAATTAGCCCATTGTGACGTTTTACATTCGGTCGCACATCCGCGGGGTGAACGCGTGGCTTGGCACAACGACAACAGCTAAAAAAACACCCCGGCGGCTGTGAATGGTGGACGGCCAGTGGTTGACACTGGTCCCATTTCAGAGAGAAGCGGAATGCGAAGATGCGTAATATGTTGGACGATTGGGATTTTTTCTTCTTTAAACGGTTTTTTTGTTGGGGGGGGGGGATCACATCGGGCTCCACGATAACAAAAAGAAAAATGCGTGCTTCACGCGTGTCCCACTTGAACGGACGCTTGCCAAGGTGGCTTGCTGCAAGGGGAGGACGAGCTCCGTTTATTGGGTTCGGCAACCACGCAAGTCATCCGGAAATTCCGTGCGTGTGCAGAAAACGTCCTTGGCGTTTCATTAATGCCTATATGCAAATCCCATGAACATCCATAACACGGGGTTTTTTTTTTTAGTTACATCGCGTAAATATAAACGTGTCGTTAAACTCGCCATCACCCGACACTGCCAATTAGTAAGGTTTGTCACGTAAACAGACTATGCCAATGCGTTACTAGTACAGCACACCGGTGTGTTGGAGAGCAAATCCACAACATTTACAATCTGAGCACGACGTTTCGCCAGTAATTACAACCGGTATCATCAGGCGGCAGCCAGATTTTTTTTTCAGGTGGCAGCCAGCCTTCTCCAAAGCCTACGGTGTAAAACCCATGAACGTCGTCGGCTGCCTTGCCTTTTTTTTTACAATAAAACTGTATGCGAACCGTCTGCCGAGCTATTTTGGGGAGGGGGGAGAATGGCGCTCGCCGTGCGTGAAAAGTACCTGGGGAAGAACTGTCGGGGATTTAATACGCGCACGCGCGCGCACGTCGAGCACATCCGAGATTTCAGTGGCGTCGGGATGAAGACGCGCCCGACGCTTATGACGTAGCGCGGTGCGTAACGAGCGCGCAATCATTGCGGTCGGGGTTGTGATTCTCTCTCTCTCTTTATTTGGACCCACACCGCGCGTACAGTGTGGTTGTTTGGGGTTTTTTTTTGTGTTGCCCTGAAAATTTAATAATGGCTCTCAAGCAGCATTGATATGCAAAGCCATGGGGCAGCTCACGCGGGCAGGAGGAGTACTCTCATTACGGCTCGGCTCGCACCTCAAAATGCCGGAACACAGGAAGATTACGCCGAGCCCACAACCCTCCTGCTCACGGGGGGGGGGGGGGAAACACTGGGCAGGAGTGCGGCAAAGGGTCGCACGAAAAAAACCCGCACACAATCGCACCGCTTTCCATCGTATATAGAGCCGCCGTCTAAGAATAGAAGCAGCTGCCACAATGTAAAAAAATGGGTCAGAGGAGTATATTAAAATACCAAATTACAGCCGCTAACAGCCACACAGACTCCACCCTCCAATGGAGGCGGCGTGCGTTTCACAAATGTAGGAGGAGGGCATCACGGTCCATCACTGGCACAAACCGGCACGCCACCGCTTCCATACCCCGCGTGTATTCACTGCTAGAGCGGGATACCGTCGGTGCAAATAAATACAACGGGGGTTTTCCTCCCTTTAATATTCACATCGCTGGCAGCATCTGGAGAGCAGTGGTACTGTTGCATTTCGTGAAACGATAGGCGGTGAGCATCGTCAAGAATGGTTTGAATGAATGCGAGCAAGCGGAATATGATCGCAATAGAGATCATATATTTAAAAAAACTAACTCAATTTACGTTTTTTTACATATATATGTTCACATTGCAGACGCAATTATTTTTGAAATCGGAATTCTGCAATTGAGAATGTTGGCAAGATGTCGAATTTTATCCCGAATCACAAATTCACATTCAAACTCGTACTCTCTGGTTCTTTCGGTAAAGTCACGTAGGTATAAAATAAAATATTTAATGTGGGCACATACACGTGTGCGTGTGTGCGACACCTTGCACGAGAAAGCACTGAGTGCAGATAAATATAACTTCACGTTCTTCTCAATACAGGCTTCTCTCGCTTTGTGCGGTAGTAGTAGATGAGTTCCAAAAAAAAATAACCGGAGCACGAAGCTAAACCACACGAGGTGGCAGCCACCTGCCAAGTAAAGAAAAAACTATTTTCATTTTACCAGGCGAGGCTCGCTGAGCTGCATTGCTTTTTCTTAGAAGTGACCTGGCCACACAATATCTCAATAAAGTGGCTTATCACGTGGGACATTTATAGCAACCACATACTGTAAAGTATTGCATTCAATACACACACACAATGTTGTTCCATATCCAACCGTATACGAGTGAATTAAAACCGCACAATATAGTGCATTTTGGGTAGAAATAGGTTAGCCGCATGTACGGCGAAAAAAATCTCGCAAACCAAATCCGCATAGAGCGATGGCAACCTGCCTTGCCAAAGGGTAATGCAGCGCATAATTTCGCCTGAAATATAAATGATTATATAGTGATATACACAGTGATATATAGTGCATAGGAGTTTATTATTGTGCTATTTTAACCATTGAAACGTTTCACTGAGTCTCACGACTCGTTACTAGGAGAGTCCTGCCAGGTTACATTGTGCACTAGGGGCGATGTTGGTATGTGCAATCCCAATTGAGTAACATGCGGGCAATTGTTACCAACCGGGATGTTTGACCAACATTAGTGTTAGCGTACATTATGCACTACCATGAAGGGCATACCCAGGGGTTGGCAACCAAAATAACAAGAGCCATATTTTTCGAATTCGGTAAAAAAACGTGAATACGAGACGGTGGGTCCTTAATAAAGAGCTAGACGAAGCGGTGTTTAAAGAGCCGCACGTTGCCGAAGCGTGGGCCTACCGAATCTGAGTGGCACTGCGGCCAAGGGCACCCATCACACAATGGCAAAGGCATGGGTTCATTTCCCGGTCGGGGCCACGTCATCGAGTCTGGATCTGACAGGCAGCTGAGATGAGTGATTGTTCAGTGTTAATGTGGCCATCGTATTGAGGGTCTACTGCTGTGCGCTGTCACCTCGGTGTGGTCTGGGACTGTTTTGTCGTTGTTTTTGCTGCCTCATCCAATATTGATAAATTAGACTGATATTATTAGTTAATTTATCACGTTGTATATTCAGTGACTTGCTAACTTACCATTTTGTCCATTTAGCACTCCTATCGTTTGATGTGTCAATTTCTGTTGTAACTTGCTGACCCGCCCATAGTGGAAATCTGTGAAAAAGAGGTTCATGGCTCATCGGATTCCTCCTGCAATCTCAATAAAGATTCTGATTCTGATTAGTGTCTCTCTCAGCGACGGCTGGGGTAAGAAAATAGTCGGCGAGTGAGATGTGCAGATGGACGCGTGAGGTCCCACGGAGTTGAGAGACGTGGGCAGGAAACGAGAGCTCGGGATCAGCGACGGCACCTGAGACGTTGCACATTCGTCGCCAGCGCCACGTCAGGGTTTAAGGAAGTGCACCTCTCTACCGAGGGTGGACCTTAGCTGGCGATGCGTGCTTCTGCATTAGAAACATTAAAAGGTGGAGGAAGTAGAAAGCGACCGGAGTTGAGAGCCGTGTCAAGGGCAGGACATGAGAGCGGATGGCGAGTGTTTGGGTTCGCGGCATCAGTGGCGACGCAGGGCTCTCGGTGTCATTGACACAGAGGTGAAGGTCAACATTGAAACTGGAGATGATGTTGCCAACAGGGAGGAGATATATTGAGCATTGCTAGGGGTTGAGAGGTGGAGTCTTGTGGGACACCGTAGCGCAGGGGTTTCCTAGAGAAAGACAGAGACAGCCCTTGCATGGAAACCGAGAAGAAGGGTCACTGGGAGGTGAGACCGGATCCAGGAGAGAAGTGTGCCAAAGACGCCTGCAGAGCTATGGAGTGGTGTGTGGTATCAGAAGCAGCAGAACGGGCTAGGGCAGGGATCGGCAACCAAAATAACTGGAAGAGACATTTTTGTTCGGTAAAAAAATTCAAGATCCGCAATGCATGTGAATACGAGACGGTGGGCCTTAATAAAACAACAACAAAAAGTCACGAAGCAGCGGTCCTTAAAGAGCCGCATGGAGCTGTGGAGCCGCAGGTTGCCGACCCCTGGCCTCAGGGAATGAAGAGTGAGAGTGATCCAGGGCCGGAGGATAGAAGGAGGTGGTGTCCCACACATTGGAGAGTAGTGTCAGAAGATTAGCCTTGCTGGAAAGAGAGTTGTACTGGGTCATGGGAAGACGTTTGGATAGATTTGGAGAAGATAACCCTTTCTAGGAATTCTCCAAATAAAGATGGAAATTTTCAGGGATGCTGGGCTCCAGTGGAGATTTCTCTCATGATGGGAGTGGCAGCGGCAGCATTCAAAGCTAAAGGACAGTGACAGTGAGGGATGAGTCTGGGGGGCAGAGGATTGAGGATTGAATCAGATGTGTTTAATTTGGAGATGATTCTGGCGATGTTGTTTACGGCGACAGGCTGAGGGATGTCGAGGGTAGGTAGTTCGGCAGGCGAAAGGGCAAGGAACAGAAGAAGTGGAGACAGACACCGGAATGCCTTTAGCTAATTTTCTCGACCATTGCAGGGAAACAGGAGACGAGATGGTCACACTTGGCAACCGTCGGAGCAGTGGAGGAGGCAAGCATGGAGATGAAAATACTACATGGGGATTTAGATTTTGCAGCATCACTTGGAGCAGAGGGTTGAAGTCTGATTTGGACTTTTCCGGCACTGACTGAAAAAATGTATACGGGTCTTCCACATCTGATAGTGCCATTCAAGTCCAGATTATCTACGACTATTCATTACCTTTGTGCTCGTATAGGCCGGTTATGTACCGGGGGGCTGACATGGGTTACTATACAGCGCAAAGCTGGTAATTTTCGAATTCAACCTTTCGTCAAACCCACACTAATGTAGCGAGGCACGGTCAAACAACAACCGCCATTGCCAACATGTCTTTGTCTTCAGTGGATCGACATAGGGCTGCAAAATCATAATTTATTTGAATGAAAAGTAATTTATGAAAAAAATTGGAAATCCTTCTTAAAATTGTATTTACTGCACACACACAAAACAATGCTTTAATTTTGCACCCCCGGTGCAAATGAAGTTCAAAGTAGATACATTTTTTACCTGAAATGTCACCTATCATATAGTTTTTTAAAGGGCAGTGTTATTTGATGAATGTGTTAAGTTTTGCATTATTTTGTATCAAACATTTTAATATAAACTGAGTTTAGTTGAAGAAAACCCATAAAGCATCCGCCAAATGCGTCTAATTCTCAGATAGATACGCACGGAATATACACGAATCATAACATTCATAGGACAGCATCACATTCGAGCAAATAATAGCTAAATGTCAACATCATCACGCGTTCGCCTGTACGAAAGGAGGAGTTAAACGGGTCAATTTATTCCCGAAGGTGACCAGAATGCGAGCCCACTGTGATACTGGCAACCCAAAGAGTAAATTTGAGGGTCAAAATGGCGCCCAAAACTATGGAGCGCAACTGTGGAGCCTGTGGGCGGCTTGAGAGGCATCACTGCGTCACAGTTGTCTCATTAAGGGCGCCGTCGCTTCGCCAAATCGCCATTTCACAGTTGTCTCATTTTTGGTGCCATGTCTTTTGGTTCACGATGGAATGTCGGGTCCATTCTGCCAAGTCAAAATAATCCGACAAATTTCGCAAAAATGCATAAAAAGTTATACAAACGTTAAAAAAGACTGCTTCATTAGAAACTAATCAGTTTGCTTTCAACCAGAACCAGGACCTTGGTCGATTACAGAATTAGTTGTTATTTGGGGCTCTACGCTCAGATTAGTGTTAATATAGTATTCATGTGCTTCTTACAATGAATGAACGCGCACTTACACTCAGCGAGTTCCATGAGTTTTCCCACAGCAGTATCCTGTCCCTCAATTTAGAGATATTAAGTGATTGTATGCGAATAGGTAACTTATAGAGACACGAACATGTCATCAGATTAAAATAAGTAGATAATAATAATGATGCTGGTATAAATGATAGGTAGAAAATAACATATTTTAGTAGAGGGCATTTTGTATTTTTCTTATGCGCACAGAAATGGACACAACTTAATGTAAATGCTCATACATTCAAAACAGCGACTTCACAACAGACGCAGCTTCTGCTTGTAAATGTGTTTACAGTGCAGAGTTTGGAGTCGTGGCGTAGTGGTTAGCGCACTGTGCTATGAACATTAGCAGCGAATATTTGATCCGGTCCTGGGCCTTCCCTAGGGTCGACTCAGCCGTAAAATAAGTACGTGAGTAAACATTATGACTGGGGAGACAAAGGCGGCCGACCGGGCATGGTGCTGGATACCCTTGTGTGTCATGCCGGCCTTCACAAGTGCTTGCTAACAGCACTTGCCCCACCAACATGTGCAGGCTATGCAGGGGATCTTTGTCTTTATAGCACACAGCATGGTGAGCGGTAGTTATTGTACTCTGATAGAAGCCCAACAGCCCCGATTTGATTCCAAGCCATGCTCAACTCCGGGCAGTCGATAAGTGAACCAGCCTGGGTCTCTATGAGGTCAAACCATAGGGGGGGGCGGCAACCAAGGCTGCGCGGGATGGTTCCGGCCACACCACCCACTAACCCATCTGGCCCCATGCGTGCCACGTGAGCCTTGACATGTGATCACGTGCAGCCACAGCCCCAAAAGCCTGCATCGGCTACGCCGGGATGGGCGACAATACATGTTTTAATGTAAATCTTATATGCGGAGACACAATTCTTGTTTGTCTAATTAGATTGTTGGGACTGCGCTTTTAGCAACGTCTAACGATGGGCCCCCACACAGACGCGAGGCAGCCGGCAGTGAATAAGCGCCACTCCTTCTTCATCCCAGCCAAAGTTAGTCGTGTCGAAAAAAATCACATCGTGGCTACTTATTTTAGGCTGTCAACCTCGGTAAAGCCCAATCCAGGTTAAGCGTTTTTCCATCAGTGGGAATGGTCACGGACACAGGCGTGGGTACTTGCAGTCGGTATTATTGTGCGGTGTGTTAACACCGTGTCTCCAGTTTGCTGCTTCGTAGCAACATTCACGAACAATGATATACGTGGACTGAAACTTGGTCTTCACATTGTAAGGTGGTCGTTATGTTTGTATAACGACCACCGTACACAGATTATAAATTACATGTTACACAAATACATATCACAGATTATAAATAGATTAGACCAGATGATATTATGTCAAATCACTAAATATTAAATAACCTGTTAATATTATTGATATATTATAACTGTGGCATTATTTAGAACGTAATGTGTTTTTAACAATTCATATTTCGCGTCAACGGTATAAATACTCATATTTGACGCTGAGACGGTAATAAGCATTAAATGAAATACTGCTAAACCCTAACAGCGATCGTGATTAAATCTGCTCTGAATATTCACTCTCGAGTTAAAACACATCTGTGTCAGAGCAGCAATTTAGTTGTAAGTTTATATTATTATACGTTTGCCAAACTCTACATTAGTGGTGACCAAATTAGAGGGAATTAACGGTATTATAAGGCATGTAAATGCAGAGCGGAACCCCCTTTAAAGATATTGCAATTCTCTGTTGATGTTCTAAGCGTGTAATGTTGGGCAAAGCGGACTCGATCGCGGCTATCTTCTCTAAACCAAAAGTCTCCCCCTTAAATCTCCGACTCAAAATCTCCCCACTCCGTGCTCGAGGCTCCTGCAACACCGCCGGCGTCACCGCAACCGACGGACCTTCATCGTTCACGACAACTCATCTCGTGCCGCTGCCCCGGCGGGAGGAGGCGGAACGGTGTTTGCGATGCGACCTGACAGTGGTCACGTGTTTGCAAGAATATGCGCACAGAAATGAAATTGTAGGGTTTTCATTTGCCTGATAGCGTCTGTATATGGGATTTGGTCCTTATAGAATATGATGAATGTGCAGAGCACCTCCGATTAGCACGGTTGGCTACGCACGGCGCAAAAAGAGTTCAACGCACGTACACACAACGACGCGATATAAAATGAAAGTATTATTACAAATACAAGGTGCCCATATGCACACGATTACACGAAACGGCGTACACACATACGTGCACACTCACGGACGTGGGAACATAAACATGACGGTCCCTTCCACGGGAAGATGACGACCGGCTCCCCCCAATCTTATTTGGCGGAACTCACAGATGGGATAGCTTTTGGTGCCATATGGTTTAAGTTAGAAGCGCCCGTCCTTTGTATTGTTTGCAAAGAAAAAATTGTGTGAAATTAGATATTTGGTGGTTTCATGTGATGGTGGGTTTGCTGTTTGTATGGCACAAATAGAGACATCCCCAGTCAAGTCACTGATATATGGATTTTCCAATCACGGGGTCAATAGTCTTCATTATATGTAGCCCTCTTCAGCAGACTGCCGCTAAATAGTGTAGCCCAGCAGGGAAGGCTGTCAGACGATGGCTCTCTGACTCTTTGCCTTCATCTCAGCAACCCCCCCACCGCCACTGCCTCACGATAACCACAAACCCCCATATAGTTTACGCACACAATCACACACCGCGGACAATGAGCGGCTTGTGTGTTCCTACATGCCGATCGCTGAGGATCACACTTCCCATGAGGGTCTCGGATGATGCCAGCGCATGAAAATATGATTTACTGCCAAACAAGAAAATAAACAAGAGCTACACAAATGCACAATTATGCAATTGTAAAAAAAAAACAAGACAAAGATCCCCCGTATAGGCTGGACAGAGAATTGGGCAAGTGCTGTTAGCGAGCACCGATGAAAGCCGGCACGGCAGACGAGGGGGTGGGTGGCCAGCACCAGACGCGGCCGCCTTTGTCTCCCTCGTGACGATGTCAACACATTGTACCAGGCACTCGTCTTAGGCTGAGTCAGCCTTTGGGAAATCCAGGACGGACTGGTTCAGCTAATCGTCACTGGTGTCGGCTGTTGAACTGAACTGTTGAGTTGGAATCGAACTCTGGTCACCAGGTTGATGGTGCAGCAAGCCAAAGGCTACGCTCGAAACCTCCCCACCACGACCACCACACAGGGTCTCACAGTCGCATCTGCCATGTTTGCTGCTGCGTGGTCACAACGCCACTGCAGTGGGAAAATCTCCATGTATGCCATTGGCTAACTTTAAAAGCCGCTCTCGCGATGATGCATTGACTTCCCGCAATTGGCCATTCGCGGCATAGGGACCACTATCTATTGCCCGATTTCATCCGGGGCCTATTTCCTCTGAATATCCCACGTATTTATTATTATTCGCGAAGGAAATTCCTCGCACAGGCCGAAGGGCGGTCAGTGTCCCCGTTGAAGCTGTTGTTGCAACGAGGCCGAAAGGGTGTTTGAAGCGCAAGAACGGCGGGACGTGTTCCTCGCGCCGTTTGTCACACTTTGTGGAACGCATTGACGGCCCCTCCACTCTCCCATTCTGAGCAAAATATGTATTCAAATTCAAATTTAAACCGCGTATGTTTACTTCGCTCTCTCCCAACGCGAAAAAAATTATATGTTTGGCTATTTAATTGGAATGGCTCTGGTGTCAAATATTTTTTTTTTATTCCATCATTTCTGTGCCTACATCGATCATATGTATGTCAGGGAAGTGTCCGGTTATTATTGGATAAAGTATTTTCGCCCTATGGGAAGAACAAATATACATGTAGTCCTATTTCCCAAGCAGGAACCCTGGAAAAATAGTGGAATAAAATTCAAAACATGAATAAGGCGACGGTGTTTTATAATACGCTGCACAGTGGTAAATTTGTATTTTGGAATATACAAATATCGTGTTACTTTGTTTTAAACACTGCACATACACATAAATAACACACGAAGATAAAGATCCCCCGCATAGCCTTTACAGACTTTCGGAGCAAGTGCTGTTAGCGAGAATATACAGCACATGACAACACGCACGTACGCACCTATGTATATACATACACACACAGATGCCTGCTGACATAAATAAGGCATCAAAGTAAAATATTCCTTGCATTACAAGAAACACACGGCCAAAGTGTAAACGTTAGACCTGAAATGACGGCCGCGTTTTGTTTCTTATGCACGCAAATCAAAGCGTGAACATTGCCGTGGTTGCTCTTGAGCCGCTGCTATTCTGCCACAACGCCGGCTGATTTAAGAGTGTCGGGTAACGTGGTGTTCCATCTCCCAGAGAAGAAGGCTCCCAGCAGCACTCGGCGGTCGCAGCAGCAGCAGAGCGATGCTGCCCTCCCTCCCTTGTCCCACACACGAGGGATGAAGGGGGACACGGAGCCCCTGTGGGTCCCTTTTGCTTGACCAGCCCGGCCCTCCCTTGCCCCCCCCCCCCCACCGTGAGTCCACTCTCTCGCGTGCACCGATGTGTGTCCTCATCATCATCCTCCTCGTACGCACGCGCAAGGAGCGTGCGTTCAGAGC